>NC_079451.1:26941960-27541960 GCF_903798145.1 Danio aesculapii | reverse complement strand
TAACATTTGACCTGAATTCTTTCCAACTAAATTTGTTTCTCTCGATGTTCACAAGCTATGATCTATTCTCTGCTTTGTAAACATTAATATGTCAGAATAAGATCACCTTCATGTGTTTTCTCCCCCTCACAGACGGCTCCTGGGTCGAGTCGGGGGCCTGTGTGTTGAAGCTGGGGGTGTTGCCGGTTAAAGCTCTACTGGTGGTGGGCGAACACATCTGGGTTTCATCAGGAGGACAGATCTTCATTATCAGCACACAGAGAAACACGGTGGAGGTACTAAAGCACTTACATAACACTTCATTGCATTGACACCAGTTTTGATCAGCGTTTTTAATCGTTACGTTATTTACTTTGCCTCCAAAAAGCAAGCCAGACCCGTAACAATAAATAAAATAAATGTAAGTTAAATAGGACCCCTCTAAAATTAATGAAGACCCCAGGAGTCTCATCTTACATTCACAAGAAAACAACAAAGACAATTGAACAAATAAATAACGTAAAGTCAGATTGATTGGACATTTAACTTTAAAGGAGACATAAAAATCTTGGTAAAGCGGCGTAAAGCCAAAATAACAAACAAAACTCTCAACAGGTAACTTAGTTTTAAACCCTCTTACCTGCACATAAATTACAGCAAATTAAACAACATTCACTTACCTGCCTACTAACCACAAAGCATGAGAAAACATTATCAAACAAAAAGGCACCCTCCTCATCACATGCATCTCCGTACATTGATCTCAATAATAGTCAACACTCAGCATTAAATTTGACAATATTGCCAAGCAAATACAACACAAGTTTTCACAAACAAACAACCCAAGCGGGAGAGAAGAGACTCTCTGAACGATCTTTCACTTCCGGTTAATGGACTTCATCAACAAGGCGGCAAGCTTCCACGTGTAGACACCTGATTCAATGCACATGTTCGCTCATAATGAAACCTGTCGGAAAGACAGTGGATAGAGGTGGAGAGAAGAAAATAACAAAAAAAAGATGTATATATATATGTATGTATACATATACAACAGCACAAAGAAAAACTAACTTTTTTCTTTTGCATTATTGTGTTAATAAAATACATCACATTAATAAAACCACAAGATTTTGTTCAAAAACAGTAAAAAAAGGTCTAAGAGAATTCATTTTTGGCTAAAAAAGTATGAATGCATATATAGTACAACATATTTAGTTATTTAATCAATTAATTAATAAAAATATACTAATTATTAATTACTAATTAATAATATTGGCAGCACGGTGGCTCAGTGGTTAGCACTGTCGCCTCACAGCAAGACGGTTGCCGGTTTGAGTCCCGGCTGGACCAGTTGGCATTTTTGTGTGGCGTTTGCATGTTCTCCTCATGTTAGTGTGGGTTTTCTCTGGGTTTTCTGGTTTGCCCCACAATCCAAAGACCTGCACTATAGGTGAATTGGATTAACTAAATTGGCCTTAGTGTATGAGTGTGTATGAGTGTGTATGAGTGTGTGTGTGTGTGTGTGTGTGTGTGTGTGTGTGTGTGTGTGCGTGTGTGTGCGTGTGTGTGTGTGTGTGTATGTGTATGGGTGCTTCTCAGTACTGGGTTGCGGTTGGAAGGGCATCTGCTTTGTAAAACATATGCTGGAATAGTTGGCAGTTCATTCCACTGTGGTGATTCCCTAATAAATGAAGGACTAAGCTGAAGGAAAATGAATGAATGAATGAATGAATGAATGAATGAATGAATGAATGAATGAATGAATGAATACAAATTAATATCAGGAAGGTATGCACCACCATAACATTAATAGTAGATTTACTGTTCATTACTTTTACAAATGTTTTCAAAATCATCACAAAAACATTTTGAAGTTGAACTTGATATTTTAAAAAAATGTTTTAATGACACATTTTACACATATTCGAGAATCCTCCTGTTATATTAAACTTTGGGAGTGACCCATGTGAAAACAGGATTCACGATTGAAAAATATTAATCATAATCTGACACAATGGATAAGATAAAAACATAATCTTATTAAAATGTGTGCATAAAATGAGTCGTTAAAACATTTTTTTAAAATGTGAAGTTCAATTTCAAAATGTTTTTGGGATGATTTTGAAAACAGTGGTAAAATATTAATATTTGAATATTAATGAATATTAATTCATTTATTCTCCTTCGGCTTAATCTCTTATTTATCAGAGGTCCACACAGCAGAATGAATCACCAACTATTCCAGCATATTTTTTACGCAGTAGATGCCTTTTCAGCCGCGACCCAGTGTTGGGAAACACCCATACACGCACTCGACACACTTCACACACAGACTCATACACTACGGCCAATTTAGTTATCCATTGTGTCAGATTATGATTTATATTTTTCAAAAGTGAATCCTGTGTTTATATGGGGATGTCACTCCCAAAGGTTTATATAGCAGGAGGATTCTCGAGCATGCAGAATCTGATGTTTTTTTTATTAGTACTAAAACACATTCTAAAAACCTTTTGTCTCTACCCAGAGTGCAAACACCCAAACACCAATATGCTGTTTTTAGACTACAGTATACTCTTGTTTATGTGTTTATATGGCATGGCAATTGGCTTTTGACTATTATTGGCTCATTTAAGAATATTGTTGATCTAACAGCTATCTAATGTACAATAAAAGAGAGAGTAAACTCTGTTTCTTCACTCTCTGTCACAGCACAACGGCCTGCCGAGATCTTAGAATATTAAAGCCATGTGTTCTCTGTCCTACACACAGACACTGACATACTGACCTGTTATCCAGCCAGCTTCACTAAGCTCATTACCTTTCAACAGCTCTGCTGACTGTTAAACCAGAGAGTGTAAAGGACGAATATTTGATTGTACACTTGAGAGAGATGCAGATCAGTTTAGCAAATGGGTCATTTCTGATCATTTTTATGAGCTAAAATTCACAAATTCTAGAGCCAGACTGTCTAATAATGTTGTGGTTCTGATGTTCTTGTGGGACACTCATTTGTCAAATGCTGTTTCCCATCACAATCCTGTGTTATTTTATTTGCTTCAGTAAAGACGTCAAGCTGTAGTATATCAAAATTTAAATCTCCTCCACTCCTTAGGCGAGTGAAGTGGGTCAGATCTGAGTCTCTTTTTCCTTCTTGGTTTTTTTTGGGGGGGTTACCTCATTCCTCAGTTCACTGTGCTTGACTTTTCCAGAAAGTAAGCCATGCAAAGTCAGACCTGTGTTTTTTTTAAGGCTACACCAGCCAGTATCTGGTAAATGAAAGTAGTGTAGAGGCTTGAATATTTGCACGTGTGCATGTGTTGACAGCGTCAGTTTGAAGCCCATCAGGAGGAAGGAATGATCGTGTCCCACATGGTGGTGGCTGGAGTGGGGATCTGGATATCCTTCAGCACCGGCTCAACCCTCCGACTCTTCCACACCGAGACTCTCGACCACCTGCAAGACATCAACATTGCCACAGCTGTCAATAACATACTACCAGGTAAACTGTCAATGCTTAACTTAAAATAAAGAAAGAATTTAAATTCTACTTATCTTCATGCCATTCCACACAAATAAACTTTATCTTTTGAATGCAAATGAAGAGATTTTGAATCAAATTTGAGAGATATCTTTCTCAAATTTCATTCATAATTGTTTTTCACCCAAATCTCTAATGCTTTAAAACATTTAGAATAAAAAGAAAAAATTCAAAAATGAATTTATATGAATTACTAACAACTTTATAAACTGAATTAATTTAAGTTTAACTTTTTTTATTTTATTGAAATGTATACATATCCTAAAAGCTGTATGAATAAGCTTTTTATTGATAATGTACAGAACTATATTTGTTCTGGACACAAATGTTTGAAAATCTTGAATCTGAGGCATTAAAAGATCATCTAAATACAAAGAAAATCATCTTTAGATTCATCTAAAGTGGTTAACAATGCATATCACTAATAAATAATTGAGTTTTGATGTATTTACACACTGTAAAACCCAAAAAAGTTGAGGAAACTGATTGCAACAAACCATTTAAGTTCAAAAACTACTGCTAATGATTACTGTGAACTTAATCCATTTCCTGATGCCAAAAATAAACACAAACAAAGATTTTGTTGTCAAGGATCACATATGTACATTTCAATTTGTTCATTTTATAAATTCTCTTCAAAAGGCTTTGTTTAAAGTTCTTAATGAATATATGAGTATGGTTTTATTTGTTTGTTTGTTTTTTTCTTTTAATGAAGCATCTCAGAAAAGTTTCAGGGGAAAGAAAACTTTCAATGGAGAGACTGAAGTCTCTTAGTTTGATTCAGATTATCTTTACTTGTGTTCAGAACATAAACATTAAAATAAAGGCTTGTGGATTTGGAAAGTTTTTGAAGTTACTATCCCTTTACGAGTAACCAGCTAATGCAATGCTTCCTAAACTTCTTATTTCTTCGCCAGCAAATTCAAATGATATCACTTTAAAACTACTTCCTCCAACACTATCATTCTCAGAGATAAGCCCTCAGAGACGCTCCCTGTCATTTGTAGTCTGCAGACAGACTGAGATTACAGGTGTTTCTGCTGATTTACGGCTCTGTGTGTACATAATAACATGACATCATCAGTGGGTGTGTCTTTGTCACGTAATTCTTTCATGTGGATGAACAAAATTACAGCCTCCTCTACAATCACATAGCCAACCTTTCATATTTAAAAAAAGAAAACCGCTCAAGTTAATTTTCTTGAGCATATGAATTTTTTTCTCAAAGCAAAACAAAAATCAAGGAGTAAGAAGTTTGTTTTTACCTTTTTTTTTTTTAATTGCAGCATATATATTAATCTTTTTTGCAGGCGTGTTTCAAAAGAAATAAGGGTTGGAGTTTCCTTAGTGCACCAGTGTGTCAGATTCCTGTTGTGTTATTTGGATCTCATCCAGTGTTTGCTTTTGTTTCATTTTCAGTAGTGGTCCTCAATGGTCTTTTTGTGATGCTGAACACAAACCAGTGTCTTCAGAAAGCCATTCAGAAACCACTACTCTAGGAATTACTTCAGCATTGCATTTTTTTATGGTTGCTTCATAATATGTTTAATGCTTACATGAGTGTGGTTTTGTGTGAGTGTATACTTGTATTGCTATACTCGTGGGGACATTTGGTCCCCAGAAAATAAAGAACACTAGTAAGTTTGTATCTTTTAGGGACATTTGTTTGGTCTCCATTAGGAAAACGACTCAATCTCACAGAATTAAGTATTCTGAAAATGTAAAAATTCAGAATGTTTCCTGTGCGGGTTAAGTTTAAGGGTAGATGTTAGGGCTGAACAATATATTGTCTAAGCATCAATATGTATGACGCAATGTATTGGATTAGATTATTAGTTTTAGATTATTGATTAAAGATTAAAAGATAAAAAATTTTATTAAATATTTTTGTATTAGTGCATACACTTATTTAAACCATAATGAATATGCTCTTTTATGCTTGATTGTTCATTTTCTTTATTTAAATACTATTGGACTCTGTTTACTGTTTATTTGACTTTTATTTTTGCTCTGTCTGTATTTTATGCAGATACACTGCATAGAATTACAGTTTATCAGCCCAGTCAATCTAAATGAATAAAATCTTTGCGAATAGAGCTATTAAAATCATCATTCATACCGCAATATACTATATCACAGCAAAACAAAATATCACAATGTCGATTTTTCCAATATCATGCAGCACTAGTAGCAGGATATATTATAGAGTCTGTAGAATATAAACATCATTACATCTATAGCAAGTCCCCATAAAGATACCTGTACAATCTGTGTGTGTGATTCAGTTTAAATACTCACTTCTCAGTAATCAAAAAGGCCACATCGGGTTTTAATAATCCTCAGTAAACATTCCCAAAATAGCCAGCAGCGAATGCAAGTGAGACATGGTGGCCACTTAAACACCAGCTGGGTTTAGGACTGGATCTGTAATCTGTTTGAACCATAATCTCTGTTGAAATGTCCTCTCTCATGTGATTGGTGGAACGCAGTTTAAGGAAAACTTAGCCAGATGTTTGATTTGAAAAAACATGACCCATATTGGGGTTTATTCTGGCCAAAAACATGTGAAGTGACCATTCAATGTTCATTTTGTTTACATGTACCATATAGGGGGCAGGTTTAACTGATTTAGTTAAGATAAAAGCAGCTTAATTCCACTCTGGAGTAGGGCTGAATATATCGTTTGAGCATCGATATCGCAATGTGTGTATCTACAATAGTCACATTGCAGGATTAGATTATTTATTAAAGATCCAAAAATATTATTGAATATATCCTTTTTAAATTATTAATACAATGATGACCATGATATTTTTGCATTTGATTGTTTAATTTCTGTGCTTAATTACTGGTACACTCCCCAGAAAACCACAGATTACTGTTTATTTTGCTAGTAATTTATTATAGATAAACTGCATAAAAAAGACTTGATAATCCCAATCAATCTAAATGAATGTAATCTTTCCAAATAGAGATATTTAAGTCATCTAGTGAAATTTTATTTATATCGCAATGTATATCGCAGTAAAAGAAAATATCGCAATGTCAGATTTTTCCAATATCGTGCAGCCCTACTCTGGAGTGTGGTGGAGCTGTTGTATTTCAGGCAAATATCTATTGCGACATCATCTGTTTTGTCTTCTGTCTAATTTGAATTGTTGAGGTGTGTTTTCATATGAAAGCATGTCTAATGATGGAATCGAATGTGTCGAATGTATGGACAGGGTTTGAGTCACTCAGTCAGTGCACATCCTCTGTTAATGGTTAATGAAAGGTCTGTTGAGTGTTGGGTTTTCACCAATGAATATGTTGTATCGCATTCTTTCCTTGTTATGCAGTTCTTGAACTTACTTAGAAATTATTTATAATTTTTCTGAGAACGCTGCATGTTATTTATATGCAAATTGATTGGCAGTGTTTGTTAGCGGGGAAGCAGACTGAACGTTAATCATTGATGCCTTTAGTGCTGAGAGTTCATTCATTTTTCAGTGAATAACTTATACATTTTGGTCTGTTCATCATGCAACATTGACAATATTGGAAAGCTTTTAATGGAAAGTACATCCATAAACAAAAATGTGATGTTAATTACCCATCCCCGATCAATTCCAGATGTACAGTAGGTGACTTTTGTTTTCAGTAGAACATACAATGAAAATCAATGGTTAACATCATGTTGAGAGTCAAAAATAAATAAAATATACAAGTAAATTAATACCCTTAGCTCCTGAAGCATTATAAAGCAAAGTGATTCGTCTGTACTAGCAGTCTAGAGTTATAAAAATATATATTTTAAATCAGTCACAGCTTTTCTGAAATCAGATAATTAGCCCCCATCTTAAAATGTGCTATCTGTTATTAAGTGTGAAGCAAACTTAAAATGCCCCTATAATTAATCGTTCAGACGTTTGTGTGACATTTGGCAGAAAATGTTCTACCCCTATTTTTATTTTCAGTAAGAGCATTGTAAAAGGCCTCTAGATGCTGTGCTTCTGTACAGCTGTAGAACAATGTTTTTCCTACGCATTATTTGATACATGAGGGCTTTGTGCAGTCCAGGCTAATAATACTCACTCTGACCTTCATTAGAAGAGGAAACTGCTCTATCAGCTTTGTCAGTGTTTTCTTTGGATGAGGAGGGTTTTTTTTCTCTGTGAGATCAAAATGTTTGAAGGAAAATGCAGCAAGGTTGAGTCGAGTTCAGCAGTCCCTCACCATTAACGCATGCGGTAGTTTGCCACACAGGAAACCGTCTGTGTGGAGACATAGTCCACAAAAAGGACTTCCTCTGTGCTCTGTATAAAGGTGTGTCTTTGACCACAAAAAGAGCTCCCGCAAACTGATATACTGCTGTTTAAAACTGAGCCTTTTTGTATTGTTCATTTTGCATTTCTGTGTGTACTTATGAGTGAGTGGGCTTGACAAACTCCCTGTAGGCAGGGTTTCTGCTGGGTTTTAAAAAGTTTTAAAATGTAAAACAAAATTTTAGACCTTTAAAAAGTCTTTAATTTACCAACATATTGTGTTGTAGGTCTTAGATCATTTTCAACAGGTCTTAATTTTCCTGTCCATGAAAAGCTACTCGTCCGGGCCGAAATAATCCAATAACCAACAATCCATCTCAATAGAACTTTTAGCTCTACTTACCAATATGGTTTAATTATCTTCCTTACAATAACATTTGTTTAAAAGTTATTTATTTATGGTGAGGACACTGACTTATAGAGACTTAGTTTTGTATTAAAAAAAACTGCATTTATGAAACCAGCGTTTGCTTGTTTTGAATCATACAGGTATTAAAAATATGTGACTAAGAAATAAGTAAACTAGACTTTCTTTGAGGATAGTAAAAACCTTTTCCTTTTTCATTAGAAAAAAAGTCCTTATAGAGTTTATCCTCGTATAAGTCTTAAATTTATTGATGATGGTCTTAAAAAATCTTAAATTTGACTTCATGAAACTTGCAGAAACCCTGTGTAAGAGACACACTTTTTCTCTCTATCTGAAACCTTTTTTTAAACTTCATTATTAGAAGTTTTTAGAAAACATAAGGCCCAATAGAGTACATCATCATGTATGTATGGTAACAAAATTATCTTCGTGTTATTACCTGATACCAACTAGAACATGCACCAAAAATCTAAACAAAACAGCAATTATGCACCACCATCAAAAAAATCTCAGCTAGATTAACGCAATAAGAAACAAAATTGAATGAGAAAAAGGAGAAAAAATTATCACAGAAAAACAAATGATTACCGAGACATTATTAACATTTACATCTAAGGAAGGGGCCCTATAATTTATCACATTTGTGTTTGCCGAATCTAGAGAACCGTAACCTTTCCAGCTTGAGGGCAGAAACCATTTCAGCTAACCATTTAAAAAAAACCTTGGAGGTGTCGTGGATTTCCACTCAGGCCCCATTTACACTAATGCGTTTTCGTTTTAAAACGCATTAGTTTTGCTACGGTTGCGCCATGTGTCCACACTACGCCGGAGTTTTAGAGCCCCAAAAACGGAGCGTTTTGAAAACGCTCGAGAGGCCGTTTTCATTCTAAAGCGCTGCTGCTCTGTGTCAGTGTGGATGAGGGAAAACGGAGACATCTGAAATCGGAGGCGGGGCTGCAGACAATCGTCTATTTGATTGGAGCTTTTTTCCTCAATATTAAGCAGCCTCCACACAGTTCAGTCTTACATCCTCTCCTTGTTAAGGTTAGACTTTGCACGTTTGATATGGAAAACAGACTCCTGAGTGTGTACTTTATAAAGTCATTCACATCACCCTGCCTATATTGTTTCACTATCTTAACAATAAAATGAAAACATGATGTGAGGAACTTATTTTCATTTCTATATTAGCAACTTAACAGACATCAAAATGTTGAGGCGTCGTGTAGCTGCATAATATGACCGTCATCTTCATGCATATTTATAACAAAACGAAGCCTCTAACATTACTGCCTCCTTTCATTTTCATTGAAAATACGAAATATACACTCTCTTTCTTTAAATATCAGTTTTAATAATCAATAATGACCATCATAAAAGTATAACGTACAGTAAGTTTATACAATAGAGGAAATAAAGGCAAGCAATCAGCCAGATGTGCAGAACCAGTGTACGCAGTTACATTAATGAATATATTATTATCCTAATTTATCTTTGCGCTCAGTCAGAACACGTTACCTAAGAACAAGTAATAGATTCAAAAGACCAAAGTCGAGGAATATGTTGTTAGATGGAGACAACAAGATGAATTAAATATCACATTTAATAAATATAGTGAGATTAGATCCAGCGGTAGATCCTTGAACAGTCCGACGTGCACAGCTCTCGTATCATATGGGTATGTGCTCGAAGCACGCTGTAGTGCATGCCAGAGAGTGTGTGTGTGGTCACGTGATGTGCGTTTCCAGCGGTGTAATGTGGACGGAGAGTTGTTCAGAAACGCTGGGTTTAACACTTAGCTAAACTAAAACGTACTAGTGTAAACGGGGCCTCAGAATCACTCTCTTGGTCAGCCCCATGCCAAACATAAGGGAGAGTTGTTGATGTTTAGGCCAAGTTAGAGCCAGGTCTGAACATCCAAACAATTCTAATTCCACATTCATTTATTGTCCATTTCAAAAGCCTGGGAATAAAGTTTGAAGATACTTTCCCAAAATTCAGATACTTCTGGACAGGACCAGAATGTATGACCATAGGTCCCGACTTGGCCTTTGCATCTATCACACAAAGGAGAGATAGAAGGATACAGCTTATTAAGTTTGGTTGTAGTATAATTCCTTATAAAATGTAAAAAAAAAAAAAAAGTATAATAAATAATATAATTGAAGTATTTTTTTTTCAATTTATTTTTCAATATTAACAAATTAGGAAATTACCATGGCATCCTTAATGTAATAGTTTGGTATATTTAACTTCGGCCCACCCCCTCAATTAAGTTTGGTTTTTGGCCCTTTATAAGAAAAAGTTTGGGCAACCTTGCTTTAATATTTCAGTTTAGATGTTGATGAATTTCACATAACGGTCAGGAAACTGCCTCACTCACTCACTCAATATCTTTTATTTGTGGAATGAACCACCGATTACTTTGTCATTTGTTTTTTTTATGCTGTGGATTGTCTGAGGATTTTTTTTAGAATTAGGCATCATTGATATGTATTTGCATACCTAATGTAACATTTAAGACAACATGAGTCCTGCAGAAGTTTCTTTTGGTCTGATTGGTCAAATCTGTGTAATCTGTTGGCATATCTCCTTACCTACAATGGTCATTTCCTTGTAACAAGGAAAACTTCTTAGCTGTGACTAACAATAATAAGGGCTGTCTTGGAACCTATTCAGATGGCTGTGAAAGACTCATTTGAACACCTTTGAAGGGTGTGAACTTGCCATATTAGTCTTTACTTTCTTAGTAATTGATGTGTTCATTGCAAATGCACATCTTTATACTCAAAATATGCATTGGTTACCATCAGGATTGCATCATTAAAAGCAGGTTTTAAATAGTAGATCTAATTGAGAGGTAAAAAAATCACTGGTTAAGTGTCTGAAATGTAGGATATTATCTTTTGAATTCCAGCACCATTTTGCCTCTGGCTGGCAGAATCCTTCAGCTTGGTTGTGCTGAGTGTGTCGGATCATGCCTGGCTCTACCTTAAGCTCTGGGGCTTATATTTGTCAGGGCAGGATTTCACTTAGGAAAGCCAATGCCAGTCTCCTCCTGTAACGAGTTGTGTCTTTACTTGTTTCTGAAGTGTTTCTAGGGTATTTTCTGTCATTCTCTTAGCAGTTTAGTGGCTTATCAGTGAAATGAGATAAAGTTTGAATCACCTTGAAGGATGGAAATGTTTATTCCCGAGGGAAACAGTGTAGTGTAAGTAGTGTAAACCTACTATTAAATATTTGTTTTACAATATGATGACTCTACAAAGCATTTTTACCTCAAGATTTTTATTCCTTGCAAAAATCCCCAAAGAGAGATGTGTGCTGCAAAAGGAGAGGAATTTGGCTGGGTCATGTTTCTGTAGTTGCTGAGTTTCCCTTTAGTAGTGATTACCAAGACAGAGACAATCCAAAGCCCCTTTTAATGTGCCCCATTAATATTTTTTTTAAAGATTACTAATTTTGTCTTGGAGGATTTCTTGTATCCAAGTAAAAAAAACACTACTGTTTTCTGATAATATACATTTAAATCACAGAGAATTTCCTTCTTTTTTTGAGCTTGCTTCACTGATTGGCAGTTCTAGACAACACTAACTAAAGGTTCCAGATAGGGGCTATTTCTGCTTTTAGTGCCACATTGTCAACCCATTCTGAAAACGTACCTCTATATACATTTCTGGAGAGCGCCAGATGCTTCCCAGGAGGTATGTTTTTTTTTTTTTTTTTTTTTTTGCAGTTTTTGTTTTCGCAAATCCACCAAAGACCGCTGTGTACGCTTTTTGAGATCTCAAATTTCTCTCGTGAGTGTCATTCACGTCTGCTGTTTTCACGTAAATCCACCAGAGGCTGCTGTCGACTGACTGAATGACTGACCGACTGACCCACTCTCCTCCTTCCCTTAACCCAACCAATAGTGTTTTCAAAAGCACAGATTGACCCTCTCACCCACTTCCCTAAACCCAACTGACAGTTTTTAAAAGCAATCCAGAAAAAGAAAAGCCCTTGCCTGATTTTACCACATTTTCAGATTTTACCACATTATCACCCTGTTATTTACTTGTTTACTTTATTTTTTTGGCTTCTGTGTTTGTCTCGACTCGAACTACGTCGTCATGGTCAACTCCTTTTTGTGTCTTAAGTTCGCCGACAGACATGGTGAGCTACTGGACAAACTGGTAACAGTGGGAAAGCCGTCCACACGGAGGGAAGAGGTCAGCTGGTAAGCGCGAAAAGAATTGGCATCATACCGCCCCGTAGCATTCGTTTTAAAAATTGGCTACATAATTCGTGACCTCCAGAAATGTGTAAAGGGCTACGTTTTTAGAATGAGCCTAAGTTGCACATAAACATAATTGAAAGTATTGCATAAATAAATCTGAAATCTGTATTTATGGCTTTTTATCCTTTTTTCTGTTCATCTATGTAAAGTGGATTTGACATTCTACATTAAAAAAAGCACTATAGAAATAAAGATGACTTGACCTGACTTTCTTTGACTTTGTCAACACAAATGATTCAAGATAGACAATGCAGTTGAGATGCAACATACTGTCTGTAAAATAGGACATTTTGTGAAGATGTTATAAAGAATAAATGTTTTTCCTCAAAGATAAATGCCGTTTCTCTACATAATCTTGACAACATAAATCATCTGAAGTTTTAGAGGATTTGTCAAAGATGACAATAGGTGAGAATCTAGCAAATATGTTATATTTTTGTAGATTAGTTGTGTAAATGAAAACTGGAATTTGTAATGACTCATTTCCGCAGTTCAGAATCGGTTATTTTTTTTAGGAGACAGTAGCTTTGTGCCAAGTTAACACTGAATGATTAGTCCCAATTTTCACTTGCCAACAGGTTTTCAGGGACTTGTTCGTTCATTCATTCATTCATTCATTCATTCATTCATTCATTCATTCTTTTTCTTTTCGGCTTAGTCCCTTTATTAATCTGGGGTCGCCACAGCGGAATGAATCACCAACTTATCCAGCATATATTTTATGCAGCGGATGCTTCCTTCCAGCTGCAACCCATCACTGGGAAACATCCATACACTTCTATTCACACACACATACACTACGACCAATTTAGCTTACTTTTCTTCGGACTTGTGGGGGAAACCGGAGCACCAGGAGGAAACCCACGCAAACAAGGAGTTCGGGGAGGACCACAATATCAGGAAAGAATTCGGTTTTGAGAGGCTGCTTCCGTTTTTTTGGAGTCAAGAAATGAGGGAAAGTTTGTAAAAACTTAGTCAGGTGTACCAATGTCTTTTTGATGTTTTGTCTGAGCTGTAGCCTACCAGAACAGGGTACCATTTCCAATCCCTATGTGATCCCGAAATGTGATCTTGCATTTTTTTTATTGGTTCTCACATGCATTTAGTTGTGAAATGTAGTTTGTGAGCCACACAGAGTTGTAAGCAATTCTTCCTATAGTAAAGCCATGCAGTGTGTAAGCTGTAGGCAAAGAATTGTCCCCAGATAAAGAGTATTGCACGAAAAGCAATGTGTGAAAGAGCATAATAGGGGTACTTTAAGTTTGATATGCTTCAGTAACACTAGAGGAGATTGTAGGATAGGGGCTTAATTGCATAATATTGTGTCCTGTCTTTTGAGAGAATGGATGTCCTGAACTCACCTGGAGTCAATGTCAAACATCATTCTGGATGCACCACAGTGTCTTGCGTAACATTTTCTGAAATGGCTGGCAGACACGGTCATGATCCCGTTGACTGGTCATGAATGGTGACAGCTGGTGACAGATCTGTTTAACAGATTGTTTGCATTCCACTTGTATGGGTGTTTGTTTGTTATATGAAGCACTTTCAGTCAGTGTAATCTGCTAAGCCTTGAAGGATATCTTAATGCATATTATGCCGTTTATAAGACTGACATTAGCGGTTGTGATATCAAAGCTAGTGGTCTTTGTCTCTGATGGCTTTGTCTCCTGTGACCCAAATGCTCAGTCATGTGTGCAGTAATGACACAAACACAGCAGCCATTTACTCTTCTGGTTCAATAGATCTTCATTATCACATTAATTATGAATGAACGATATGTTTAAATTGAAAGATGTTACTTTGAAAGCACCATTAGTGGTTAATGGCCAAGACTGTAAAAATGTGCTATGTCAATTTGTTTTTCTTCCTGTTAGATCAGTGCTAGAGCTTAATAAATACTGGCATGTTGATTCTGGTTATAATTTGATTTAGAAAATTGGTAAATACAGAGTGATTTAGGGAGTCATTGTTTATTCTGCTCATAAGATTAAATCCACCATCAGTTAATCATTGACAAATCAGTTTTGATAGTTCTTGACATGATTTATAACACAGTGTGTCAGTCTTTTGATGCTGGTACAAAGACATCAGCTGTAATATCACTCAACTACACATTATTAATCACAATAGCTTGGTTTAGATTAAACTTTAAAGAAAACATTTTAATTTAATGAGATGATGATAATAATAATAATAATAATAATAATAATAATAATAATAATAATAAATAGTTATATATTGTAAAAAAAATAATGAAAAGCATTAATAATAATAATAATAATAATTATTATTATTATTATTATTATTAATAATAATATTATTATCATCATCAATAAATTAAACAGTTTTCTTTAGTGTTTAATGTAAACCAAACTATTGTGATAATAATAATTATTTATGCAAGAAACATCTCATAGATTCATTTGGGACACATCCTCAGTGATGTATTCTGGGATCATTGGGTGTTTTGGGTCTCTCAACATCATACACTCTCACCCAGGTGACCCAGCCGGGGTCGATCAAGTCCCGACTTGCGTCCCAGTAGCAGTCCACAGATCTGCCCTCTTAATCCACAGCCACCTTGTGGCCTTCTCTGCGGCTTCGCTTGTGGATTGGATAGCCCTTTTCTTTGCCATCCCTGTAATGCCCAAACGACTGAGGACTTTGTAAAGCGAACGCCCTGCAAAGCCTCTACATCCTACTTCCATGGGCTCATAGAAAGTTCTCCAGCCTCTCTCCCTGAACTCCTCCACTAGCTCCTGGTACTTGGCACGCTTCCTCTCATTGGCTTCTTTAATATGCTCTTCCCAAGGCACTGTAAGCTCCAGAATGATTACCTGTCTTGAGGCTTCTGAGATAACTATAATGTCTGGGCGAAGACATGTTGTTGCGACGTGATGAGGGAACCTCAGCTGTTTTTTCAGGTCGACCTCCAGCTGCCTGTCTGAGGCTTTGTGAAGGAGGCCTGTTGGTAATTGTGAGAGGGTCCGGGGTTTTTCTCCAGCTTTAATGAAGTGGACTGCCGCCTTTGGAGCATGATGATTCTTGCTGGTGCTGATGGCGGAGGCTTAGCTCTCAGCAATTGCCTTAAGCACCTGGTCATGGCGCCAACGATAGCGACCATCAGCCAGAGCCTTGGGGCAGCTGCTAAGGAGGTGTTCTAAAGAGCCTCTTCCAGAGCAAAGAAGGCAGGAAGGTGTAACCCCCCCCCCCCCCCCCCCCCCCCCAACATGGAGGTTTGATGGTTTTGCAGTACATCGTAGACAGCTTGTACCAGGAAAGGGACTCGCTGGAAATCCGCCTGCAAGATGTTCGCCCAGGTTATCCTACACTGAAGTGTATTCTACCACCTAGTCCATGCTCCCTGCTGCTGGAGTCCTTCCACCCTGCTCACTCTCTCTTCCTCCACACCTGCTCAAACCTCTTCCTGGAGTAGGTGGTGTCTTTCCTTGCCGTGGACCTGGCTAACTAAGGTCTTTGGAAAATAGCCCAAGCCCTCTCTGCCTGTCGCCACAGTGCCCACCAGAGCCTTTTGTCTCAGGCGTGACTCTGCCATCTCCACTGCTTTCCCAGCATTGCATTTCATGCCTGTCCTCACCTCAATGCAGGCTGATGACACCTTGCAGTCTCTAGAGTTCCTGTACTGTAGGGCTTCTCTGGTGCGTACGACCATGAATTTTTCTGTGAAGCCACTGAATGGCAGCTGCAAGGTGTTACTCATCCCATACAGTGCAGCACTGGTAAGACTGCATGGAAGCCCCAGCCATTTTCGAAGAAAGCCACTGATCTTGCTTTCTAGGACTAGGGACTCAACTGTTGACATTGGGACTGCATAGATTAGCAGAGGCCACAAAACTCGAGGCAGAATTGAGTGCTGATTTATCCAGGCTTTGAATCTACCAGGCAGGCCGGCTTTGTCAACCTTTGTAAGCCAAACCCCAAGTTCTTTTTTAGACTTCTGGATGGCTGCAGAGTCTTTTAGGCTGGAGTCAAAGAGCTTCCCCAAACTCTTGACAGGTTGCTCCGTGATGGTGGGGATGACACTTCCTGAGATGGAAAAATGGAACTTGTCTACCACTTTCCCCTTCTTCAGCACCATGGGCCTAGACATGGAGGGTTTAACTCATCCTAGCCAAGGCAATGAGTCTCTCAAGTCCTTGTAGGATCCACCTGCTCCCTGGGACCGTTGTCATTGTGATGGTAAAGTCATGCATATACGCTCTAATAGGGGGCTGTCGCACAACTGATTTAGTTAAGGGCCTTCTGCATTTCACTTCGGCTGACTTGACCACCATGTTTATAGCATAAGCAAAAAGAAAACTGAGATGGTGCAGCCTGTTATTATTCCTTTCCCAATGCGATGCCAGTTTGATGTTTCTGACTCAGATGTGACCCGCCTCCTTAAATTATTGTAGTAATTCAGAATTAGGTCCTTGATCTTACTAGGAGCAAGATGGTGGTGTAGAGCAAGCTTGAACAGCTAGTGCGGTATGGACCAATAAGCATTTGCCAGGTCCAACCACAAGACAACTAAGTCCCCTCTGTTCTTATGGGCCTCTTTGATGAGTTGTGTAACTACTCCAGTATGTTCCAAGCAGCCGGGAGCTCCAAGAATCCCCCCTTCTGCACTGAAGGGTCGATATAATTGTTCTTGAGGAGAAACTCTATCAGTCTTCGTGAGACGATGCTGAAAAACACCTTCCCTTCAACACTCAATAGAGAGATGGTTCGAAACTGGTTGATGTTTTTTGAGTTTTCCTCTTTAGGAATCCACACTCTCTCGGCACACCTGCACTGCTCAGCAACTCTTTCTCGTTGCCAAATCACCTTCAAGATCTTCCACCGATATTGGAGAAGCATTTGGCAGTGCTTATAGACCAAGTAAGGTATGCCACTAAGGTCTGGAGTAGATGCTGAGCGAGATGCCTTAATGATCTCCTTGACCTCCTTCAGACTTGGCTCCCTCAAATTGAACTCTCTTGCTGGGGGGGCGGGGCTGATAAGAGCTTTGTTGGGCTCCTGCTCCTGCTCTCTCAAAAGATTGCTTGCTGTGTCCTCAAGGAAGCGATTCGCTTCCTCTTGAGCACTCAAGCTGACCACTGCGTTTGTCCCCGAGCAGCTGTTTTGTAAAGCCGAAGGGATTGGTGATGTAGGTCGCTCCCTTCCTGGCTCTCCCTCCCCCATCTCCGATGCCACTCTGCCCTGCGTAGGATCATCAAAAAAATGTTTTATCTCTGCCAATGGTTGCTTATCTTCACCAGTAATTTTCTTATACAGTTTCTTGAGGGAGCGAAGCTCCTGATGCAGGTGATGTATCTGGGTAGCCCTGCGGTTCATAGTGTAGGAGTTATGCTTGGTCTTTCCTTTCTCTACCCAACCAAATCTTTCTAGAGTATAGCTAAAGATGATGGTAGTCATCATTTTGAGTCAGCAATCTGCATCTCCTTTGGCTATGGCTTGAATGATGTTGGACACGTCTTCATCGAACTGCAGCCTCTCACTTCGTTTGCTGGCTGGGGGCTATTTAATTCGCTGTTGAACTACTTTGTTTGGAATTTGAGGCTCTGGTACATGGAGGGACTTGGCTCTGTGGGTTGCCTCCTGGCCGGGCTCCTCCTATGTCTCACCAGTTTCAGGACCTGTGCGTTGCACCTTACTCTCCTGCTCCAAACATTTCTTTCTGGCCTGATGGATTTTTAGGCCCCGATGATTCTAATAATATTTTATTATAATAATAAAATAATAATAGTAATAAATAGTTATATATTATAATAAGAATTATAAAAAGCATTGTTATTTATAATAATATAATATTATTATTATTATTATTATTATTATTATTATTATTATTATTATTATCATCAATAAATTAAACCGTTTTCTTTAGTGTTTAATCTAAACCATATTGTAAGAGTAATAAATAGTTATATATATTATAAAAAGAATTATTAAAAGCAATAATAATAATAATAATAATAATTATTATTATTATTATTATTATTATTATTATTATTATTATTATTATTAGTCTTTATTATTATTTATTACCAAGCTATTGTGATAGCTTTTAAATGATAGATAATAATACTAATAATAATACTAGTTATTAATAATAATAATAAAATAATTATATATTATAATACAAATAATAAAAAGCATTAATAATAACAACAACAACAATAATAATAATAATTATTATTATTATTGCTTTTTATTTTGTATTATAATATATAACTATTTTATCATTATTATTAATTACTACTATTATTGTTGTTGTTGTTGTTGTTGTTGTTATAAATAATATAGTTTAATAGAATGTGATAATAACTGATATACTAAATCTTCCTGTCCCTCTTCTGAAGGTCAGACTGGACACACACACACAAAGAGAGAGAGGGAGACACACACAAACAGAGCCCAGAGCTACATCTATTCTTGGATGTTGTTCAGCTACACCACAGCAGCCAGCTGAGGAGCTGAATTCACCACAGGCTCTTTTCAAAAACAGAAAGCACTAATCTTATTGTAGACAAGTTTGCAATAACTTGTTGTGCTGAGCTCTGGTTATTGAGTAACCTTTAAAGGGGAAATATTAAGACCCTTTTTGCAGGATGTACTGTAAAATAAATATACAGTATGGTGTCCCAAGAATGTAAATGTTTTGTGTCTCCCTTTAAATACAAATGAACTGTTTTTCTCGTTAATAGGGTTGGAGAGCAGCAAAGTCTTTAAATCTCATTCTGATACTCCAGAAACAACAAGATCACAATTACACATAATTTGAAGTTACACGCTTGTTCTGGATATGAAATTACATCACAATGCATTGGTACAACAGATTTTCAACAAATCCAGCAGCGAACTGACCCTTGTCGGTGAAACGGTCCATTGTAAAATATTCTTTAGGCAATATTCAACTGTAACGGCATTCTTTGTTTAAAAAAAGACTTAAATTAATCTTAGTAAACATAAATGGCGAATTGAGTGAGTGATTTTAATTTATTTTTTTAATATTTAATTGACTGGTTGTTTACACACACACACTGTAGACACATCTTTGTTTAAACACCTTAAAAATGCATTACAGGTCTCTTTTAACAAAATGTATTATTCATCTAATGTATGAATATTTTTGCATTGGCCATTTAAGTGAAGTTGTTTGCAGAGAAGCCCTTAAATCTTTTAGTTTCTTTGTGACAGACTTGACCTGCTTGATCTAACTCGCAATAAAAAAGTACAAAACCATGCATAGTAATGCCCTCATTTGTTCAGTTATGGTCCCCTATTAGAGCAGTTTCCATGACTAATGTAATGATCTGTGATGCTCAGAAATATGAGCCAAGGCTTTCCTAACGAGTCACTGAGCTCTGAAACAGCTGAATAGGACACTGTTCTCTAACACTTTCAGACCACAGTCTGCTTCAGTTGAGTCAGGTGTTTGAAAGATTTTAACCCGTAGATGGGTGTGATGTTTAGTCAGGGTCAAGTTATATTGTGTGTTGTTCCTTTTTTACCTGCAGTTCTGTTTGCTCATGTGATAACGATGACAAAAGAATAGTTTCCTTCTTAGTCAACACTATTGAAACTTACAAGCACATTTTTGTTGCATTTAAAAAAAATATTAAAAAAAATAGTGGATAAAACTCCATGAAATGTGGTGGAACTGGGCAGCATGGTGGCTTAGTGGTTAGCACTGTCACCTCACAGTAAGAAGGTCGCTGGTTCAAGCCCCAGCTGGGTCAGTTGGCATTTCTGTGTGAAGTATGCATGTTCTCCCTGTGTTTTAATGGGTTTGCTCTAGTTTCCCACACAGTCCAAAGACATGCTACACTACAAGTCACAAAGTTTATATATTATTTTAATAAATTTATTGAATAATAAATATTTATCACAGATTCTTCTTCTCTATTCCAGTCATGTGATATTTGTACTACTCTGTTTGTGGCATATATTATTGCAGAGGAATAACCACTATAAATGTACAAATATTGCTATTGTTTTGTCAGGTAATGTAGTTTTACTAGTTTGTGGGTGACAATGTAGTTGTTTTTATTTCAGATATGTGATCTATGTATGACAATAGCACCTATTTAAAAGTTCACTGGAGATTAGAGCTCCACTGTGTCAGTACTGATGAACCCCACCGAGAATATCCTTACCTCGGACAATTGTTTTGGAATTTACCACTAACACTTTATAGTGGTTAAACTTGAGAAACAGTTTGTATTGGGTATTTTAATGGTCAGTCTTTGGTCTCAGTAATTTGTTCCAGAGCAAATAGTTTTGGCTGAGGGGAAATGTTCATAATTTTCTATATTTATATCATGTTAATGCTGTATCATAGTGTGAATTGCTTAACTTCTGTAATGGTTGTTGTTATTTATTCAAGCGTATTGTTCCATCATTATTATTTTTAATAGGTTATGATATTCATAATACTTTATGGTGTTTAATCTTTGTGCAGTTTACGTTAAGCTGTTTCATTTAAATGTAAACTGTTAAATGTAAACTGCACAAAGATCATAAAAAAAATAACGATGGAACAATACACTTGAATAAATAACAACATCCATGACAAAAGTTAAGCAATTCACACTATGATACAGCGTTAAAATTATATAAATATAGAAAATTATGAAATTGATTAATGAGACTGAAGACTGACCGTTAGATATACCCAATACAAACTGTTTCTCAAGCTTAGCCGCTATATAGTGTCAGTGTCAGTGGTAAATTCCAAAATAATTGTCAGAGGTAAGGATATTCTCGGTGGGGTTCATCAGTACTGACAGTGGAGCTCTAATCTCCAGTAAACTTTTAAATAGGTGCTATTGTCATACATAGACTACATATATGAAATATAAACAACTACATTCTCACCCACAAACTAGTAAAACTACATTATCTGACAAAACAATAGCAATATTTGTACATTTATAGTGGTTATTCCTGTGCCATAATATATGCCACAACTAGAGTAGTACAAATATCACATGACTGGAAAGAACAGATTTGAGGAGAGGAAGAATCTGTGATTATAAATATTTATTATTTATTATTTGCCAATCTGTATGCCTTTATCACACACAAAAATGTAAAGATTAGCATAAATTCAAAAATTTGATATTTAGAAATTTTGTGAAAATATTCTAAGTTTGGGCTCGAGTTAAAGTCATTAAATAGTCTCAAGAGACTTTTTGTATAAAAAGGGACTGAAACAAGTTTGTAAACAAGGACATTATTTTTACTTTTAACAACACCTCTGGTCAACAACATTGCCGTTTTTTATTTCTTTACAAACTTGTTCTTTAGTTAAAATAAAAGTACTTGTATAACAATGAATAGTATTTATATAACTATAAATAGTTATAATAGAAGTACTACGCAAGAAATGTTTAGCACTGTCACCTCACAGCAAGAAGGTTGCTAGTTTGAGTCCCGGCTGGGTCAGTTGGCATGTTTGTGTGGAGTCTGCATGTTTTCCGAGTGTTCGCGTGGGTTTCCTCCGGGTGTTCTGGTTTCCCCCACCGAGTCCAAAGACATGCGCTATAGGTGAATTGGGTGAACTAAATTGGCTGTAGTGTATGATTGTGTGTGAATGCGAGAGTGTATCACCCATACCCATACTCACACATTTGCATTTCCTTGGTTGTGACTGGAAGGGCATCCGCTGTGTAAATTATATGCTGGAATAGTTGGTGGTTCATTTCGCTATGGCGAGCCCTGATAAATAAGTGACTAAGCTGAGAGAAAATGAATGAATGAATCGACCATTTTGTAATGTATATTAAATCCTTCACAGTTTTGTAGTTGGATCAGATCTGTAGCTTGTTAATGAAACACAGCACCTCTAATTATTTTTATTTCGTTGAAATTGTTTCAGTTAATGTACACAGTGTTTATTGTTTTTGACAGATTTAGAGTTGTTTGTTTGACCAAATATTGACATTTTTCTCTTTTTAATGAGACCTTCCTACCATTTCTAAGAGTGCGTCGTGTCAGGTTTCCTCAGAAACCAACTGCTCTCCAGCATCATCCCCATAGTAACCTGCCCACACGCTCTGCCCACACAGCCTGGCATGTGTGGATGATGCTATTATTCCACTGGGCTTGAACACCAACTAGTGTGTTCAAGTGTTTTCTAGTGTGTGTTTATAGTTTATAATGGATTAATGATTTATTGTCTGTGTGTTTCTCCTTCAGGACAGCAGAGAGTCTCTGTGAGCAGTCTGTTAGTGTGTCATGGTCTGCTGCTAGTGGGCACTAATCTGGGGGTCACGGTGGCCCTTTCGGTGCCCAGACTACAGGGCATCCCAAAGGTCACAGGTGGGTATCATCTGTCACGCAGGACTTTGTAATATGCATAGAAATTGGTGCTTTCCTGGATACGTTTGCAACTCGGCACAAGTTCAGGAACAAACCACACCCAACAATTTAATAACCATCCACTTCTGCTTTTGATGACCTCCTTCAGTTTTTCAATGTTAATGCTAAAACTATAAAAAATCGTTTTAAATGATTAAAATAAAGCTGAATTCAAAGATAATGCACATTAGTTTTTAGTTGGATGCAGCATGTGAAGACGGCATTTCCCGTTATGTACTATAGTTGTATTTTATGTATAATATTGTAAACTAGGGCTGGGCGATATTGCAAAAACAATTTTCACAATATCATGTTTCATATCATTTGATATCGATAATTATTGAATGTTTTTTAACAATACATTTATGAATATTAGGATTTTTTAATATTTAAACACTTTATTTTAATTTACCAACATTACTAAGGCAAATCGTTTTATGAGTCAAAAACAAAAATATTTAGGCAAAACATTTAATATTTTTATAATAAAATAAACATTAGTGTTAAAGAGACTCTTAAACTTGATATGTTACAAAGTGTGTGCAATGGTAAAGGTAGATCAACATCTGTAGGGTGTGAATAATAATGATACAGTAAACCTTAAACTCTGTCAACAACACAAATTATGACAATCAAATCTGAGCTTTCATGTGAAGGAACCAGCCATCATTATTCAAATACACACTGCAACATTACAAATGGTCAAGTTAGATGACTATATTACCCCCTATGCTAAAAAATCTTTCAGATGGGGAGATGGAGTGGCTGGGATGTTCAAGAAAAGAAACCAAAAAACCGACATCCTTTTTTTATTTACAATCTCCTCACTGCTGTTATACGGCACTCATTTTCGCATGTGTTGTTATTCTGACCTGAAGTGACAAGCGCGAGCGCCATTTTCTTTGGCGTCTCTCATAACTAGGCGACTGTTTTCTCAGAGGATGACAAACAGAGAAATCATTGCTGCAGCTCCGATGCAAGTTTATGTAGAAAAGTAAAAAGCACTGGAGTGTTTGGGTACGCTGTGTTTGTCTCAGGTAATTAGTCTGCCGTTATTACTGTAATGTGTATATTTCATACAAAGTGTGAAGCAGATTGGTTTGTTCTACTTGCATGAATCGCGGTGCACTCGGGGCATTCGAAAAAATTCAGATGTTTTTCAACTAGGTGTACCTGAACTAGGTGTACCTGAAAAATACGCAATAAATACAGATAAAGATTTTATCGCCCAGCCCTATTGTAAATGGTACTTTTGTTTTTAGCTGGTTGCCAAAACAACTTTTAAAATGTAAGTTTTTAAAGGAAAGGAACTCTAAAAATACTTGAAATTAAATAAAATAAAAATAATTCTAAATAGAAATGCAATAGATGCCATTAAAAGCAGTAGAAGTACAATTTTCAGTGTTATTGTTATTTTTCTTTATATTTGCACAGTTGAACAATATAAAAATATTCTAGTATTAAAAACCTTTTAAAATATTCAAAATTAAACTTCCATCATAATATTCTTCATTTATGTTGTAGTTTAATAGTAACCTTTGGGTTGTAAAATTCTATTTTTATACTTCTATTTTTATTTTTAATCCTTGTAAAGACTCAATCTCAGATTACTCAATGCACAAGACTGCACTGTAGAGTTGGGTGATTTTCAAATTAAAATCTCGATTAATAAGATAACATTTTCACTCGATTACGATTAATGAATGATTATTTTATTTAATTATTTAATTTTTTTGCCCAAATAGTTCACTGAACGTTTTGTACAGTAAATAAGCTCACATATTACAAGTGAGAGATTACAAGTAAGAGCCTAAAACACAGTCACTTTTTTCTTATAAAAAAGTGAAAATAAATAACTTTTGGAAACAAAATTTATTATTTTCAAAGTTTTTTTTATATTAAAAGTAGAAAATCATCAGTATCTCTTCTATATAAAATAACTCTTGTATATCCTGTAAATAATAGTTTAAACAGTGCATTTTCTACATCTTCTGTAAACATTTTAATGTAAATAATAACTTTATTGTAATTAAAAAGATGCCATCTTAAGGCATCTCTGGAGCAGCTTCCAATCATTTTTTGAGTGATGCGACCGCGCGAAGGCTGCGCCGAACTATACCCTTGCGTTTAAAGCAGAAGTATAAATCAGCCTTAAAAGAGCAGGGTCACGTGACTCCCCAAGCGGTAGGAAAAGTAATTTAAAAATTTGACCTGGTAAAATGCGATCAATTATAGGTTCTGAATGTTTATTTCGATTACTTTCCGATTAATCGCCCAGTCCTACTCCGCTGTCACAAATCGCTACCAACCACACTTTTTTTTTTTAATATATTTAAAAATGTATCATGTCTGAATCACTCTCATTGTCCTTCTCCAGGTCGAGGAATGGTCTCTTTTCATGCACACCACGGCCCAGTCAAGTTCCTCACCATGGCAACAGCAGTGTGTAACGTCTCCCAAGCTACCATGGCAACCCTCACCTCCAGTACTCCCAGTCAGTGCCAGCCTGAGGCCCCAGAGCTGGAGGGAGCCACACTGAACCAGAACTGCAGCAGCGACACACATGCGCCTGTTCTCCAGGACTCCCCGTCCTCCTCGTGTGGCTCTCTGGCTCTGTCTCAGGCATCTTTAGAGCACGGCCCAGAGGACGGGGCCATATACGACCTGCTGAACGAGCCGTCACACTTCCAGAAGGCCAAGCAGACTGACCGAGTCAGTGCCAGCTCTGTGTTGGTGGTGTCAGGAGGGCTCGGACACCGCAGAATCAACCGAAAAACCAAAATGTCCAAGCACGAGGAGATGGCGTCCACTATTATGGTGTGGCAAATACCACTGCCAAGCCTGTGAGGGGAGAAAGAGGAATGAAAATGGTAAGAATTTCAGGATTTAGTTCAGATGCAGCTGCACAAACACTCATTTACCGTTCCTTCCATTATATTAGAAAAAAATCTTTATTGTTAAACCTTGCTCAATTATGAATAAAATCTTGAAGATGTATGAGTTTGCTACAAACCATTTAAGTAAAAAAACTAATCTACAGGTATATGAGTACTCTGAACTTACTCCATTTAAGTTGAAGTAATGAGGTATTTAATTAACTCATTACCTTCAACACGGAGTTTAACTTTCAGTAAATTTTGAGTTAACTACACTCATTTCATTTGACAAAGTTGACTGTGTTGGGTTTTACAGTGTATTAATGGATGACCATGAAAAACTACACATATTTTTTATTTTACTGTTAAACTTCCATGCGAGCAAGTGTTTAATAAATACAAACTATGCATCAAGTTTTACGGACACCTACAGTACAAAAGCCTAATTTACAAGAAACATGAACACTTACTCTGTCTGTTGGTGCACTAGATTTTTCGCTTGATTAATATTTTTGGCGCAAACATACATTCACAATGTTATGAATTATAGGGTTGGTCGAATGTATGTTTACGTTATGTGTTGTTTAATTGGTAATATTTATTTAAGATACAGATCAGAGCAAACTATTTCTTAACTATTAAAGGGCAGACCCCCTCATACATCTGTTGTTATGTTCTTCAGGGGTGGATCAAGCGTTAATTGGGGGGTCAGATCAACCCAACCCCCCCTGTAATTTGCACCCTGGTGTACTGAAACTGTAAAATGTCAATGTGAATGTAGTTCAGAAATAGTTTTTACTCATGTGAAGTTATAGGGGTGACCATAATTGTGGCACACGCCATGTATTTAATAGATTTTGATCAAACTATTTTTGTTCTAAATGAGAGCAGAAGATTTTATTAATATTATTATTTTATGGTAAGACTTTACAGTAAGGTTGTATTAGTTAATATTAGCTAACATGAACAAATATTTATCACAGTATTTGTTTATGTTAATTAACATCAGTTAATGAAAGTACAGTTGTTCATTGTTAGTTCATGTTAACTCACAGTGCATTAGCTAATGTTAACAAGCATGAATATGGATTTTAATAATGCATTAGTAAATGTCGAAGTATTGTTCATTCTTTTTTCATGTTAGTAAATACATTAACTATCATTAACTAATGAAACTTTATTGTAAAGTGTGACCTATTTTATTTATTTAGAGCAAAAGATCTAAAGGTCAAATATTGAATAGATTTTTTTCACAGTCTTCCCTGTTCAACCTATTTTTTTTGTCGATGTTGTTTTGGAGTGTATTATCTGTCTGTTTCTTTCACTCATCATTTATTGCTTGTCTTCATTTTCAGGGCATTCCACATCAAAGAGAGCAGTTCCTGAGCCTGACTTTACCTTCCATAATAGGCTAATGGAGAAAAAAAAACATTAATGAATGAAGGGAAAAAAGGTTGTGTTCCAGCAATGAGCTGAACTACCAAGTCATGCATCAGAGAAATGCGGTTTACCACTTGGCACATTCGCCTACATTTAAAAGGTGAAAGTATGTCAGTACCACTGCAGTGTGATGGATTTTCAGGTCTAATACAACATTTTAACTGCAAAATAATTTCACATAAAACAAACAGACGCGTTAGTATAACAGCAGAAAGTTTTCTTTAATGCCACTTTTTAAAGAAGATGCTCACCTCTTGAGGGATAGTTCAACCAAATAATGAAAAATCTGTCATCATTTACCAACTCTCTACTCGCTTCAAAGTGTTTTGAGTTTCTTCTGGTGAACACAAAAGAAGAGATTTTGAATAATGATGGAAATCGCTAGCCATTGACTTCCATAGTATTTTGTTTTCCTACTACGGGTGTCAGTGGCAGCCGGTTTCCAACATGCTGCAAAATATATTCGATTGTGTTCAGCAGAAAAGAAAAACTCATTGAGGTTTAAAAACTTTCATTTTGGGCTGAACGCTCTCTTTCATTTCAGTTGTTTTGTGAAAATGCATCTCAAACTTTTGCTTCAAGGAATGGTGCTTTTTATTGCATTGGCTGAATCAGCAGCTTGACTGAGGTTTGTCCTTTGTGATCGACTGAATGGTTTGTATGGGATTCTCTGGCGGGCCAGAGTGTCTTTTGGGTCCTAAAGTGAAGTTGGTGTCCACTGTTACCAGTTAAAGAGAAATGGCATTCCTCCATCATTCTAATTTAAAGTTGCTTATCAATATTTAAAGTTATGGAAAAAGCTTTATATTGACAGTTTGTGATATGTATTTCTGACTTGTGTATTAACAAATATATATATATCATTGTTTTAACCAGCATTCTTTTGTATATTGGTGCAAACGGACTAGATAACCATGTTTTGGTTTTGTTTTTTCACTGGCCCCTTTATTTCTTTTTTCCCTTTTTTTGGACTGACTTGCCAGCTCATACATAAGGGAATGACCCATGAAGAAAACTGAATTAGGTTGAATGGATTTCTGTGAAATGCACTTTTCCAACAGTAACACTGACTTTATAGCTTACTGTAAAACCGACCTGGACGAGGATGGAAATAATGAAAGAAAAACAGCTTTTTTTAGACTAATGAACATGTATGGTTGTTGTTTTTTTCTTAGTATTCCCAGTATGAGTGTTTCTGTGGAAAAAAGTTATTAAATATTCATTTTGCAAGATTTCATTTTGCCTACCTAAAAGGGAAATTAAAAAAAGAATAATATTTACACCTTAACTGTGATGTTAATTTCTTAATGTATATTTAGGTTGGATATAGAAGTTTTACACACACACACACATTCAAAAGTTGAAGTCAGAATTATTAGTCCTCCTGAATTATTAGCCCCTCTGTGTTTTTTTCCCCAATCTCCATTTAATAGGATTTTTTTTTTCAACACATTTCTAAACATATTAGTTTTAACCTCCTAAACTCTGAGACCTGGTACCGGGTCTGTGACATCATTTACTTCCGCATTCTATAAATTTTAAAAGAAAAACTGATTTCTTTTATCTTTGCCGTGATGACAGTGCATAATATTTTACTAGATATTTTAAGATACTAGTACTCAGCTTTACAATTTAAAGACTTAACTAGGTTAATTAGGTTAACTACACTGAAAAAAGTTGACTCAACTCAAAATTGTAAGGCAACTATTAACCCAAGTACTGCACTTGACTCATTTAAGTTGAGTCAACTCATGAGCTGAAGCTAGTTGCTTTAATTTTAAGTTGAGTCAACTTTTTTTACAGTGTAGGCAAATTGGGTTTATTAGGCAAATCATTGTATAACAATGATTTGTTTTGTAGATAGTTGAAAAAGCATTGCTTTTGGGGGCTAATAATATTGACCTTAAAATGGCTTTTAAAAATAATAGTAAAATAAATAAAACAAGAAAAAAAATAAAACAATTTGTTTTTCAGAAAAAAAAAAATATTATAGGAAATACTGTGAAAAATTCCCTGCTCTGTTACACAACATTTAGGAAATATATGGAAAAAAAATACAGGAGGGCTAATAATTCTGACGTCAACTGTATATATCAAACACTTCGCACCTGTTTTATAGAGAAAATTAAAAGCTTTTTTTATACTTTGTATATTATATTGTTATTCTTTCCTTGACATTAACAAGAATGGATGAAACTTCTAATATTTAAAATACGATGAGCTATGAAAGCAGTAGACTTCTTCCAAATAAACTGATGGGTGCAATTTCTGCAAAAAGCCTTCCCGCCCTAATGTGATGCCAGTCTAATATATACGATGCTTTTAGCCTTTGTGTGCTCGGGGATCTTTGCGAGTCCCTTCAGACCGAGAACAGCTGATGTGTGTATTTGGAGGGCTAATAGTGACATCTCCGTCTGACCATGTGCTGTCAGGCTGACAGATGCTCTCTAATGTTGCTCTCTGAAATGGAGCGGGTTACTCTAGTAACTCTTTTAAGAAACAGTCCAGTCCATAATATCAGGATGGAGAGTAATGGTTTTTCTTAATGCGCTCATAAAACTTCACCACAGTTGAGAAGGCCAGATGAAGTCATGCGGCTCTTGACCATTTTTACAGGCCTTGCTCTTTTTTTCCCCTTCCCAGTTATATTTCTCTCCCGCTCTCTCTTTTTGGGGGGTTAAATTTAAATGTCAGATATTCATAATTTTGCAACTTTTAATGAAGAATGTGAATTATTTGTCATTTTGGATTGATAAACGTAAAATTGTGTTTTAGAATGTTTCTGTTCAAGTCTGCATGTTAACAGGGTGAAAAAAAATTTGTTTAAGAGTTTAGTTGCAAAAACTTTTAAATGTCGTTCCATATTTTCTTCTAAAATTAAAATTTTTCTCCAACTCGTGTGTGTAGACTCAGAATTTTTACTTTTATAGTGATGAAAAAGTTCTTTTCATTGCCTTTAAAGTGAAATAACTGAATATAAACCGAGGAGGCTGAGAAATATGCTCATTTTAGGAAAACATTTCAGAGGGCATTTAGAGGTTTTTGCATCTGAACTCATTAGTTATTACCATGCTTCTGCATTTGATTGATAACATGGATTTACATAACAATTATATTAATTAGTACAAGTTTTTAAACTAATGTTTAAATATGTAAATCAGGCATTACTTTATTAAATACATTCTAATTTGCATAGATTTCTACATTGGATATTTTGACATTAGTGTCAAAGGTTTTACAGGCAAAAAAAAAAAAAACATTTTTGTAGGTGCACAGATATCAAAATGTTGTGTGTATATAAGTGTGGCTGAGTATGCTCATTTTGAGAAAACATCCTTTAAAAACAGATTATGAAAGTCTACAGCAGAGAAGCCCAAAGTAGGGCTCGTGCGCCAAAGTTGGCCCATTGTAACTTTTGATTTGGCCCACCATCCCATCTGACAATGAGAATGATGGAAAGAGTTGGTGGGCGAATGCTTTTAACATAGAGAACCAGATTTCTAATTTGATGTAGCTTTTTTGTTGATTTTCTTGATGAGCTACAAAATAAGTAAACTGAATTTAAATGTTAAATTAAATGTTGTAATGAATCTGATTTTTAAAAATGTAAATACTGCCACTTGACACTACGCTAAAGACATCGGCGAGCAAATCAAGGCAAAAACTACTGTGATTCTGTTATAAATGAGATTGTTTTGGGTTTTTTGTAATAACTTTATTATAAAATGTCAAAAAAACAGTATAAGTTAATATAAAGCAATGTTTTCTAGTCATTTTAACATTATAAAATAAATTAGGAAATTACACATGGAAACTATAATAACCTTCGGCCCGCAAGCGTCAATCAAGTTTGGTTTTTGGCCCTTCATAACAAAAAGTTTGGGCACTTTTGGTCTACAGACACAAACTTAAGAAGTGTTACAAAAAAAATTTGTAAAGTATGAAGTATATTTTGGATTATCACAATCTGGCTGGTAAGCTATATATAAAACAAACATGTTTTTGCCAGTTGTTTCTCACCATGAAAATAAACTTCCAGTCTTTTTTCTTATAAAGGGCTAAAACTCAAACTTGATTGAGGGCTGTGGGGCCGAAGTTAAATATACCAAACCATATTACATTAAAGTTTGCTCATTTGTTTGCTTATTTTAAAAATAACTAGAAAAGTTGTTTTCAAACATATTAAATGATGATGCAGTATCATTTTAACGTTTTATAATCAACAGATTATAGTAAAAACATAAACAATCCCATTTATAACACAATGGAGCTCAATGCTGAATACACTAGTCGAGCAGCTTTTTTTTTTTTTTTTGCCTTTATTTGCTCATCAAGGTCTTGTGCATTGTCCTCTATATGTTAAGTGACAGTATTTACATTTTAATAGTCTGATTAATATGAAACATTTAATTTTAGTTGGATTATTTGTAGCTCCTCAATTAAACAAAGAAACAGATGGGTATACATTGAATTGAAAATGATGAAATCTGTCAAAGGCATTCGCCCCAACCAACTCCTCATCATTCTCCCTCTCTTAGAAGAGATGGTGGGCCTAACCAGAGGTTACCATGGGCCAACTTTGGCCTGCGGGCCCTTCTTTGGGCACCTCTGACTTAAACCAACCATTCAAGAATTACAAATTGATTTTTATTTATTTTTGCTGAAAAGAGTTGTTAAAAGGTCAAATGAATTAATGTTTTAAATTTTCCCAATAAACAAAGTTTAACAAAAATATAGTAGACTATATTTGTCATTTTAAAATAACAAAAAGTGGTTTGAAAATATATAAAACATATCCTCATTATAGTCTGTTCTTGACGAATTTTCCAACTGATTTAGAAAATCATTTCGTACTATGAAATAGGACAGTAGACCCATTAGTGATTTTCTAAATCAGTAAAATGTATCGTATGAGAATTCTCCTTAAAATTTGTATGCATCAGCACAACGTGTAGCATTTTAGTGCAACAAAGGCTGAAGTGGTGTGTATGCTGTGCTGGGAGTTACCGTCAGCCGTTGCGCAACATCCTTCATTTGGCCGCGCGCTCGTCGGGTGTGCAGGAACGTCGCGCGCTCACCGCGCATTTAATCAGCACACACAGCAGCTGATGTGTGGACAGACAGAGAGAGAGAGAGAGGGGGAGAGGGTGAACAACACACACGGGGGTGTGGTTTAGATCAATGCCTCACCTCAGCTTACAATAAGATACAAAATACTGCAAAGCACACCGAGGGCGAAGAGGCGGCGTCGATCAGAGACGAGGTCGCCTTTGTGGAATATATTTGGCTTCATCAGCTCCACTGAGATAATGATATTTAGTGGACGAGGATTCTCCAGTCGAGGCTTTCAGATGCATACAGTTGGACAAGAATGAGGAGGAGGAAGAGAAGTTCTCGCTGAACTGCCCTTCTATTACAGCATGGGATATGTAGTATGTACGTGATTTAAGTGGTCTACATTTGGATAACCTCAAGACAGTCTCACAGACTCCCTGCAGCGCCGTGTATTTTAATCTACAATCGTTGACTTGCATAAGAGCGCTTTGTGCAAGGAACTGCTGAAAGAAATTATGCAATTTAATGTGTAAGTACTGATATTTATTGATTAATTTACGGTTTATTCAATGTTATTATTTCAGAGACGAACGTTTCTGATCTAAAATGGTCTTTTTCTTGTCCTCGTCGTTATCAATAATGTTTATCACTTAATTTTTACATTTATCAGTGTTTTTTAAAATGTCACTTAATGACAATGTCAGAACGTTTACAGATACAACGAAAGAATCCCTGTGGTTTTCGTCTTTAAGATTTAATCCTTAAATCTGTCAGTAGGTTTGGCAGTAGTGCGCATGCGCATTATCGTGTCTTTAATGTGTTGATTGTGAGGGCATTTAAACAGCAACACATTATGTCATACTCATGATACTATATATTACTGTCATTGCAGCGAACAGATTATTTTCCTTATCTAAATAAATAAAAAATATTCAAAATAAGCACCACTAAGTATGTTAGAATGTGCAGTTTACTTTTAATCCTTTGTAGTACAAGGTAGTTTGTTTGTAGAGTACAATTTCAGGACATGTGAATAAATAACAATGTCTTCTTTTCTTTTAGGGTTTGAATTCAGAACGGAGCAAACAGGATCTTCCCTTGATTTAGGAAAGCTTTTCTTGTTAATGCGGATGAAATGTACACAGACAGAAAGGACAGCAAATTTGTCCTTGCAATGCTGTCTTTGAAAGATCATTACCACGATAATTAGGATCTGCCAGTCATCCCTGTGGGATTAATTTAGCTCGACAGTTGCAAAAAAGAAACGACTTCTGACAAATTGTTATTGCTCTAAAAGCACTAAATGACATAGGGTGAATTGAATAAAATACAGAAGGATGAACAACACTCTGCACGACAGAAGCATGTTCACCGTACAAGCGGATGTTATATTTCACGCCGCAAACCCAGACTCTCCAGAACCACACAACCCTCCTGAAGGGAACAACAACAATGTCTCAGCTATTGGGAAAACAGGCGTCCCCAGCTTGGAAATACTGCAGGGTCTCCAGGGAACATGGGATAAGTCCGAATCAGGAGAACTGACTGACAATAGAAGTTTGGGACACTATGGTACTGTAACAAGTGCAGAATATGCACAAGATGCTGTCTCTAGTGACAGTGGATTTCAAGAGCACATTCAGACTCTGGATTCAACTAGAGCACAAAATCTGGACCTCAGTTTGAGAAATACTGGTGAAGCTTTAAGTCAAGGGAACATTAGAGAAGACACAAACGGAACAAATGCTGCTTGCAGTTTGGCACCCTCTCTATGCTTCAGACCAGAGAATAAGGAGGAAACTGACAAACTGTCCAATGTCCTGAGAGACGATGAGGTTGTTCGGAGTCAGTTCGACATTAAAAATGTCTCTTCCACATCAGAGAACAGAAATCATTCCTATTCTGGCACCCAGGAAACGAGGTCACTTCAGAAAACCTTAGGAAGCTTTTTAAGTTCCTCTGAAGGAGCCAATCAGACCAGCTACGGAACGTCATTTGGACAGACCTGTATGGAAGGGCTAAAGCAAAGTGGATCTGCAGTAAGAGAAGCTCTCTCTGCAAAAGAGGAGCCAAATTTAGTCATAGAGGTGGGCGGACAGAAAATACAAGCACACAAATCAGTATTAGCTGAGAAGAGTGATTATTTTAAGGCCAGGCTTTCTCGAGACATCCTCAAAGTAAAAGGAATGAGCTACAAGACCTTATCAGTGCTTGTAGATTATGTTTACTCTTCGCAGATGAATGTGAGCAAAGACAATATCGTGGATGTCATTACAGGGGCGAAGATACTGCAGATGCCCTGTGCAGTGCAGGCTGCCATTGATACCATTTCCACACAGATCACATCTGAGAACTGCTATGAAATCCTAACAATTGCTAAAAAGCAACGATTAAATGAACTGAAAGAAACCGCCTATCGATTCATGAGTGACAACTTTCTGCAGGTTCTGAAAGATCCAGCTGTCTATGGACGCCTCACAGGTTCAGAGAGAGACGTCATCCTGCGGAAACGAATGGAAAGCCGCAAGTGTCTGATGGTGGCAGAAATTAATGACGTGTTTGAGCGTGTAGGAAGTCGACCACCCAGCAGAAACAGCAGCCGTCCCCAGAGTCCCCTCTCCATCACCTCTTTTGAGGACAATCACATGATCTACTACTACAACAAGAGCAGTAAGGACTGGCACACGTTGACCGTCATGCCTGATGACATCAACACCAAGGGCTGTGGGATCTGCACCATGTACAACTACTTGTTTGTGGCCGGTGGGATCAGGGGGACTGGGGAGAAAAGCAAAGTCTCAGACAAAGTTTACTGCTACAATCCTGTCACAGACCGCTGGAGTGAAGTTAGACCCATGAACCAAGCCCGATCACAACTCAAGCTTGTCTCCATGGATGGGATCCTGTACGCCATTGGCGGTGAATGTCTTTTTACAGTGGAGAAGTACGACCCTCGAATGGACCGCTGGACAGCGGTGGCCCCTTTACCTAAAGGAGCGTTTGCTGTGGCTCATGAAGCCACTACATGTAACGGCGAGCTGTATGTCTCGGGAGGGTCTCTGTTCTATCGGTTGCTGAAATATGACCCTAAGAGGGACGAATGGCAGGAGTGTCCATATAACAACAGCAGGAAAAAATCCACAGATATGGTGGCTCTCAAGAGCTTCATTTACCGATTCGATGTCAATCGAGAGCAGGGCATCAGCGTCTTTAAATACAACACCATTGTGAAGATGTGGCATGATTGTGCCTCGCAGCAGCAGGGCTGCACTCTGCCATTTCGATGTGCCGTTATAGATAACTGCATCTTCTGTGTGAATAAATCTCAGACTCTTCAGTTTGTTGTTGAAGACGATGGAGGTCGATTCAAAGATGAGAATCTGAAAGCACCTGTGGAGGCCAAAGGGATATTATTCCCATTCATTCTCAGCTTGCCGGACAGAGGTGGAAGAATTGCATGAGCGGGATATTTTATCCCTCGTGTGACCCTTCGGTGACATGGTGAAAGAGAATGCCTGGTCAATATTTATAGATTAAACATTATCTCCAGAGAAGTTCAAGGAGCCAGCACATAGTGCTTGAAACTGGAATGTGTTTCTTTGCATGGTAAGAAAAACAAATGTTCGGCGCCTTAAAATCACAGCTTCACTATCCATCTTTGGCAGATGAAAAAAAGTTGTACATTTATGGATCATCTGTCACTTCTTTCATTTGTTTTGTGCACTTTGTATCAAATAGTAATTTAGGTTGAATTTTGCCTCTGGAATTAGCAAAAACAAGACTGAAGCCTCTATTCAGGGTAGACACTGAACTGATAGACGTTGACCAATGGTGTTAGTCACAACTCCACAAACTATGACTAAAGAGGTTCAGTTGCACCAATAAGTGTGGTAAGGTGAGCTAAGGAATTAGGGGACCCCGCCCAATGCCAAGAAGCCTATATTAATCATATAGCTCGTTTATACATAGGTTGTAAAATTGGTCCCGTAAAGATTTTTAACGTTATTACTTCTTTTCAAAACAGGGGGCGCCCATGATTAGTGGACAGTTCCTTTTGTACTGCACATGCACGAGGTGTGAGTGCTTCAGACATTGCCAGTCTATCAGTCATCAGAGTAGAGCTGAGGTAGAGAGAGTGAGAGTTTTGAGAAAATTTAAGGGGGGAAAAAATTAGAAATAAAGACAAACAATGAAACGCAGCTACCCCAGCGATCCTGCTTTCTGGCCAAAACACCTGTCAGATCAGATGAGCGCTGTGAGCTTGTTAAGAGATCGAGGGCCTGTTCAAATAAAATTTCCAGTGAAATGGCCGCCGATTCACAAACGGCAATTATTTAATTTATATGAAAAATGGTGACAAGATCAGTTTGATTGATTGTGAATTAAATTTGTTTAAATGTTTTTATTAATAAATATTAAAATCTAATCCCATAACTGGCAGATTTACTGTACATAGTTTGTAAACTTGTTTTTATTTGTGAGTTTATTGCATTTAATTTTACATTAAGAAGATGAAGGTTCATTTAAATATTAAAATATGTAAAATATACTTTTAAATATTTTATATACTTTTTATATTTGTTTATTTAAATAACTTTTAACATGCAGTTTATTTACAAAAAACCTAATCAACAGAGAAAGAAAATATCTATAGAGAAAGACAATGTTTCAAAACCTGGAATTGCTTAGGGTCCCCAAAATCACTAAGTCCGCCCCTGGCTGAACATGAATACTAACCAACTCCAACAGACATACAACATATATCTGGGTTTCTCAGCAGTGTTGGTTCCAATTTGCTCAAATAAGAAAAGAAAAACATGATAATATTTTCATGACTTTCACGAAAAAGAGTGAAGTTGAAGAGAAAAAGAGAGAACAATGTCCAATTTATTGTCCTGCCCATAGACGCTGCATTAGAAACATCTAGCATAAGTGTTAACTTTTTTTTTTGTGTGATTTGATGCAAAAATTTGCTGTCATTGGTCAACGTCTTTCGGTGCCAAGTGCATTAGCCTTGAAATGGCAATGAAGAGCACAAATGAACAACTGAAGCACATGATGTAATAGCGAACCTGTTTCCTAGCAACAGATTCTATGCAAATAGATTTTGAAGTAGATATTAAATGCATTTTTGAACTGCATAAAAAAGCTCTCAATCCTAGAACTTTCATATTGCTGGAGTCAGTAATCAAGTGTCTTTAAGCAGCTAAAGAAGCCATAACCTTTACTAACATTGGAGTAACATTAGGGAAACATTAAGAGCACAAAGCACTTCAGTAACTGCTGCTACTCTGATATTACTGGACCACAAAGGTATCAAATTGAATCAGTGCTTCTTTACAGATTTTGCACTTTTATAAGGAAGAGTCCAGAAGGCAAAAACAGTGTCTGCTCTTAATATTTCAATCATTGCCAAAGATAAAAGATTTCACAAACATTCTCATGTTAAATTACATTCTCATAAGCAATACATTATACGCAATATTTATGAATCATCCATGATTTAGAATTTAACATGCTGTGGTCTACAGTAAAAGGCATAGCTCTCAAAAAATGAAAATTCTATCATGTACTCACCATTAATTCATCACAAACCAGTTTGTGTCTTATATTGAACACAAAAGAAGATATTTTGAAGAATGATGTAAACCGGCAGCCATTGACTTCCATAGTATTTGTTTTTCCTACTATGTCAGTCAGTGGTGACCGATTTGCAACATTCCTCAAAACATCTTCTTTTTTGTTCAACAGAAGAAATAAACTCAAATTGATTCAGTACCACTGAAATAGCGAGTGGCGAGTGGTAAATTGTTTTATTTTGGGGTAAACTATCCCTGAGAAACATCTATTTTATGGTCATCAAATTTGTATTATCTGCAGATAGAAATATTTTTGCTGTCTTTTTGATCCGCATTATGAATTTCAGCTAAACCCATCAAAGTAAGGCAGACACTACTATTTAAAACATTCCTATTGTGTCAATAGCATGTAACGAGGCATCATTGTGTAACTTGGATGTTGCATTGTGTGTAGACGCCCTGTGATATTCAGATTTGACTGAGATATAATTACTTCAGTATTCCCCAAGACATTTCTGGAAGGTGGGAAGTGAATAATGGTTGTGGATTTGATAGTTTCTTTAGCGTAATTCTGTTGAATTAAACTTTAGAGAATTTGATTATGAGCATGAATGTTGGAATGATTATGAACTTGAATGTGAATATTTTGCTGACTTAATATGTTTCAATCAACCCATTGTGCTTTAATCACTTTTAACAAAGCTGGACACAGGCAACACCGTCCCGTACATCCCCTTCAATTTGCTATGGTTGGTTCCCTTTCATTTTTTAATGGGAACATTTTGTTTTAGTTTAGACATAGTTTTAATGTTGAAGTCTGATAACGGAAAAACTCTTCAGACATTCAGCTGATTGGGATGCAGGGCAGGCAGTCTTATATGAGTGGTTGGTGTTTGTTTGCTGGTTGCTGATGGGCATAAAGCTCATGTGCTTTAAAACAAATGGCTTGGTGGCTTTCATTAGATCTAGAATTTTATTTAATGTTAAACTAACGTTTATGTGTTTACAATAAAAGATCTTATTGTTTTCCTCGTTCATCATTTTATCTGTCAGTTTATGTTTTTATTTTTTGAGCAAAAAAGGAATCTGAGAAAGCAGAACATACAATTCATCTGTTTCACTTGGAGAGCTTTCAAGTGACTTACCCAAGTGCATCATGCAGGTAAACTGAAAGAAGGTTAATCCCTTATGTAGGCTGAACAAACATGCAACCTGTTAGAAGCTCTGGTCCTTAACCTCATCCACTATACTCACATAAAAACAACAAGCATACTTGTGGAAAGATCTAATCATCTTGATAAAATTGCTCTGCTTTTGCTTTTTTATCTCTATCTGCTCTGTTGGGTGTGACGTGACTGCAGAAGGTTTCCTGGAGCAATGCTGCCATCTAGAGGATGAATCGGTAATGCATTATACAGAAGGTTCCATAGAATGGAAAACTTGATACCTTTACTGAATAATTACTTCAGACTTTAGATATGCCGTTATCTCATGTGTGAATCCCATGAGAGTAAATTGCCGGTGAAAAACAGGTCAATCCAAACAAATACTCGCAGTATCTTTAATATCAATATGCGTGCACCCAGGAGCGTTAGTTATTATAATAAAATGCTATATTTTATTGTTATAAAGTTTCACACAGTTGATATTTCCCACCTATGTTAATAGGACTCTTATTCTGAAAACAGGACGGTTGGATAAATCACCTGCAGCATCTTGTGTTGGGTTTGTTACAGCGTGTAGTCATAAAGCTAAATTCGGGAAAGACGTATTGGGACTTTATTCAGCGCCACCCCGAAGAGGCAGGTCTGTTTAATTTTATCCTTTGTTAGGTTAAAGTGTGTATTGTGAAATTGACCGTGTTTGAGACACGTGTATGAGGCTGTCTATGGATTAGGCTACACCTGTAACGTTACATTAGGAACGAGGCACACATGTAAAATGTTTTAATTTACAACTCGAAGCACTATAGTTGTGTATACTTCATCCCATATTGTATCTGCATCACAACTCTGGAACAGTTATGAACAGGTTAACTCACTCCCAATGTCAAACATTTCCACTTTAAGGATTGTCAATTGACAATTTGTTAATATTTTGATAACTTGTGTATAATTATCTTTCACTTGCATATCAGAGTGCATCAAACTATGAGAGCTGAGCTTTTTAATATTCACAACGCTTCCAAATAAGGTAAAAATGACAATTTATATGGTTCTAAATGGGCTTGTAAAACCTCTCTAGAGATATTTTGCATTTTTAAAACGCATACCTTGTAAATATCAGAGAACAATTTAAACTAAGCATTCTATGGCACCTTTAAGTAAAGCTTCCAAATCTGCATTCAGCTGTAAAAGTTCTTACCATGAGAGCTACAGGAGTCAACATTTGACGTGAATCAAAACATTTAATCAAAGATGTCCTAAAATTATTTAACAACCATTCGATTTTGATTCACTTAATGTTGATGCTCAACTTAAATCCAACAAATGTATGTTTAATTATTGATTGATTAATTAAATGTTATATTACTAAAATTATTGATATGAGCAATTCCAAGCAAATGTTAATCTTGCCCTTAAAAAAAAGTTACCAAAATAGAGAAACCCTTTCTGTTTTTTTTGTGTAGGCTTGTATTTTACAGTACTGTAAACATATATAAAACATGTCTCTCTCGTTGTATTTAAACAACTGAACTGATTGATTAATTGATTTACCAAAAGTCACACAAGTGCTAATTCCACGTCACATCCATAACGAAGCATTTTGTTCGTATATGCAAAAATGTCAAAATCAAATCAATCTTTTTTCTATAGAGAGCCAATTCTTATCATTTTGATAAGCATTGTTTCTTTTGGGTTGTGCATTTTAATTCACAGAATTTCTACAATGCAAGTTGTAAGTTGAGTTTTTTGGTCACAATCATAACACATGCTTATTTTCCTCATTTAAAATATAAAAACATGTTTACAGATTGATATTTTTCTGATCCCATAACTCTGTGCTCAGTTGTTTTGGAAAATAGAAACAGGTGTTTAAATATAATGTTAGCATATACTTTCTCTGTGAATTTATGTTTTGAGTTTTTACTGCAAAAGTCACATCTATAACGTTGGAATTGCTCATATATTACTAAAATCAACAGTCCCATTCAACAACTGTTTTGTTAAAAGAAAAATGCACAAAAGTCTTGACATTACAAATGTATAACATAAGCAACCATTTAGCACAAATATATATAAACAAAGATATGTATAAAAATGATTTATTTGGATATTTACAAATGACAACAAATAACATGTCAACAGCTTTTCTTTACATTCTCTCCGAGACACACACACACACACACACACACACACACACACACACACACACACACACACACACACACACACAATGCTGATCTCAAACATACTCTCCACAGTTGGAGATGATGACCTTCTGTTTGGGTTTGCCATCTTTTGTTCCCTGAGCCTGAGAAAACAGCACAAATACAAAGCAATTAGAAACAGGCCAAAATGTAATTGGAATATATTAAATGCAAGCCATATAGTCAGAAAACAGTTCAAAGTTCTGGAGTAAGTAAGAATTCCCTGAAAGGCAATTAAAACTTTCAAAAAGGTTTCAACAAAAGAATTGGCAATAAAAGATATTTATAATTATACAAAAGATATTTTCTAAATAAATGAATGTCAAATAAATGCTGCTCTTTTGACTTTAAATTCCAAATTCATCAGTTCCTACAAAATATTAAGCAGCAAAGCTAATTAAAAATGTTTATTAAGCAGCAAATCCGCATATTAGAATGGTCTCTGAATGATCTCATGGCACTAAAGACTGGCTTTTTTAATCACAAAAATAAATGCATTTTAAATGAGTTTAATAACAACATGTTGTCTTGGTAAGCATTAGAGACTTCTTACAAAACATTTAAAAATCCTTCCAACCACCAGCTTTTGCCATCATTGATTACAAATCTATTCTCCCTCAGTCAGAAACGCACCTCCATGGCCCTGAGCACATCCATGCCCTCTGTGAGCTCTCCAAACACCACATGTTTGCCATCCAGCCAGTCTGTCTTATCAACAGTGATGAAGAACTGTGATCCATTAGTATTGGGACCAGAATTAGCCATCGACAGCTGACCTATGAGCACACAGTCAAAGACCAGATTTCAGGTGACAATATCACCAATAATATAATCATAACAGCTCTTTTAAAACTCACCTGCATGGGTGTGCTTCAGGACAAAGTTCTCGTCTTCAAACTTGCGTCCATATATGGATTTCCCCCCGGTGCCATTGTGGTTGGTGAAATCTCCACCCTGGCACATAAACTGAGGGATGACTCTGTGAAAGCTGCTACCCTTGAATCCAAAGCCTTTCTCATGTGTGCACAAACAACGGAAATTTTCTGAAGGAGAACAAACAAATCAAGCCAATAGGTTTTTACATTGTTGATGGGATTAGAAGAGGTAAAGGACTGAATTCAAAGTGATAATGCTGTTATTCTCCACTTCTGGCTAGGGATGCAACGATTATAGATTTTGGTTGTACAATTATAGTCTGAGGAATAATCACGATTTCATGGTTATCACGATTATTATACATTAATTGATTTCAAAACACTACTAGTTTAGAAAAATCGCATAACTTTTATTTTTAAAGGGCTATTTATTGCTGCTTAGTTACCAATTAATACGGCACAACAGAATAATAAACAACAAACAATAGTCTATTTCTCTTTTGGCTTGAAAATAAGTGAAAAGTTTTTTTTAACATTTAAACAAATTCATAATATTACACTGAAAATAAATGACAGAACAATGAATAAATAACCAAATAAGAATAAATAAAAAGAATATAAAAAAATAGTATTTGTCTAATGTAAATCTAAGATTCATATTAGCTAAATATTTGCCTTTTAAAGAGAACAAATGTAGTCAACGGCTGCTGAACCTCTGTCTAAAAGGCACTTTTGATCAACTATATTGCAAAATTGTTTGGTATTTTTCATTTTGTTTTGTTTTTTCTCTTTGGAGTAGAAATCTGTATATTCCATATAAAGCATGAAGCTGATCGGGCCAGTTCTTGTCTCCATTGGAAATAACGAACTTGCGCACGCAAAAGATGCAATATGTGAACGGCCCTTAGTTAATAGCCTCAGCTCAGCCATAGTTAATTCAGTGTGCATGGGTATTAGTTTCGGTGTACAAGCTCGAAACTTCAGACACAGTTGGCATAAATTTTAGTAGCAGCAGTTTTGTTCTATGTGGAAACACGGTGTGGAGAAGCCTTTACGATTAATTAACTGTAGCAAATTAAAGCACAATTAATAGTAAAATCAGTCGCATCTCTAATTTTGGCCATCCCAGATGACAGATTTTTAGCCTAAAGTGTGGTCCTTAATGATTCATAAATGATCAGTTAAAAAGTAATTAGATATAATATTATTATTTATATTTTTATTATACAGGAAATCTAGATGTCATGCCCATGGCTCCAGATGATACATCACAATTTACACAATTTTTTTAACTTTAGTTTTTTAATATTCATATATGTAGTCATATATTCAATTTTTATTTGTTTTTTAGTTTTCTCTCAAAGCATTGCATTTCTAAACAGAATTGCATTATATGAATCACCATAGACCACTTTTTTTTACTATAATAGATTCACTATGAATATATACATGTTAAAAAAAATGAGGTGAATTTTTATTTTATGCTGACTTTAAACAAATGCAGAAGATGGTTTAATTTGTCTGACCTGCAGTCATAGGAACAACATCAGCTCGCAGAAGGAAGCGCAGTCGGCCTGCAGGTTTGTTGCCAATTTTGATATCCATATAGACTTGAGGATTGGTTCTGCCTTTTTTTGCTGGAGGTTCTCCCTGTTCAGGAACATAAAATACCAATCAGAGAGTATTAATGATAAAACTGTGAGTTTTATAGAATTTAAAACAGAGCATATAAACAGTGACATCAAATTGAAAATGTTAGAGTATTACTATTATTTTATATACCATCCAAAAAAACAATACTGCAACTTTCTGACCTCCTGCGTCTCTGTACTTGCTGATTCTGCAGCTGACTCGGCCTCTTCACTCTCCTCTGCTTTCTTCCCTGAGAACTTCTTCAGCCAGTCATCATCAGACCACACTGTAGGCAGAACAACAAGGTAATCAACATTTTTAATGTCCATGCAAGTAAATGCATTAACAGAATAAACAGTGAGAATAAAGGCCCAGATATACTTTAAGCTAAATTGAATAATCAACTGGGAATGAAATGTAATCCCATTTCAAACAAAATCAGGCCAAAAGAGTTTGCATCACAATTTCAAAACAGGCAACTATAGATTCCCGTCTGTAAAAGCTGGTAGACACCATCAAATTACCACTGGCTTGCAACATACCATTTTCTCTATTCGGTCAATAATATTGTTACGCACCCAAGTGGAGCCGCTAAAACTTTTGGGTAATGCTTTAGTTTAGGTCAAAATTCATGTTTTTATTTACTGGCTTATGACCAGCATATTATTAAGAAATTAACTGTTTATTAGCAGTTATTAAGTATGAGCTTATTCTGCATCCTACCCAAAACATAAACCCAACTTCTATCTTACTAACTATTAATAAACAACTAATTAGCAGTTTATTAAGCTAGTAGTGTTGGTTAATGGTTTGTTAATAACGTGAAATGTGACCTAAAACTTTTGTTTCAAATGTGATTTTGGTCTGGCTTGAATTGTTAAACAAATTTGTATATTTTAGATATAAATATTTTGTAATATTACGCCAAAGCATTTGCAGAAGTGCATTTTCTGATGCTTTTAATATTTTGCATACCAATCCTGATCCTGCAAAAAAATTGTAGATTGGTCAAAGTGACACTGAAGTTTTTCATGTGTGTGGGTGGGGGGGTGGTGTCGGGGGGTTTATAATTCAAACTTGAAAGAAAACTACTATTTAAAGATTTTTTTAATCTTTAGAGATTAAAGATATTTTAAAATTTTGTGCTGCATTGGAGAGCTTGTGTAAAGAAACCCACATTACTATTATCTGATGTTTTTGTTTACATCAAGACCTTTTAGCTTTAGTTTTGTCTATATATTCATATAAACTCAGCTGTAGGTACGGGGTGGAATCAGCATGCATTTAGAAAGAACAAATAAGAAGTTGGCAGTGAGTGCGTATCAGGACATTAAACAGGAAAACAAACCAGAGATTTAAAATGGAAGCATATAAAATCAATTTTCCATCACCTGGTCGGGAGGAGCCCTCTTTAATTCTCATGGGTTTGGCGATGTTTACCCTGATTGTTCTGCCAAACAGCTCAGATTCATTCTGGAATGACACATTGCCAAATGCATAAAAACCTCCATTCTGCACATTCTGATAGCACTGAACTTTATACATCCACAGAATTCAGCGATGAACTCACCATGTTATCAATAGCAGCTGCTGAATCCTGGAGGGGAAAAAGACAGAACTTTAGGAAAGTGACACATTGATACTGAAGCTTCTGCAGAGATACTGCAGAGAAACAACAGTCCTGTAAAAGGTTGTGTAAAGTAGCAACACTGTTTGAATAAGTGAATCAAAAATAATGAGAGAAAAAACATTAAAGTTGATGTGACTTTAATTATACACATTTTGCATTATTTCGACTTAATTCAAGGTATTTATAAGATATTCACCTCTGCCAGCTCGAACTCGATAAAAGCAAAGCCTCGGTGTTTCTCTGTTGGCAAACGTTATCAGAAAGGATGTTAAAGTGGTGGTAAAAAATCTGTTGTACGTTCACATGTTAAAGTTTTAAAGTAAATGTAACTTGAGTGTGTTTGTTACCTGTCTCATAATCTAACGGGATCTGAATATCTGTAATGTCACCGAAGGGAATAAACGCAGCGTGTAGGACCTTCTCATCCACTTCCTCTGCAAGACCACCTAGAAAATAATATTAATTTTTTTACTTAGTGCAATATTTCACTTTAAACGGACTGAGCGCTTAACTCCTGCTCATATTTCATGAATTGCTGCTTTCCCGAATACAACTGAAAACGTGCACCGCGTCGATTAAAAAATGTACGTAGCTAGAGAATTAAACTAGCCAACTGTGCGAGAAAAACGTTTGTTAGTTAAATTAATAATCTTTGTTTTCTTACCAACATAAAGAACACGTTTGCTCGCCGCCATCTTGCCTGTAACCTTTGACTTCGGCGCCTCTGAGGTTTGGTATGTCGCCCTCTAGTGAACTGGAGTAAAATCTGGATTGAAATTTTGACACTCTGGATTCATAATTTGTAGGCTACTTCAGGGGCGACGCGGTTCGTACTCACAGTAAGAAGGTCGCTGATTCGGGCCTCATATGGGTCAGTTGGCATTTCTGTGTGGAGTTTGCATGTTCTCCCCGTGTTTGCATGGGTTTCCCCCGGTTTCCCCCCACAGTCCAAAGACATGAGCTATAGGTGTTTGTGTGTCAATGTGAGTGTATGGGTGTTTCCTCAGTACTGGACAGGAGCTGGAAAGGTATCCACTGCATAAAACATATGCTGGATAAGTTGGCAGTTTATTCCGCTGTGGTCGAAACGAATGAATAATAATAATTCCACCAAAAAAAAGGAATCTGATTATGTGTAGTTTTAGATTAATGTGTATAATTTTGACTAACTGGGCATTTAGTAGTATACTGTGGCGCAGTGGGTAGCACAATCGCCTCACAGCAGAAGGCATATCAGTTATGTATAGTACTGCATAGTTGCCATTAAAATATACATTTTTAATTGTGATTTCTGCTTGTCCTTTAAGACAGGTGGCCTAATGCAACACATACCTTTCCGTCACAAAAAAAGGTTTAATTTTCAATTATTATTGTGAATTGGCAGGAAGCCGCAGTCCAATATTTAATGCAACAATACTGTCATTTTTATGTGAATCAAAAACAAACAATTAACTATTATGCCATCTCTGTTTTGAATATATCTTGTATATATGCTATTAAAAGATTACAAATATTTTACAGCAGTATCATCTTTTATTAAATAATATTTTATTATAAAGGCTAAATTGTAGCTCGCGTATTTTAGGAATGTCCTTTTGTTCAATCTTTTTGAAATAAAGTGCTTTTTTATGCTTTTATTATACAAAATAATCTTAATCATTGTTTAAGGCTTAATCAAAACACCTTGTTTAGGGTTTTACACTAATTTATATTGGAAATTTTTATATTTATAGATGTAAATAAATGTATCCTGCTTTTTAGCATATTCAAACATGAGGTATTAGCCTAAAGAGTGATGTTTAAACTCCTAGAATTTGTGCTTATTGCTTTGTATTTAATATTCCTATTCGTTGATATTTATTTCCTTTTTATGTTTATATTACCCTCTCATTTCCCCGTATTTCTCATGCATTTGTTATAAAGGCTACTTAAAATTAATTATTAATTCCCTTATTGTTTAAAAATGAAAAACTATAGTGTGTAGAGACTGTATTCTTATTTATTTGTACTGTAAATCTTTTGTTGTTAAAAATAAAAGAATAAAAATAAATGACGATGACGCCATGTGATCGGTAATAATGACTGCCAAACTTTGAGTACCGTTTTCAACTCAATCCCTGCCTGCACTCGGCTAATCTCGTTGATCACCGGCTGCAGCCATGGTTCAAGTCGAACGCACCTATTGGCTTTGATCGTGTTATTAGTCTCAGCTAAAAGTGAAATGGGATATTATTAATATTTCTGTCAGCATTGGCCAATTGAGCAGAACATTTAACCTGTAAATGAACTGTCCATGTGGTCATTTTGGATAAAAATTATTGTCAGCAAAAATGGCCTTCTAGTCTTGGCTAAAAGTATATACAAAGAAATGCACTGCATACTAGTTCATTTTAAATAGTCATCCCTTTATTTAGAGTGCCACACCACTCGAGTTACTGTCATGGGACAAGTGAGGTCCAATCAAAGCAGCAAACACACAGCTCACAGAAGAAGTACGTTTGCACTTCCTCAGGGGGAAAAATCAGTCCTGGCCACAAGACAGAGGCTCTTCCCTCACAGAAAGGCCTCTTCTGAAAATCAACTTCAGGTGATAAAAATCATTACAGAGTTAAAAATATAAGCCCTGCAACAAAACGGTTTTCTTTATGTTCAAGTATTGTTTTGTATTTTTCTCTTTTTTTTAATATATTTTCTGTTTTCTGTTTCTTTTGGTTGCCACCAGACAGTGGTGATCTCTCTTCAGCTGTTCAGCTTTAACCTGCGGAAAACAATTTCAAATTAAAGCTAATTTTCTGAATCATTTGAACCACACTCAGAAACAGCCTGGATGCTGATAATAATAATTAATAGTGAGGAAATTTACTGGTCAGGATGTTGCGGCTGCAGTGGCAGCAGTGACTCCCACTTTCTGTGTGGCGTCTTTCTTGGCCTGATGAGCCTGAAGCACAGCGACAGCCTCCTCCACCTGAAAAACACAAATAATCACTGAAATCTGTTGATGAGTTCACACTTGCAGACCATCGACAGAATGATGTCTCTGAGCTGGAATTAACACTCTAACTGGCATTATCCCCCTTTGACAGGAGAGAGAGGCGTTCGAGCACAGTGTGTAGCCTGTCCTCACAATGCTCCTGGCACTGGTTTTAAAGGTTCAGAGTTGGGTTTGCGAAGGAATGCTGAGAGATAATGGAGGTAGGGCGTATTTGATTACTTTTAGGGGTTTATTCTCATCATTGGCGGTTCTAGACCAGAGTAACTGGGGGCTGGGCAGGGGCCACTGGTTCTTTTAGGGGGCACACTTTAACATACATCACAAACTACTTAAACAATTATTAGAAGTCTTTTTTCATCTATCACTCTGCAGTCTTCATAAACAAGCTAATTAAATAAATTCAAAATAATGTTAATTTATTTAATAGAAACTTTGTATTGTAGGATAACACATTTTTTACATTCAAGTACATCAAGGCACATTTTTGCACCTGTAAACTTTAACAGATACAGTCCTCCTGTTAATTTAAAATAATGTTTCCCAAGTGATCTTTAACAAACCAAGGACATTATTACAGTATTTCCTGTAAAACAAAAATAATTATTATGGAGTCTTAATAAATCATAATAAGTCTTATTTCTTATAGTTTATTTCTTGAATAAAATCAGTTTTTAATTTAAAAAAAAATATATTTTAAGGTCAATATTATTAGCCTCCTCAAGAAATATTTACTGTATATTTTTTGATTGTCTACACAACAAACCAGTTATACAATAACTTGACTAATTATTCCAACTTTCCAGGTTAACAGAGTTAAGTCTTTAAATTACACTTTAATCTGAATCAAAGACTATAGAATACTTAAAGGGACTTGGTCTGTATACAACTATCTTGCAAAATAACTAGTAAAAGATAATGCACTGACTGTCACCATGGGAAAGATAAAAAGTAGTTATTAGAAATGAGTTAAACTATTATTTTTAAAAACGTGTTGTAAAAAATGATGTGTGTGAAGACTTGCTTAATGTCACTACTGAAATCAAAAATGAATAAAGGCAAAACTAAACGAGTTGAATATTACTTTTACAGTGTATAAGCGTGGCTGAAAACTAAATTTGATCAATGTTTTACATTTTGTTCTCCAGTTCTTGCCGACTGTTTGTAAATTCAGGACTGCATTTCCTAACATAAAACTATTTACACTCAATTTCTGATTAATAGTAGCCTATGCAGAGCCGAGGACTTCCTATATTAAAAGTTTTAAAATCGCTATTGAAAACAAAAGTCTAATATAATCAACAGTGGATATTTTGATAGTTTTTTACAACATGAACATGACTGAATCTTTTTATTACCTGTGTCAATTTGGGGGTTAACTTTTCACGAATCCAGGGAACTGATGTGCGCAGCACCGTCACAGACGGAGAGAGCGAGTGCGCGCAAAAGCAGAGAGAGCGAGTGCGCGCGACACAGAGAGCGCATGAGAGAGGCCTCAGTCATATCTCTGCAGCCCCCCCCCCACCCACCCCCCCACCCCCCCAAAAAAATGGGTTGAAAACCAAAAATGTCATCAAATGAGAAATTCACTGCATTCCAACTTCATACTATGAGTTTTTAATGATGGGCAGGCCTAATTATTAGAGAGTTCGTCTTGTTATCAGTAGTCACGGTACTGACAGTGAATGGAGGAGGGGGGAGTGAATAACCAGTGCTCACACCACACTCAATACTATGGCTGAGGTGAATCCCTTGAGCAAGGCTCCAAATGCCCAACTGCTCCTGGTGTATGTTCATAGTGTGTGAGTTCACTGTTGTGTGTGTGCATTTGAATGGGTTAAATGCAGAGCACAAAAGAGTCACCTTACTTGGCCACATGTCATGTCATGACTTAACAGCTCTGATCTCTGAGAAGCTTATTTAATACAATCTATATTCTACAAAACACTTTAAATTAGGATGACATGAAGAAACCCAATGGACGAACAGAAATCTCTCTCTGGATTGTTGATATATTGGTCTTAAAATATTCTGAGGTCTTTAAAAAAGGCATTGAAATCACCTCTAGGGTTAAATGAAGAACAAATTTTCATTTAGGACTTAGCTAAACTAACTTTAACCACATAGGTTTATGACTTTACTAGCCACAAAGTTAACTAATAGTCTACTATTATTATATTCAGACTGCCCCTCAAGATCATTATATCTGAGAGTCAGCATAAAGTAATGCATTGAATCAGGTCCCCTATTTAGCCAATAGGCTTTGCATTGCTAACCGTTAATAACTCTTCCTATTATTGCACTTAACTGTATTGTGCTTGACTATAACTACAAGCGTTTATCATAGTTAGCGACTGTCACCTTAGAGCGCAGAGACTCATGGGACTCCAGCATGTGCAGCAGCTCCGAGTTGTCGATTTCGAGCAGCATTCCTGTGATTTTTCCGGCTAGACTGGGATGCATCGCCTGGATAAGAGGGAACAAACGCTCACCTGAGGGAAACAAAAACAAAGTAGACAGTTACAGAGAAGAATCAAACCAGACTTGTGCATAAAACCGTCATGTCCTGGAGAGTGTTTGAGTATGTTTAGAAAGGCTGAGCATGCTTACAGCCTCCTCATCTCACCAAGCATCTGTTTCTGTTCCTGAGGAGGAGCAGCAGCTAACATGGAGGCAGTGAGAGGCTCCTGACCCTGAACATGAACAGCCGGCTGAGCCTGAGCAGAGAAAAAAACAAATCACAAGATGACATTTACAACTGGATTTCAAATTTTATTTGGATTATCTGCTTTAGATGTTCTGTTGACTATAACTTTGCAAATGCATGTCAAAAGGAAATCATTAGACTATTAGTAACCTATTAGGTTAAGGTTGGCAGAATAAGTTGACACATATTAATTATTAATAGTCAGTAGAATGGCTTTTAAGTAACCATCAGATTAAAGTGTTCGCATATATTAAGCAAATGTTTTACCAATATCTGATTTTAGTTGTAGTTGCAAAGTTATTTAAAAGATAACTAATAGACTAAAATGCCAAAGTGTCTTTAAGGCAAGTTATTTTACTCGGCAGCCATCTTTAAAACACCTCTCGGGCAGTATGCTCAGGCATTCTGTCTGAATGGGGAAACATCAAATTCTCCAAAACTGCTTGCCTGGCCTATGATTAAATTTCATATTAAGAATCACCAATAAAATTAAACAACAACTGTCTCTTTAGTTTAATTTCTAAATGTCTAAATCCCAAACAATCTACAGAAACTCAGGTCTGGTCCGAGTCCCTCCCCCGGAGTATCGTCAGTATATAGTGATTGATGATAGGCTCCTGTACTAGAAGGCAGGATTTATTCACCATATAGCGATCGATAATTGGCTTCTGTACTAGTAGGCGGGGCATTATTCACCATATTGACCGTTACACTTGATGTAACGAGTGACATGTCTTGTGTGTTCTATAGTCTTTGAAAATGCTCCATGAAAATAATTGTATTATTTTTATTATTAGCAGTTTATTGTTCTGGCCATTAGCTATTTAAAGATCAATACTAAAATTCCTTAAAAATTTGTTTAGAAATAAGTTACTAGAAAAATCTGTAATTTAAACATTAAAATATACAGATTTTTTTAAATAAAAAATAAAATAAAGATATGGTACCTTTTATATTGTATCTTTATCCTCTTTGACCTACCTTTGACACTTACCAATATGATTATTCTTTACATGGTAGTGTTATGGCGAATAGTAGGGATGCTCAGATCGATCGGCCGATAATCACATTTAATGACTCGATCGGTGCCCGCCATTCTGGCCGATCTCATGAACTGATCACCGTTGTTTGTTTCTGAGTTTACAAGCAGAAGAAGATACACTTGTGTTTCCGTATATTATACAGTACATAGCCTATAGCAGCCAAAACACTTGAGAAGGTAAATGTTGTGTGGAGGCGTAAGCGATCGATGCGCTGCTGTCACTACATATAAATGTATATAGATGCGGTGTGACCTGTTAATACAGTCTATTGACACGACTTGCGTGAGTGATGGTCTCTTTGCTGCAAGCGCAACCATTGTATTTACCATGTTTGAGATGCTGGGACACGAGCGGAGGGACTGTAATATTTCTTAGCAATTTTATTTGTTACATTTTTTTTATCACAATGACATGTTCACACCTGAATGGTTAAAAGAGACGTGTTTAAGATTATATGCAACATCCTGAATTTATTCTCTTAAGTAAGGTGAGATCTCCACTTACAGTAAGTATCATACATAGAGGGAAAATGTGCTTTAAGCAATATGAAGCTTGAAGCATCAGAATCGATCACCATGACAAGGAATCGGCTGCAAAAATCCAGATCGGAGCATCCCTAGTGAATAGATATATTTTATTCCAGGGTCTATGATACGATTTGGTGTATGCATCCACTTGATATTACAAAAGTGATTTTAAATGCATTGAAATAACATTAAATACAAGTCAGGGGTCTACCAAAAGGCTGATATGAATCAGGATACTTACTTTGATATTAAATAGGGTGCATATTACAGGGGGATTTGGAGGGGAATGACCCCCCTAATAAACGCTCAATGCCCCCTAAAGGACATCAAATCAAGATGTATGGGTGGGTCAGCCCTTAAATAGTGAGAAATAGTTTTCCCTGATCTGTATCTTAAACAATAACATTAATAATTAAAATATTAGGTAATACAGATGTACATTTGACCACCCCTATAAAGGTTCATACCATTATAGGTGTTCAAGCATAATCGCGCTAATAAGTCTATGCAAGAATCAAACTGCGGTCACACTGGACTTTTCTCTCCATAAACTTCCATTCATACGCACGCGAATGCCGGAATGTCAGACTGAAAACACAAGTTCGTGCATCAAGTTTCGCAGTTCACTGCATTGCAAAGTTCAAACTTGGTGAACGCTGACCTGCGAAACCGCATCACTTGAATCAGAATCAGAAAGAGCTTTATTGCCAGGTATGTTCACACATACGAGGAATTTGTTTTCGTGTCAAATTGGCATGTAGAGTGTGTTGTTAAATAAGTGTATATGTGTATAAAAGTGTATAGCAAGTAGTGATGTTGGTTCCACAATTATTATCAAGTGTTCATGAGATGGATTGCCTAAGGGAAGAAACTGTTTCTGTGTCGGGCTGTTCTGGTGCGCAGTGCTCTGAACTTTTACCTTCTGGTTGACACTACAAAGAGGCAGTGTGCTGGGTGTGAGGGGTCCAGAGTGATTTTGGCAACCCTTCTGCTCGCTCTGGATTTTGTGAGACCAATCGAACATGACCTCTCTGGACAGAATTGCCCGCTTTTTAAAATAAATTTTAAATTAATCATCTTGTTTAATCCCACCACTTTTCACAGCGCCGTACGAGCAAGTTCAAACTCTAGTGTGACTGTGGCATCATTTAACAGTGTAAACCAGGGGTGTCCAAATTCGGTCCTGGAGGGTTAGTGTCTAGGAGAGTTTAGCTTCAACCCTAATTAAACACACCCGAACCAGCTAATCAAGCTCTTACTAGATATACTAAGCTTTCAGGCAGATGTGTTGAAGCAAGTTAAATCAAGTAAATTTGATGTTATTTAAGTAAATAGATAAATTTGATTCACTGAAAACGTACCAAAAAAATCGACCCTCCTGATCGCCAATGTATAATTCGCACCCTGATATTAAAATATATCAAATAAAAACATATTATTATACCCCTGTTTCTAATTTAAAAACACACATTAGTACATGTTTTACCTTTGAGTTTAAATATGCATGAGAGGATTAAATGTGTAATCCATGACATCAGAAAGAGACTGTTGAGTCGGGTTGACATAATAACTGTATTAACTGTGAATCTTTATCAGGGATGTAGTTTTTTTATGTACATGCAGTATATCAGCGTATATTACCTGCTGCAGATTGATAGGCTGCACTACCTGAGGCTGAGTATTTCGGATGGTGGTGGCATATTTGTATGGTGGCATGGCACGTGGGGTCGTCATCCCCATGGCAGGACGGGGACCCATTGGTTGGCCAGTCCCTCCTAGTGAAGCCAAGAGGAAAAGCATTAATGTGATGATCAGACAAAATAAACACCAAACTCACTTACAATCATTAAAGGGATAGTTTGCACAAAAATAATACAAATTCTGTTCTTCACTTGTTCCAAACCTGTCTGAGTTTCTTTCTTCTGTTGAACAAAAAATAAATATTTTAAAGAATTTTAGAAATCGGTAACCATTGACATCCATAGTAGAAAATACTGTGAAAGTCAATGATTTCTAATATTCTTCAGGATATCTGCTTTTGTGTTAAACAGAAGAAAAATCGTAAGGTGAAGATTGAGTAAAATGAGGACAGAATTTCAGCAGAAAAAAGAAACTCATTCACAGGGTGAGTGAATTGTGAGTAAAAAGTCACTTTAGGGTGAACTATTCCTTTAAATGTGTAGTTTGTGATGCTATTCAATGTAATTAAGTTATAGTAAGGTAAACAAACTTTAAAAGGTCTATCTATTAGTAATTTGTTTTTTTTTTGTATTTTTTGATTCTGTGTGCTTCAGTAGAGCAGATAACAGTGGGCCATCATCAGTGGGTGGGCTTTCTCACCCACTCTCTGTGCACCTGTGGGCATCCCGCGTGGGCCTTGGGTGGAAGCGTTGGGTGCCAGGTGGCGAATGTTAGCGCGGGGCCCTGGCTGGCGTAAGGAGCTGGGCATGCCCTGGAAACCACCCTGACCTCTGCCACCCTGCTGCTGCCAGCGCGGGTTTGGACGCATCTGGGTGAGCTGGTTTGGTGCATAGTATGTCGTTCTGTTCTGGGCCTGTGATGGTGCATTTGAAAGAAGGACACTGTATAATTAATCACAGGGATTATTAATCATTTTGGCACATTTTACTAGTTTACAGCTCTTCTATATTTATGCTGATTTATTTTGAGATTTACTGTTGAAGTCAGAATTATTAGCCTCCTTTTATTTATTTATTTTTTTTAAATATTTCCCAAATGAGCAAGGAAATTTTCACAGTATGTCTGATAATATTTTTTCTTCTGGAGAAAGTCTTATTTGTTTTATTTTAGCTAGAATAAAAGCAGTTTTAAATTTTTTAAACACCATTTTAAGGTCAAAATTATTATCCCCTTTAAGCTATATTTTTTTTCCCGATAGTCTACAGAACAAAGCCTCATTATACAATAACTTGCCTAATTACCCTAACCTACCTAGTTAACCTAATTAACCTAGTTAAGCCTTTAAATGTCACTTTAAGCTGTATAGAAGTGTCTTGAAAAATATCTAGTAAAATATTGGGCTCTATTTTAATGATCTAGGTGCAAAGTCTAAAGCGCACAGCGCAAAATCATTAAGAGAGTGTCCGAATCCACTTTTGCTACTGTAAGAACGGAAAAAATACGCTCTGTGCTGATGCACATGGTCTAACAGGGTTGAGCTTATTCTCTTAATGATATTAAGATGGCGCAAATGTATGTGCTATTTAAATAACGTGATGAAAAACGGGAAAATTAAGGTTGCATTGGTCTGGGAATAACAACACGTTGCAGCAAACAGGTCTTGCGCCTTATATGATAGGGTATGACAGGGTATATGATAGGGCCCATAATTTATTGTCATCATGGCAAAGATAAAATAAATCAGTTATTAGAAATGAGTTATTGAAACTGTTATGTTTAGAAATGTGTCGAAAAAAATCTTCTCTCCATTAAACAGAAATTGGGGAAAAAAATAAACAGGGGGGTTAATAATTTAAGGGGTTTAATAATTCTGACTTCAACTGTATATTAAATATTAATTTATGTTGGAAGTTCATTTTCCCACATAAATGCTAAATGCTTTGATAAAACAAAATAATGTCATATTACAGTCACAATGACTTATAAGTTATAATAAGAAAATACTAATCAAATGAAATTAATTAAAATGTTATGTTAGATAAAAAGCAAACAACATAAAAAGTCAAAGATTATGTGTGAAATCATAATGAAATCATGAGAAATTATTTATCTTAAATCCCATATTTATTTAATAGTGACTTTTTGTCATAAGTATGACTTTTAATGCCATAATCTCTGCATAACAAAAGGTTATAATTAATTTCTATCTCATAATGTTGGCTTTTTATATTAAAATTGACATCTCAATATTTTGTTTGTGTTATCTCCATAATTATGGTGTAATTTTGACCTATTTTGCAATTAATTATTAGATAATTATGACTTATTTGTCATAACTCGTAATTGTTTACATATGGTTACAACCTTTCTGTTAACAAATCAAAATTATGAGTCAGTTGGGATTGTATCACATAATTTTTATGTTATAATTGACATTATAGTGGGGCTGATTATCAATTTTATTTTCCTGGTTGTCCCAGACTTTAGTTCCTCACCCACCTGTGGAACAGCTGGCATGAAGTATCCGCCGGCAGGCTGGAACTGGTTGATGATTGCATTGGCAGGCATGGCCCTCATACCGGCGATCCTCTGCATGTACTGGTTGGTCAGATGAGCTTTGCGCTCTTCTTTACGTTGAGCTAGGGCTACGTACAGTGGTTTGGAGCCCACGATACGACCGTTCATCTCTGTCACAGCCTTTGTGGCTTCCTCAGGAGAGGAGAAACACACAAAACCAAAACCTTTGGACCTGCCCTCCTCCAGCATCACCTACAAAAAAGAAAAAATTAAAATAGATAAAAAATATTGAAAATCCAGTAGAAAATGCCAAATTCTTTAAGATAAACAAAATTCTTTGAAAAAAAAGTGAAATCTATCTAATTTTGCACTTAGGCTTTTAAAGCAAATGTCATGTATGAAATTAAGTCAAATTTGCTTGAATTAGTTTGCAATACTAGAAATGTTTAGTACATTTACTCTCTTTGTATGTACTGTAAGTCTAGTCATGTACGTAAGCCTATCTTGTCTACATTAAACCATGCTTTACAAGTATATACTTAAGAACATTTAAATAAACAAGGCAGATTTGTTGTCACTATCTATATGATATACCAAAAAAGCAGTAACAAGGTATACCTAACTAAACCCAGAGACTTTAATACATAATATGCAATATATAATGATGGTAAAAGTCAATGTTTTCGAGTATAAATGTGCCATTTTAAGTAGAATATTAACTCCAGGTGACATAAAAAAGCAAGTCACAAAGCCGGTACTGTGTACACCTAACAGCAAAAAGAACAATACAAACTGTGTAAATATAACTGAAAAAGCAGTAAATTGAGTAGATTTTACTTAATTTCATTACTCTGATGTTCTCAAAGAATCAGCTAACATAGCAAACAATTCGACATAAGATATAGGTTCTGCGTTAAACACTACAAGCTTGAAGTGAGTACTAATCTAAAATGTACTGTTTCTTTTTATTCTTGCCTAATCAATATTAATGTAAAAATTACTTTAGCTTTTTTCTGTAGTATTATTATTTTTTTAATCACAGTGCATATGTTTCCTATGCTAATTGTCATGTGGAACGCTTTTTCTCGAAGGTATTCAGTCCTGCATTTTTTATTTGAAATATGTTTCTCTTTAAATACCATTCTCTTTCCACTGTGCCCTCCAAAAAATGTTGTTTGGAATCCACCCAAAGTGATCAAACAGAAATAGATGGTAAACTGCAGTCCTTTGACCCACCTTGGCACTGGTAATGGAGCCAAAAGGAGAAAACTCTTTACGAAGTTTCTCATCATCAATGGTGTCATCAAGATTCTTGATGTACAAGTTTACACCCTGTAAACACAAATTTACAATATTAATTAGTGATGCACACAATATTAGCAACCATATCGATAATGATCAACAAATCTTTATTTTTTTATATTATAATTATCGGCCTGATAAGAACATTTTATAATTATGGATTGCTGGAGAAAAAAGCGCAAGATGTTTTCCGGCAGTTTCTTTGTTTTTTTAAGGTTAAGGCTTTAAAAAATCAGTTGTATCCTGTATTTTGTATTTGCAATTAGGCTCTGAAAACTAATCTCAAGATTTCTCGATATTTGCCTATGTGGGCTCAAATTTTCATATCAGTGCATCCCTGATATAAATTGTGTGTGTTCATTCATTCATTCATTTTCTTTTCGCTTAGTCCCTTTATTAATCTGGGGTCGCCACAGCGGAATGAACCGCCAACTTATCCAGCATATGTTTTTACGCAGCGTTTACCCTTCCGACTGCAACCCATCGCTGGGAAACATCCATACACACTCATTCACACACATACACTACGGACAATTTAGCCTACCCAATTCACCTGTACCACATGTCTTTGGACTTGTGGGGGAAACCGGAGCACCCGGAGGAAACCCACGCGATCACGGGGATAACATGCAAACTCCACACAGAAATGCCAACTGACCCAGCCGAGGCTCGAACCAGTGACCTTCTTGCTCTGAGGCAACAGCACTACCTACTGCGCCACCGCGTCACCAATTGTGTGTGTTTAATGTGTCATTTTTTTTCTAATCACATCAAGACGACCCAGAGCAGTTCCTTTACCTGATATCTGCTGATTCTTTCCTGTTTGAGCTGTTCAAACTTCCTCTTGAGTTCTGCTTGTCTCTCCATTTTTTTTTGTGCTCGGCCAACAAACACCGTCTTACCATTGAGCTCCGTACCGTTCATCTCTTCTACCACCTGAGACATAAACATCATCACAATCAGTCACTCTATTCTTCATCCATTCATCTATGTACTTTAAAAATCTCTTAATTAATAGCTTCCTGTATTTCATAATTCACGAGTGTTTTCAAATCTGTAAATCACCAAATAATTTTAATTAATGTATATCTTTTGCACAGTAGCTAAAGATTCAATTTTGCTGTACCTTGTTAGCATCTTCATGCTTCTCGTAGCTAACAAACCCAAATCCCCGAGATTTCCCTGTGGGGTCAGTCATGACCTTCACGCTTAGTGTTTTACCTGCAGGTATATAGACACCAAATTTTCAGCAAAAAAAGGCCCAACCACAGGGCAAACATTTACCATTTATACTCTCACCATATTTATCAAAGAGCTCTTTCAGTCTCTGATCATCCATATCATCGCCAAAGTTCTTAATGTAAACGTTGGTGAACTCTTTGGCTTTGGCACCCATTTCCGCCTCTCTCTCCTTCCTGGACTTGAAACGGCCCACAAACCTACAAAAAACAGAGCAGACAAAAATGTGACTCATGCAGAAATGCAATACAGACTCAGTGGAGTGACAGCTGCAGGACAACTGTTGACTCAAACCAGCTGCAGCAGAGACAAATGTGACTTACAAACACTCAAATGTTGGAAAACTAACCGTTGACGTACATGCATTGACAGTCAATGGGGTCCAAATTAAAGCTGAGCTCAGTTGGCTTTATATTATATATATTTTTATTTAAAAGTTGAGTAAATGTTTCTAATCCTTTAACTCTGATTTGTCACACAATTTCTCTTTTGAGCATCGCTGTCACTCATCAAACCACCACTCCTCCTTCCTGTCACATGACTCAGATTATGCTCAGACACTCACACCTTGCGGTCGTTCAGCAACATTCCATTCATCTTCTCGATGGCACGATCGGCTGCGTCCTGAGTTTCAAAATGCACAAAGGCATAGCCTTTAGATCCGTTCTCATCGCACACCACCTGTTAATCAAACACAAGATGAGACGAATCAGATTCAAGAATCAATTCAAGAATCAGATTACCAGCTTTTCTTATACAGCTTATCTAGCACAGCTTCTCTGTTGTGTGTGTTAATAAATTCTAAATGAATGACTAAATAAAAGAAAAATAGAAGCATACTGATTTTAAGGTGCAGTATGTAAGTTTGACAGCCAGTGGTTGAACTAGGTGTTGCACTCCTGGATCAAGACAAATGCAAGCGCAGGTTGCCAAATTGAGGACAGGAGTGAATGATTTAAATCGTGTTCTAATAAAAGCAATGGCACCCGATAGAAGGAATATTTTTAAGTTTTCTGTCCAAACCAACACCTCATATATATATATATATATATATATATATATATATATATATATATATATATATATATATATATATATATATATATATAAACAGATTCTATTTCTCACAGGTGAACAACAGGATAAACTGACACCTCATGTACTTTATTCAGTGTTAAAAGTTAACAATGTGAGTTTGAATGCCATTTTACATGGCATTTCTTGCCATATTTTGAAAGCAGCAACAGATAGTTCACCTCAGATCTTGAAAATAAAATAAACCGTTTGAAATAGAACTTTAGTACTAAACACATATGAGTGATTCAGCATCTACATTTATTAAAGTGTAAGAGGGTTAATATGTATTAATTAGATTATAAACCTTACCATTTCATGAGTGAGTGCATATTCTGTGCTTCTGAATGGCTGTATTTAAATTTCTGTCATGTTCTGTCTGGTGCAAACAGCCAAATTGCTCATCAATGCGTATCTCCTCACGAAGCATGTTGTTAGGACACGTGGTTACAATGTAACCCGCTCACCTAATGTTTATGCTCGTAATATTATATCATTTGCTAATAATAACCTGAATCTGCGTCTCATTTCGGAGTCTGCTACTGTCCACTTTAGGTCACAATTCGGTCACGAAATTTCAGAGCCTTTTTGAATGAATGAATGAATGAATAAATACATTAAATATGCGGTTTTCCACCAAGGCAACCCGGGGTGCTGAAATATAATTGGCTAAACTGGCATTGGGCAGGTTAAAATGACCAAAACAAAGATAGCGTTCTGGCACGGAAAACACATTTTCAAAGCAGAATATCTGACGTCAACATTGTTTTTCAAAAAACAAGAATGTTCACTTAGCCTGTTTATTAAATATCAAAATTAAATTTCATATATTATGGTATTTTTATGCTTTTTTACTTTTATGCTTTGTCCTTTAATGAACCAGAATACATTCTATAATTTCAGAAATTTCAATTTAAAGTTGAAAAAAAAAATGGTTCTTGTTGGAAGAAATAAAAAAACATGAGTGCATGCTTTTCAAGAACAAAACAAGTTAATTACATTTAAAAATTAACTATCTTAGTAATATTAGTCACACTTTATAATAAGGTTTCATTAGATATTGTATTTACTAATTCATTATTAAAATCCAAAGTTATGCTAAAAAATATTGGTTAATGCACCTTGAGTTAACATGAATTAATAATGAACCACTTTTTAACTTTCTAACTAAGATTAACAAACATGAATATATACCATAAATAATGTATTGTTCATTGTTTGTTCATGTTAGTAAATGCATTAACTAACATGAACAAACACAACCTTATTGTAAAGTTTTAATGTAATATTATAGGAATTAATTTCAAGTCAACCAGCAGCCCATTTGAAAGTTTGTTGTGGTCTTCTAATTGAGGATCACTGATCCATTCGCACACAGAGAACAAAAACTATAACTATAATAATATAGCCATAGTTTTAAAACTCATTCTAAACAAAAATGTTGGCATCACTTTCAGAATAACACTCCAGTTAATGCATCATTAAACATTGACGGGTGTTTTAAAGCTGCATATGATATCATTAGAATTATCTGTTAATGTATATGTAAATACCTGACATTGACTAGTCATGCAATTACTGTGGTTTGCCTTTGGAGGTCAGCACAGTGCATATATTTGAGAAGAAGAAAAAAAGGTCTACAAGGTTTCAGACATAAAAATGATATGTAACTCCTCACCTTGCAAGACAGGATGTTTCCAAAGGCAGAGAAGGTGTCATATAGAGCTTTGTTGTCGATGGACTTATCCAGATTTTTGATAAAGACATTTCCAACCCCAGATTTCCTAAGTGATGGATCTCTTTGTGACCACATGATTCTGATGGGCTTTCCTTTGACCACATCGAAGTTCATTGTGTCCAAAGCTCTCTCCGCTGAAACCACAAAGATATGAGATATAAAGCATCTCTGATTTCAACCGCAGCACGCTTAACAAAAATAGCTGTTTGCTGTTTGTTCAAACTGCTTATTAAAAATGACCTGAATCATTTTTGAAGTTTTTTGGCACAACTTAACGGTTTTAAGTTCAACCCACTTGAATTTGTAAAAACTATTAAGTTAAGTTAATTCCTTCAATGTTGTCCCAACGTAAATCGATTGTGTGGAACCCAGCATTTTTTACAGTGCACCTCAGCTACTTACTTTTAGCTTACTAGACTGTCTTAGCCAACACTTTCAACTTGCCTTAGCCAACATTTATAGACTGAATATATGATTAATACATGTAGTGTGTGCTTGCATGCTGAGATAGTTGAAGTCAGAATTATTAGCCCCCCTGTTTATTTTCCCCCCCAATTTCTGTTTAATGGAGAGATTTTTTCAACACATTTCTAAACATAATAGTTTTAATAACTCATTTCTAATAACTGATTTATTTTATCTTTGCCATGATGACAGTAAATAATATTATACTAGATATTTTTTAAGACACTTCTATACAGCTTAAAGTGACATTAATTAGGTTAACTAGGCAGGTTTGGGTAATTAGGCAAGTTATTGTATAACGATGGTTTGTTCTGTAGTCTATCAAAAATATATAGCTTAAAGGGGCTAATAATTTTGTCCTTAAAATGGTGTTTAAAAATTCAAAACTGCTTTTATTCTAGCCGAAATAAAACAAAAAAGACTTTTTCCAGAAGAAAAAAATATTTTCAGACATACTGTGAACATTTCCTTGCTCTGTTAAACATCATTTGGGAAATAATTAAAAAGAAAAAAAATTCAACGGGGGGCTAATAATTCTGACTTCAACCGTATATAAAAATATTAACCACAACAAACAAGCTTAAAACTTGCAAACTGCGAGTCTGCGCTAATTTAAGGCAAGCAGACCACAGAAAGCCCCATGAAACTAACAATTACACAACAGTTGAAGACTACAAGTTGGATATTTAAGATTAGATCTGTGATTTGTTTTAGCATTTATAAGAATCGTCTCATTTATTAGCACAGAATCAAAACGGCTAGCATGTAAGCTAAATGTCTTTCATTACTAGTGTGGACTGATGGCACAACACAAGGCACATGTTTATCTGTTTAAATTTGGCAAGATGTGGGGCAATAGTGACACAGATGAGTATCAGATTTAAGGCTTGTCAGAAGTTTCATCATCTCCAATCAAACTGATCGAATATAAAATGAGCTGTATTCTATTTTAATGCATTATGATCCGTCTCTCTCTCTCGTTCTGTACTTCATAGTGCACATGCACGCGCACACACACACTAAAAATGTCTGGTGAACAAAATGGAGCAGCCTTGTGTCTGCTGCCCTCAGCAGTTTACACTGTGATTGTATTGAACATGGAGCTCAGGGCTGGTGGGATCATCCAGAGAGAGAGAAAGAGAGAGACCACCGCGAATAACAACTTTCAGCCAGCACACAACAGTACACATCTTTTTTGAATGATAAATGGGATTTCAAATTTCTGTTTCATTTAATGCAGTGAACTCATTTGTTAGGATGATTGTAACGTGGTAGTGTACAGCTGCCACAGTAATACTTACTGATCCATAACTACTGAAAAATGAAGCATGGCATGGCTGGCTCAAGTATTTGCCTGTCTGCTTGTTTCTTCAATATATATCTCTCAGAGAAGTCAGGCACCATGCAGCCAGCCTTCCCTGACTCTATATTTAGCAGTGTTGGGTCCTTTGAGCAATGTGCTGGCAGGCAGCATGTGTTCAAGGCTCTGTGTCCATTGATGGGGCTGAGACACTGGAATGTGTGTGGCTGAAGCTTACCAGCGCCGGCAACTGTTTACAAATGCAGCTGTTACATGCTGAAGAGCGAACCATGTGCTTGAACACTTTTACCGAGCATATGATTGCTGTAAGCTGCTATTGTTCGCTCACACTGAGTCAAAACACAATCTATTCTTTATTTGTCAGGTGTACTTCCTACAGTGGTCACCAACAGCTTTTGTCGAGTATATGTAAACATGTTGACTGTCAGTTGCTGTTGTGTGTTCCTAAATGGAGGTGAGCGAGTTCAACTCTGACCTTTTAACCCTTGTGCTGTGAATGAGGACAACAGAAATCAGTAAGAGATGTTTACAAAGCATTTGAGATAGAAATTGTAGAGTTCTTTGTAAAATAAATTGCTTTAAATATGTTTAACCCTTTGCCTGCTCCTCTACTAAATTTTTGAAGTTAAAGTCATATAAAGAATGACTGTTTTAAATAATGGCTTACACACACAGCATTGCTGGTTCACAAAACAAATCAAACAAACGTCCTGTTGCACTCCTACACTTGATTTTGGTTTATTGTAAAAAAAAAAAAACCAAGAAAGCATTTTAAATGAGAATCTGAAATATTTTATGGCATACTTCAAAAAAAAAGGTGATTTAGTGTTCAAAAATGTTTTATTTTGAATATTTCTTAAAATAAATTGATCTTACACTTCACATTTTCAGATTTTTCATAGTATATGAATTAATTCTGGTACTTTCACCATAAACAGACACATTAACCATTTGATAGAGGTTGATATTTCAGAAATTAAGGTTGAAAAAAATGCAAATCCAAACTGTTTTTTTCTTGGTGGGGCAGTTAAAGGGTTAAAAATAGACATTTTTAATAAATAAAAGTAAATTTATGGTAGTAAATTTTTACATGGTAAGATCTCTAGCATTTTAAATGGAACATTCATTCATTTTAACTACCATAATTTGAGCTGATTGAACAAACTAAGTACTAGTATCTCAGTAATAGTTTTAGTAAGTTGCTTAAAAGATCCAACACTGTGCAAGTAAAGGCAAATAAAAAAAGAAAAGAAAACAAAAACACTATTAACAGGATAATTCACTCAAAATTGGAAATTAACTTGCCTTTACTCAATCTCAAGAGGATTCTTTATGAATCTGTTTGCTGTTGTACACCAAAGAAGATGTTGGTAGCTGGTAGCCACTATGGACCCTTTTCACAAGCCTTTTATGTTGTGTTTAACGGTCATCAGCATCTTAAACCCTTGAAATTTTTTTATATTTTAGATGATTTTTGAAAAAACATATGTACATTTCGACGTATTTATGTTGGTGTTGTATCATCTGTGCTTCAAATTACAAAAAATAGTATTACAGCTTGTGCGAGGTGTTTCTAATGCAGCATCTATGGGACAGGACAGTAAATTTGATGTTATTCTCTCCTCTGGTTGCCGTCTTCAGTCTCACACAATTTTTTTTTTCTTTTTTCTGAAAGTCTTGATAACACCATCGTGAAGTATTTCTTTTATTATTTGAGCAAATAAGATTGTATTCAAAAAAAAATTGTATTCTCCCATTCACTGCGCTCAAAGTTTTCCCAACTATGACGACTTCTGCTACTAAGAAACCCAGAAATGTGAAAAGGGTCTATCTTCCATTGTAAGAAAGAATACTATGGAAGTCAATGACTACCGGTTATTAACATTCTTCAAAATAGCTTCTTGTGTCTTTAACATAAGAAAGAAACTCTAGTAGATGGTGAGTAAATGATGACAGTTTTTGGTGAATTATGCCACTTATATAATTCATTCTTCAGTCTCATATCAACTTTTAGATTGTGAAATAAAGATTCGTCACAATGATATTAGCCCACATTTTGCAACCTGACATGACCTATTTGTGCTATTTAAAGTGTCAGGAGGGGATAACACACACACACACACACACACACAAACACTGTTCCCCTGGATATACCTACTGTAGGATTCTCAAGAGAGCTCAAATATGGAAATATCCTAATGATCAGGTTACCTTTCTGTGTAAAATGCCTCATACCATAAGGTTTAAGGTAGATGTAGAGCACTTTCACTATGTGGGTCACATTTGATTTTAGTCTAATCGTTTATTCTGATTATAGGCAATAATTGAGACAGCTCAGCTTCATAGAGTGTCAAGCTTTAAATTAAAACTGTAGTAATTGTATAATTTTTTTTCAGGCAGAATGTGTGAATGGCTTGGCATAGATATTTGTCCGGAATGCACAAGACTAAGCAAGCTTAACTGACTATCTGTCCTCCACAAGGTGCATAATATAAATGATTCATATGTACATGCCATCCTTCATAACCTTTGTATTATTAAGTATTACTTCAGGACAACAGGTATGCTACAGGCTTTATTTGCATAGCAAGTTCCATTAATATTTGCTCAGTTTAGGATATTTATATGGTGCTTTTCTAAAATATGCATTGGTAGTCCCATTCAAATCCCAGAGGCAGCAAGCCAAGAGTGATTATGGGAATAAAATCCTCCTTAGATGTGAAGATGCTGAAATTAGTCTACTTGAAGGCTACAGATAGTAAAACTGGAATACATTTGGCAGAAATTCATCAAAAGCAACTTAAATTGCCTTCCTATTTCATTATCAGTTGATTCATATTTATTAGTCCATTTATTCCCTGCAAACCAAAACTATATGACATGGCATTATTACCTGCATCCTCTACAAACTGTTTATTGAAGATAGTCATAAGCACTACATAAACGTTATTAAGATAATTATTAGCAGCCTACCTCATCAGATATGTTTACCCTAAGCAACTTAAATTGCATTACACACTTAGCACATTTTACCAATTCATGGATTCCCTGGAAATCGAACCTATGACCTTTGTGTTGCTGTCTCGTGCTCTAAAGTTTAAACTACAAGGTTGAAGATAGTCATAATGGAAGACTTGATGACAGTCATGACCTTGTTAACAAAAGTAAAAAAAAAAAAAAGTGAAACAGTAAGAAAACAACTAATGTCAAATTACAGTAACAGAGTAATAATTTCTAATATTCTATTTATTTTATATAATAGAAATATAAAGTAAAATACTAGTAAATACAGGTACCAAATAGAAGATATAGCCTAGTGAATATGGTATAGTTCCTAAACTAATGTATTCACCCTTATCGAGGATTAAACTGCAATGAGTATCTACCAATATTTGGAATTTAGGTCTATTGTAATTGCTAGTCACATAACAAATTCAGATCTACTGATCCCCAAAAATCTCAATGGCAATATTGTATACTAACAGCAATGGAGTTAGTTTTTTATCATATGCTATTTGAAATTGTTTAAATATTAGTATCTGAATAATTTTTCTAATACAGTCTGGTTCTATTTTTTAAAAGATATAGCGTTAATAACGTAATAATATTAATACCAGACGAATAACGTAACAGAATAGTAAGTAGGCTATTTAAAGGGATAAATGTTAAAGCAGCTTGCCATAATGGCTGGGCATAATGCGGTGTGACAGTCACAGTCAGTAAATCCTGACTTTCTCCCAATGAGCTATATTAGGGGATAAACCTGTATATTAGGGGATGTTAAAGGTGTTTATGGAAGAGACGAGTGAAGATCAACATGATGTGGGCAACTCAGAAACGCATGTGACAACAGCACACAGGACAGGAGACAGCGCGCGCGCACTACACATCACCTCCAGTGTCCCTTACAGTAACACACAAAGCATGACACATTATTCCCGTTATTCGACAGCCACAGGGATCCCGTTTAAAGGCGACCGGGCACTGTCTGTAGTGTCTTACCGTCCGCAGGCTGCTGGAAGTTGACGTAGGCATAGCCCAGCGAGCGCCGCGTGATCATATCCCGACACACGCGGATGGAGAGCACCGGCCCGGCCGGACTGAATTTCTCATACAGCATCGCCTCCGTGATATCAGGGTGCAGGTCGCCCACATAGAGAGAAGCCATCGGATAACTCCCCGCGGTCGCTGCGTTCATGTCTCGGGGTCGATCAAGCCTCTGAGCCCGTGGGTTTGTCTAGTGCTGAAATGACAGTGCGTAAAGAGTGTCCGAGAACCAGTGGGACAAATGAGTCTCTTAATCCTCTATTAAACTTTTACGCTTCTCCCCGAATAAACGATTTCGGCAGCACTGACAGCTACAGCATATGGAGTCCGGTCGGAGGAACTGGCAGAAAACCACTGGGTAGATCGTCTTTTAAAAAACAAAAAAAAGTTTTTCTTTTAAAAACGTTGTTTGGTTTGTAGTTATTTTTTGAGATTTTCAGTATTTTGTATTTTTTATATGTTTTTTTTTTTTTCTTTTTTAAAGGTACTGAAGAACAGTGAGTTATACACTCACGGTGTGGTGGCCGGGGAAAGAGGGTGCGTGGGAAACGCACGAGCACTTTATAGCTCGAGCGGAGGAAATAGGAGCAGGGTCACAGTCGGGATAACAGAAAAAACACGAGCCCCGAGCATGCGGTGTACAGGACAGCAGATTCAACAAGAAACATCCAACAGCGACATCTGGGTGAGGCAGTCTACAGCTCAGGGCCTCTACTGTCGCCACATACACTATATAACATTTTATTAATAACGCTTTAATACATTTAAAACTGTTTTAATCTAATCTATAAAGACACTTTTTTAGAATGATGCTCCAACATAAATTATGGTAGGGCCAATGTGGGCACAATAGGGGTGAGCGGGGCACAAAGTAACACTTTTTGCTTTCAGCCAAATAATGAACAAAGTAAAGGGGTTAGATGAGCCATATTTATTACCAACAACACACAAACCTCTCTGACAAATGAGCACTGGTTGTGTGATCGCCGGACCTATGGTTTCTGTGCAATATTGCCAAAACTGCCAGGAGCAAAAAATGTACTGTTTACCCTTCTGCGGGGCAAGTTATAACAGACAGAGGGTTAGTTGTAACACCTGCTTATAAAGTCACATTTCACACAATTAATTTCAATCCAGTTTACTTTAAATATAATATTTCTTCAGTACTTAACTCAATTTCTTTATTATTCTACATAGCACAGCATGTTTATTTATTTATCTATTGGACAAACACATTTGGATTTATTTGCATTATTATCCATTATTATACAATGCATTTATTTGCATTATTAGAAATAAAATAAGTTTTTTATTAAAAAATATTTTCTATTAAAAAACATTTTTGCATAAAAAGTTCTCAACATTACACTCAAAATTCAACAATTATTTTGTTAGTTTAATTGGTGTCCAACAGTGTGTGGCTTATTTGTAACACGCTGTGTCATGTTTTCCTCAAAACTTGCTGACAGTCACTGTTTTTGTTTTGTTTTGTTTTTGACCAGTGTTTTTCAAATTGGTTCCATCTTTTAGCCTAGAAGACGATAAGCTCTATTCAGATTGTATGTGAGATGGATTCAGGTACGACCCACGTGGAACCAATGAACAAACCCATTGACACTCAGATAAAAAAGCCCATTCGGGACCCATATTTAAAGCAAACTCAAATCATTGCTATTTTTTTCACTGAACCTCCAATGCCAATATATAACCTTATTATTATTATTATTATTATTATTATTATTATTATTATTATTATTATTATGTGCATTTAATATTTTGTACTCAATAAACTACATTTCTGATCAGTAGTTTCTGACACAAAATACACCCATCATTCTCCCAATAAAACGAACAAATATGACTTTATGATTGATATCTAATTTAATTAACACACACTGCATGTTCAGCCTTAAATATAGGTATTAGGACAGACCCCTTATTTATTTGTATGTTCCACTATTTGCTTTCTAAGGTTCATTCAGCTAATTATTCAGCTGCTAATTGCTTTGCACACAACTCCTCCTCTCGTCTTGTCAGGACTTGACAATGGATATTTCTTATGGAGTCAGACCACCAAATTTTGATGTTACATAAAATAATCACTTAGAACATTAATGACATCTGCTATATTAATGTTGGTTCTGTTCACCCTGAGGAGCAGGGGCGTAGCAAACGGGCGGGGGGCAGTGGGGATACGTCCCTCTCCCTTTTAGACACAGACCATTTAGAAACAGGGGATTGATAATAAAATTAAAGTAAAATTTTATATTTCAATCAGCTGTTCCACCCACTTTTAAAATGTCCACTACGCCTCTGCTAAGGGGTTAATCTGCATAGATTGGCATTTGGCAAGGAGTGTATGCCCAGAACAGAAGCACAGCCCCAACTGAAGTAGTATGCTAATTCTCAGTTATCTTTGATAAAAGTCGTCCTGACAGAGCTAATAAAGAAACATAAAAAGACATCTGTGCATACAAAAATTATACAATTTGTGTATGGCAGTGAAAGCAATGCAGTTGACGCTGGACGGTCACAACAGTATCATGGCAAATATCCAGATTGCTTTCACATTACACACAATATGGAATTAGGCTGAAGTAATCGTTATAAATAGTAAATACTATAATTTTAACAATTAAAAAAGTGAATAAGAGCCCATTATGCACACAGGTCTTGGAAATTAAGACAAGAAATTTATTCATTCATTCTCTTTTCAGCTTAGTCCCTTTTATTAATCTGGGGTCACCACAGCGGAATGAACCGCCAACTTATCCAGCACATGTTCTACGCAGCAGATGCCCTTCCAGCCGCAACCCATCTCTGGAAAACATTCACACTCATGCGCTATACGAACAATTTAGCCTACCCAATTCACATGTACCACATGTCTTTGGACTGTAGGGGAAATCGGAGCACCCAGAGGAAACCCACGCGAACGCAAGAACATCCAAACTCCACACAGAAACGCCAACTGACCCAGCCGAGGCTCGAACCAATGACCTTCTTGCTGTAAGGTGACAGCACTACTTACTGCACCACAGCGACGCTTTAAGATAAATACAATATAATATTCATTTATAAAGCACATTTAAAAACGACCAAAGTGCTATACATAGGAGTTCTAAAGGCAGAGAAGAAAGCAGAATATAAAAGAAGCATTTAACAAATAAACGCAATAAAACAGTGATCAAGGAGTCTTAGAGAAAATAGAATTTTAAAACGAACTTAAACAGAAACGGAGGGGGAAATCTAATGTGAATTGGTAGTGTGTTCCAGAGTTTAGGACCAGCAACTGCAAATGTTCGATCACCTCGTTTTAAGGCATGTTCTAGGCACGGTGAGTAGATTGAGATCATAAGATCTCAATTAATGAGAGGGGGTGTACGGACAAAGCAAGTCAGTAAGGTACTGAGGATCAAGATTATTGATGGCTTTGTGAGCAAATAACATTTTAAAATCAATTCTCTATTAATGGGTAACCAGTGAAGTGCAGCTAAAATAGGAGTTACCGACACATACTTGTGGGTGGCAGATAGTCAAGCAACTGCATTTTGTACTAGCTGCAGACGAGACAGAAAGAAGACTGAGAAATACAATAAGCGAGAGTGTTACAGTAATCCAGACTTCAGAAGTTATGAAGGCATGAATCACTGTTTGAAAATTTCTCTGGGATAAAAACAGCTTGACTTTAGACAGTTGTCTGAGCTGGTAAAAGCAGGATTTTATGACAGTACAGATCTGTTGGTCAAATTTTAAGTTTATCAAATGGAACATTGAGATTTCTTACACACTGGGTAATAAGTGGGAAATGATGTTGAGATGATGAATGTCACAAAGTAAAGCCTTGAGAAAATGACCCTATGATTCAACGGTGTGTCCTTTATTAAACTGCAAACAGACTCCATTTAATTCTTTCATTAAAATTATATTTACAAAAAAAAAAAATAAGACCTGTTATAATAAAACTATTTTAATTGAAATTATGCATCAAAGTGCCCCTCCACTTATCAGGGGCATCGTAAATCCTGTGACTGGGCAAACATTATAGTGTGGTGTCAAGGGACTTTGAGAGATCTTTGCCTGGGCAAATTTACATTAATGAAATTTAGCAACTGTCTAGTTACTGCTACAAAACACTTTAAGATGTCTTGCATACAGGTTTGGAGCAAGTGAAGGGTGTATAAAATTATTCCGCAAAAGGGGTAGAAGTAAAAATCTTATTCTTTGACAATAGAGATAGCAACAAATATTTAATGAGAATTTTATTTAGTTTGAAAACACATACAATATCCAAATCCACAACCACAGAGATTATGTAACACTGGTTACTTCCACAGTCCTCTGCAGGAAAAAAAAAAAGAAACATTAATAGTGAAGACCAACAGCATAATAAGGACAATTAAATAAAACTGAACTGCTTGGGACTCACCTCAGCTGATTTAACAGGGGCAAAACCAGCTCCTTTATTTCAGAGGTATCTTTCATTTCATTCTTCAGCGTTTTCTCACCATTCTTTTCTTTTTTTGATGTCTTGTTCTCCTGTTTTCTTACACTGGGCCTCTTCTGCTCTTCATAGGTGAGAGAACTGGATCCATCTGCCGCTCGATTCAGACTCAGTTTAGAGTAGAAGACTGGCTCAGGTAATTCTGCTTCTTTAAAATCCTTAAAGACCACCTCAGCCCGCCTGAAAACGGTTTCATCTTTTTCTTCAGCACTTCCAGAGAGCTTTTCTGGGGCAGGGTTGATGTCTGGTTGGTCATTCAGAGGAAGGTTAAATACAGACTCAAAATTCAAGTGAGGCTTTTCTGGTTTAGACGGAGCATCAACAGGTTTTGTATCAAGCTCAGACATAAGGTAGAAGTCTTTAGGATCCCACATGCTCAAGTCATCATCCACAACATAATCATTTGAATCCACAGTTTCAACATCAACCTTGGGTTCATCTACAGCCTGACTTTTCTTAAAAGCGCTTTGATCTGGAATCAGATTTTCAAGCTGAACGGTTACATCAACAGCAGGTTTTTCTGGATGACCAATTCCCAAAGGACCCACTGGGTTTATCTCAAACCCTGTTATTTCTGGTAGCCACATTGATAAATCAGCTCCTTGCCCCTGGCTGATGATCACCACTCCTCCTCCAATAGGCTGAATAGGCCAATGGGAGACATCGTCCATGTAGTTGTGGGCTGAGCTCCCAGAGAAAGAGTCACTAGCCATGATCCATCTTTTATCAGGCTGGGTTACGGTGGCAGGGCTGGATGTAGAAATTCTGTTTGCCAGTGTTAGCGGTGTGGTCTGAGGTGCAGACGGTTCATCTTTAATAATCAGCTGGCCGCTGCTCACTACAGCAGTCAGGTCTAGAGAAACTAGAACAGAAATAGTGAAGGCTGCTTAAATGGATTCAAGACTCAGAAAAGTTCAGCTTGAACAACTAGCCTTGATGGTCAATTTATAAAAGGTCACAGAAATGTTAATTAAATTAACAATTTGACCTAGTATTACTGCAGGTGGCAAAAGAGAATTTTACAAAGGCTTCTTCAGTTGGCCATATTGGAGAGTAGAATGTCAACAATGCCACTAAACTAAAAATCAAGCAGAAGAGACTCTAGAAAAATTCAGTTTGTCAAAATATTACACATTTACCTGTTTATCAAGTCATTCTCTATAAGATTTGGCACAGGGATGTCCAAATTCGGTCCTGGAGGGTTGGAGCTAAACTCTTAATCAAATACATCTGGACCAGCTAATCGAGCTCTTACTAGATATACTAGAAACTTCCTGGCAGGTGTGTTGAAGCTAAACTCAGCAGGACACCAGCCCTCCAGGACGGAGTTTGGAAACCCTTGATTTAGAAGCTTACATTTTGATCACTGTGGTTTAGACCGCATAAAGAAGCAGAACATTGTATTCAGTAGTAGATTACCATACAATCCATGCTGTTGTTGACATCTGGGCATGTCAAAGTGGACCTTTTTGCAATTATATGGCTATTTTTCTATTTAATTATGAAATTGAAATACTGGATTTTAGTGACATTAAGCATGATTCTAAATTCTAACTATTTTAGCCAAAATAGTATTCAAATGAAATTTAACATGGTCCTCTATTGGTGCTTCACACCTCCAAGATTTAGGAGAAAAAGAAAAAAAAAAAAAGCTACTTGTCAAATGTTCTCAATACAGTAGCGAAAGAGGACTTATGTCAGATTGTATGTCTTCTTGCACAGCTGGAGGTTGGACTTAAAATATTTGTTAGGATTGGCCAAAACTGACTAGCTGAAGTCACACTGCAGCAATAAACAGAATTCCGCTTGGTCCTAAAGCCTTTTTCAATGGGTGACTTTTACCATTATGGTATAGCAGTCAAAATAGGACAAATGAGTTTATGTATGGGACAAAATTCCGGACCCTTGTCAGTTAGAACCCCAAATCCACCCCTGAATATTAGAAACACAATATTGTGATGAGTGAAAAACCTCTATATTAGGGGTGTCCAATCTCTGTCCTGGAGGGCCGGTGTCCTGCATAGTTTAGCTCCAACTTCCTTCAACACCTCCCTGGAAGTTTCTAGTATACCTAGAAAGAGCTTGATTAGCTGGTTCAGGTGTGTTTAATTGGAGTTTGAACTAAAATATGCAGGACACCGGCCCTCCAGGACCATGTTTGGACACCCCTGCTCTATACTGTCATACAACAAAAAAATAAATAAAAATTGGTGAAGAGAGGAAAAACAAAACAAAAAAAACTAGTCACCATACGGACCAGGCAGCACTGCGTGCTCAATTGCACTTCTGCATCTTTTTCCACAACAATCACACACAGAGGTTTGGCCACCCAGATCAACCCACCTGCAAAACATTTGAGAAGTTACAAAAGTTTGGTTTACAACAAAAGACCAAGTGATTAAACACCAACCTGGATTTGCGCTTGTTGTAGTTGCAGAATTTGGTGGCAGAGGTCAGCCCCAAATCAGTAAGATACACTTTGCAGTGAATATAACTCTGAAAGCAAACAAAAGATCATTACAGATCAAGCCATTGCCACTTTAAAGGATTTGATTAATCCTATAACTGGGACTGGACTCTGACCTCAGAAGACTTTAAACTGGATGTGTTAACAAAAAAATTGACAGTGTCACTCTTCTGCATCACAAACTTCACCAAAGACTCCTTGGAGGCCACACATCTGGCAAACAAAATTAAGTTATTTCATGGAGCAAGTGCACAGGGAATAAGGCTTACAGCAAGAACCTACCCGTTATTAATGATGAGAGAGACTTCAGGTTTGTCCGCATGGTTTGGAGAAGATGAAGCGTGGCAGGATTGTACATAAAGCTGTTGACCAGGAGCAGGTGAAGCAGACACCTGAAGATGCAACAGCTCTCCTTTCTGGAACACTTTTGTATCTGCCGGTTCACTCCAAAACGCTAAAGCAAAACAAATCAGATTGTAAAACACTGTATCTAATGGATTTTAAAAAGTAAACAAGTTAAATGACATACGTTTCATGATCTTTAATAAAAAACTGTTTCTTCTCTCCAGTAGAGTCTGTAAATCGTATGGCATTGGGAAAGCAGGCACAAACCCAGAAACTGCATTCGGGAGACTTCCATCTTTTGGGAACGCAATAAAGTCTGGTACATGCCAGATATCTTGTATGATTCCTGGCACATATGCTGTCAAGTGACCATTATAAACATTTTCATTTGATGTAACAGGTAGCGCTAGATACGCTATAGCACAACAGATGACAACCAAAACGACCCCATCCCAATCGTATCACTTTGAACTGAATGAAAACCTGTAGAACTTAAATCACAACTTTCTGTGTCTTACAGAACTTGCTACAGATGCAAGCTGTGAAGAGGTTTAAGTCGCACTGGCTAATGCATTAATGAGATTCAGGTGATCATGCAGGTGTTTAGGTTTACTTCATCAACTCATGCACACTAATAAGACAGGTTGACACTAAAGCAGGTGACTATAGCTCTCTTAAAAATCATTTGTAAAACAAAAACGTACTACATAGCAGTTTTAGAGGTAAATACAGTTTTGTGAATGATGATAACTTTATTTCCTTGTTATATTTTTTTTATTATTTCTAAAAGGCAGACCTTCCCCGATTACTCTGAATCCTAGTATTCATAGCCAACCAAAACACTGTTAGATTATTTGATATATAGGCTTAAGTCTGTTTTTAAAGATGTTTTTGTAATTTGTCTACATTTTATATTAATATTATAAATTTATATTTACCACATTGCTTATTTACTTTTAATTCTGAAAATTTAAGTGTTTTATTTTACAGCAATAACCCATTAAACCCATCGGAAAGTGGTCAACACATAATTATACTTAGTTTATAAATCACCTTTAAGGTGTAGACTTTTGTTTAAAAAAATATTATTATATTTATATATGTAACTGTAATAGAATCATTTGTACTCAATAATTATAGAAGGAAATATTTTGTTTTAATTTTATATGCTTAAGTAAAACGTGGAAGATCTTTATATAGGCTACTTGCAACATTCTGTAATTGTGCATATTCTCCCAATAAAAATAAATAAAAAATTATACATTTTTAGCATTTGCTTAAACTGCTAGAAAAAGTATTTTTTGACATAAAAAGGCTCGGGTGATGTAGTGGCGCAGTAGGTAGTGCTGTCGCCTCACAGAAAGTAGGTCGCTGGTTTGAGCCTCGGCTGGGTCAGTTGGCGTTTCTGTGTGGAGTTTGCATGTTCTCCCTGCATTCGCGTGGGTTTCCTCCGGGTGCTCCGGTGTCCCCCACAGTCAAAAGACATGTTGTACATGTGAATTGGGTAGGCTAAGTTGCCCGTAGTGTATGAGTGTGAGTGAGTGTGTATGGATGTTTCCCAGAGATGGGTTGCGGCTGGAAGGGCATCCGCTGCGTAAAACATGTGCTGGATAAATTGGTGGTTCATTCCGCTGTGGCGACCCCTGATTAATAAAAGGACTAAGTCGAAAAGAAAATGAATGAATGATAAAAAGGTTTCCATTTGGTACCTATTTTTAACAAATGACACTAATAATACATTCATACTATCTAAATTCTGTTATTTGATGCATTCACCATGTTTTCAAAACATTTCCCCCTTCTTTTCCTCAACCTAATTAAAAATTGTCAAATATAATGTGTAAAATAATAATAGTATAAAAACAGATAGCAGTATTTAAAGTATAAAAATATGTTTCTTTTTTTTTTTGGCAAGCTTCTATAAGAATATCTCTTATTATAATATATATATATATACCATTTTGAGGGATGTAAACAATAACAATGGTCCTGACCTATTTCCTGTTTTACATTTTTAATTTCTAGCTTCCGAGAATCCAATAATGGTCCACATATTAATATATAATGTTATGACAGCCGTTTTAACATTAAGATATGATTGAAATGTCTCTTGTAGTTATAAAATAGTTTGTTAATAACAAGCAGGAAATGTTTATGGGCCAGTGACATTGACATATTAAAATGGTCTATAATACAGAAAAATACTTTTATGGGTTTGCAAGTGATGTTTAGTAGCGAAGTGTGCAATTTCGGATGTTGCCTATATATAAAGCCCAGTATTTTGACACCGACCGCTCTTGCTCGCAGACAGCGACGGCTAGCGGTCAGTGAGCACAGGTGCGCGGCGGACTGGGCGTGGTCATGAGCGCAGGTGAACGGGAAGAAGGAAACCAGCCTGCGGAGAGGCACGGTAAGAGGGGAAGATCTTTCGATATCCTAAACCTTTAATTATGACTTAATCCGAAAGAAGGCCTTCAGGATGGTGAATTCGGGTGAGTTGCTCTTCGTTTATCTTATAAGTAGACTAGTTAATAAGTGTTGATTTTTACGGGGTGGGAGTGATTGCGAAAGGGGTCTGGGTGTGGTCTTATTTATTTGGAAACACATCAACGTCATGATCACAGCTCTTTCTGTTTCCTCAAATTTGTCGGTTAAATGTCTGCTAATTGGCGGTATTTTAATGGATGTTAACCTGTTTCCTAATAGGATCTTGTGAAGGACTTTTAAATGTTTTTTTTCTTTTTATATTGCGTTGGGTTTTTTCCCTGTAGGCTATTGTTGTTCTCAGCTTTGTGTATTACATGTTTTTTTGTGATGATTAAGTTTTGCTTCAGTAAAAGTTGTTTACAGTGCATTAAAGCATTTAAAGTGCATTAAAAAGCATATGAAAAATAATTTTATTGCATCATCGTTCCAGACCTTTTTTCTCTATCCATGGAGCTTAAAAGACAGTTTGGCGAATTGGCTTTTGTCTATTCAGCATGATTGAATGTTACATGCGAATGCATATATGGGGTCAAAATAAGAAAGGTTAAACTAAATTTACAAAAGTTATTTTATATATGTAAAAAGCTGTTAATTGGGTGTATTAAGTGTTTGCTTTGTTGTGGCTGTTTTTTATTTATGTGAAGCTAAATTATCTAATAGGTGACAAAATATTCCTTCACCGTTCAGTGTAACAGCTATATTTAACCTACATCAAATGTAACTTACTTTTGACTTGTGCTTCTTTAAATATAATTATACAAATCATATATGTCTTAAGAATGAAGGTTTAAACCAGATTATATTTTATGATTAAAACCATTAGGTGACAAATGAGTAAATCATAGCCATTTTATTAGTATAGTGGCAAAGTATAAAATGGCAATTGACTAGCAAATGGCAGTTGTCAACAATCAATTGAAACAAAGTTAAATCCTCTATCAACAATTTAATTCAAATCAACAACTTAAGTTAATTATGATTTTGGGTTTTGATCACCATTTGGTTGCATTTAAACTAACATGTAATCAGTAGGACCAAAAGAATCTGCAGACTTTTATGTTTGGCTCTTTCTGCGCAGAATTTTGTATAAAATAATAAATAAATCTGCTGATTTATGTGGAATGATTTTGAGATTATAAGAGCTGAAAAACTTACACATAAAAATAACTTGACTTTTATGGAAGGTTTAAACAATTAACATATTATTAGAATTATTTGTTTCTAAGCATGAAAGAGTCATGCACAAGTTATGGAAATTCATTAGTAAAATATTTTGGAACACTGTGGTATATAATGCGAAGTAAGTGAAAGCAAATACTAAAAAAAACAAATAAAATCAATCGAGGATCATTTACTAATAATTGCATAGATTATTTAATATTTTCATGTACAGCCGTACTTCTAAAAATATGTTTTTGTTTAATTCACAACATGTACACTTAAAATTTGTTCTAATGTTAGTGAATGTAGAGTTTTCTAAATGCAGGTTCAGTTGATGAGGTTTGATGAGTATTCATAAAACATTCTCAAAGCATCTCCTTATGAGGGTTTTAGATACAGTCTTACATTTACAGACTTTGTGTCACTATACACAGTTGTGCTGTCATCAGATCCCCAGAAGTGTGCCATTCTTTAAACCATTCAAACACAATAAATGCTAATACAATACACTTTTATACACACCCAGATTATAGAAGTCGCATTATCTGGCCGTACCTGCCTGCATGACTGTGTTGTTATTCAGAGAAACTTTGCAGGCAGGATTTTTGTATGTTTACTTCCTCAGTCAAAAGTTATATGACTAAGATTTCTTTAAAGTTTGTAAAGACATCTCTTCTTCTCACCAAGCCGTCATTTACTGTATTCATAGTAAAGCAGAAGCAGTAAAACCTTGAAATATTGAATTTTTTAGCCTCATCACACCAGTCACAATCTTTTGGAAAACATTGATATGTATTTCAATAAATGTTTATTATTATTATTATTATTATTATTATTATTATTATTATTATTATTATTATATCAATACTCATTAACAGTTGAGTAATTCTTGTCAGGATTCTTTGATGATTAGAAACATCAAAAGATCAACATTGATCTAAAATTAAACACTTTTTGCACATCATAAAATATACAATTCAAAAGTCAGTATGTTCTTTTTTTTTTTTCTTTTGAAAAGGAATTATTTAAATTAATACTTTTATTTTGCACAGATTGTTGAAATTAATCAGACGTGATGACAGAGATATAGAATTGTATAATCACCAAGTTTTTCTATGACAGATAAATGCTGTTTTTCTGAACTTTTTATTTATAAATGAAAGGTCGGAAAAAATCTACTAAGCTAATAATAATAAAATAATAATGATGATTTTATTTTTTAAACTGTTTTATTATTATTATAACGTAACACAAAATCAGAGAAAAGATTATGGAGAGAAAAAAAATATTTTATATTGTCTTGAAGTGTGAAAAACAAAACAAAAAAAATGGGGGGTGGGGAGATGTTGCATATAATTGTCGTGTATATAATGTGGCTGCTTACTAAATCTACATTGTATATTTAAATTTAGTTATGTATAATTCTTATTGGGTTCCACTTTGCTTCAAATATATTCATCTGGAGTCTAAAGCAATAAGTTGTTATTTCCCTTTTCATAGATTTCTGTAATTTTTAATCCATTGTTCATATGTAGGTTGTTCTGATCTGAGCCAGTTAGACATAATACATTTTAATGCTGCAGAAAGCAATATTTGAAATAAATAATAATTCTTTCCCCCATGCTCTCAGACACCATACCAAGGACTGCCACAGTTGGACCAAAGGGAACATCAATAAAAATATGTCAGAAGTATATTTATAGATATCATCACAGAACTGCTGCACTTTTGGGCAATGCCAAAAGATATGAGAGTGGTTCCCTAAATGATCACCACATTCTCTCCAGCATCTGTTAAATGAGCCTATTCTGATCATTGCTACAATTTCTGGGGTGCGGAAATGTCTTGTAATGATTTTCCACTTAAATTCTCTCCATACATTTGAGTTTGTGACTATTTTGGCTTCTGAGCAAATATCAATCCAGTTTTCTTGTGTAATCGCTACCTGCATTTCAGCCTTCCACTGTTCTTTATATGCAAAAGTATTAAGTGGATGATATGAGAACAGACTCTTATATATGATGATGATGATGATGATGATTTTTGAGCAGCAAATTGGAATAATTTCTAAAGGTCCATGTGACTGGAGTAATGATGCTTAAAATTCTGCTATAAAGTCATAGGATTATATTATATTATATTATATTATATTATATTATATTATATTATATCATATCCTTTTCTGCCGCTTTTCCGGGGCCGAGTCGCAGGGGCAGTAGTCCTAGGCGAGAACCCCAGACTTCCCTCTCCCCAGACACTTCCTCCAGCTCCTCCGGGGGGGTCCAGAGGCATTGCCAGGCCAGCCTAGAGACATAGTCCCTCCAGCATGTCCTGGTTCTTCCCCAAGGCATCCGAAACCGATATACGAGCCACCTCAGATGACTTCTCTCGATGTGGAGGCGCAGTGGCTCTACTCCGAGCTCCTCACGGGAGTCAGAGCTCCTCACCCTATCCATAAGAGTGCGCCCTGCCACCCTTTGAAGGAAGCTCATTTCGGCCGCTTGTATCCGAGATCTTGTCCTTTCGGTCATGACCCAAAGCTCATGACCATAGGTGAAAGTAGGAACGTAGATTGACCGGTAAATCGAGAGCTTTGCCTTTCGGCTTAGCTACTTTACCACAACGGACCGGTACATCGACCGCATTACCGCTGCCACTGCACCAATCCACCTGTAAATCTCACGTTCCATCCTTCCCTCACTTGTGAACAAAACCCCGAGATACTTAAACTCCACCAACTGGGTTAAGGACTCTCCTCCAACCCGGAGATGACAAACCAACTTTTTCCGGTGGAGCACCATGGCCTCGGACTTGGGAGGTGCTGATTCTCATCCCAGCCGCGTCACACTCAGCAGCAAACCACCCCAGTGCATGCTGAAGGTCCATGTTCGATGAAGCCAACAGACAACATTGTCTGCGAATAACAGAGATGAAATCCTGTGGTCCCCGAAGCGGACCCCCTCAAGCCCAAGGCTCCACCTTGAAATTCTGTCCATAAAAATTATGAATAGAATTGGTGACAAGGGGCAGCCCTGCCAGAGTCCAACATGCACTGGAAACAAGTCTGACTTATTGCCGGCAATGCAAACCAGACTCCTACTCTGTTCATACAGGGAGGAGACGGCCCTCAACAGATCACCTCTGACCCCATACTCCCTGAGCACCCTCCACAGAATTCCATGAGGGACACAATCGAATGCCTTCTCCAAGTCTACAAAACACATGTAGACTGGTTGGGTATACTCCCATGAACCCTCGAGCACCCTGGTGAGGGTATAGAGCTGGTCCAGTGTACCACGGCCTGGAAGAAAACCGCATTGTTCCTCCTGGATCCTAGATTCAACCATTGGCCAGATCCTCCTCTCCAGTACCCTGGCATTTCCCCGGGAGGCTGAGGAGTGTGATTTTCCCCCTATAGTTGGAGCACACCCTCCGGTCTCCCTTCTTAAAAATGGGAACCACCACCCCAGTTGCCCAGTCCAGAGGTACTCTCCCTGACCTCCATGCGATGTTGTAAAGACGTGTCAGCCACGACAGCCCCACAACATCCAGAGACCTAAGATACACAGGGTGAATCTCATCCACCCCCACTGCTTTACCACTACAGAGCTTGCAAACTACCTCAGTGACCTCAGCTTGGGTGATGGGTGAGTCCACCCCTGCATCCCCAGTCTCTGCTTCCTCAATGAAAGACATGTTGGTGGGGTTAAGGAGATCCTCAAAGTATTCCTTCCACTGCCTGACCACATTCCCAGTCGAGGTCAACAGCTCGAGATTTGGTTAAAGCTCTTCTGGAGGTGAGAGTTGAAAATCCCTCTGACTTGAGGCTCAGCAAGACGTAACCAGAGGACCCTCACAATACGTTTGGGCCTACCAGGTCTGTCCAGCTATATTATATTATATTATATTATATTATATTATATTATATTATATTATATTATATTATATTATATTATATTATATTATATTATATTATTGAAATTGAAATCAGTTAATTTAAATAGTTAAATATTTTATAGTTTTTCCTTTTACTTTGGATCAAATAAGTGCAGGTTTGGTTAACACGAGAAAAAAAAAATCTTGTTGAAGCACTTTCAGTAAACGCTTGAGCAGTAGTCAGAAAAAAACCGTGTACTTGTCTGACACTTCATAATAATTTTTTTTTTTTTCAGCGAAGTCATGGCTTTTAAAGTACTGTACAATCTCTAATTCTTTTGGATTTCACACTGCATGTAGTCCTTTGACTCTTAATGTCCTGTTAAACTGCTGCCTGGCCTGATATTATGTGTTTGCTGTAGGCATTTGTTGCGGCAGTCTGAAGGATGACAAGATCCTGATGAAGATGGGTTTGGGGCTGGTCCTAGTCGGTCATGTGAACTTCTTGCTGGGCGCACTGGTACACGGAGCTGTGCTCAGACATATAAGTGTGTTAACTTGGAACCAAAAGCTTGTCTATCCAATCTCCAATGTCATCGCTCTTGCGGCAGGACTCATGGTATGTCTGGCCACACTACTCTTAATTATTGAAAATAAGGGCAAAATTCACCCAAAAAATAAAATGATGCTGTTAATTGCCTCTGGCCATCTTATATTTTGGTTATTGACTTTTTTTGATATGCATTAACCCTTTATAGGCCAAAATACTCATTAGAAAAACTCTGGAGGATTACTCTGGGTTATTACAAGACATTTGAACAATTAAAACTTTATATTATAATCAATTATAAGACTATATATTATAATTAATGCCAATGAAGTTATCATATCTGGTTCTTTGCCTGATTAAAAAATAAAAATAATGTTTTACTTGAAATTGTGGTCTATGTTGATTTTAATTAAATGCAGTTCAGTATCTACCAGCATTTTGAGAGTCCAAAAAAGATACAGGCAAAACAAAATAATGTCTGTGGCTCCTGATGATACATTGAGGTTAAATGATTGGTCTATGTAAGAAAGGGCAACATTATTGTCTTTAATCCAAAGCCTAACCTGACAATAAATGAAAGACATTTAGCAAATTATAATTTCGAAACCAGGCATGATCAGACGGTCTATACCAGATGACGAATTGGACATTCTAGGTTGACACATTCATATTTATTAAATAACGAAGAATCACCTAAATGTAATAACTGCCAGACTGCTCTTACCATCAAACATATTTTGTTGGAATGTATAAGTTTAAATTCCATTAGAAAACATTTTTATAAGGAGATTACTTTGATGGACATTTTTAAAAAGGTACCACCAGGAAGAGTTTTACATTTTTTTTAATCAAAAATAGAACTGAAAAATCATATTTAACTTTGAATAAATTATTTTGTAAATTTTATCTATTTATATTTTATATATTTGTCTAAGTAACCTTTTTTTTATATAATACGAATTTGTTTTTATCATGTAATATTTTAATGTACATCCATTTAGCCACGAAATAGCCATAAGTTGCTGATGTGGCATTAAATATGTAATAATAATTATTAATCCAAAGCCTAGACAAATGGACCTGAGCATTTTCAATTTCTGGTGAACTATCCCTTTAAAGTCTCCATGTTTGTGTTATGGACATTGGTTGATGCATGTAATTATGACCCAGCATGCAGTGATGTGATAGAGACATAATAGCCAGGCATGTTGCTTGAAATCTACACTGTAATTAACATACATGGCCATGCTGTAACCTGCAGGGAATAATTGGGGGAATTTCGGCGATTGTTCTCTCAAAGAACAAGAAAAACCAGCTGCTGGTGAGTAGACGCATACACACAAAAACTTTCAATACTGTCCTTCTTGCTTTTGCAATAACATAATTTTTTGTTGCCATTGCACGCCATGTACTTTAAAACTTTCTATACAACCAAATAGTGCATCCATGTATTATTAATTACACATTTTCTCCATGTTGCAGAGTTGGTTTCTCCTAGTGGTGAGTGTCCTGGGTGTGCTGCTGGGTACCGCCTCTGCAGTGGGAATCAGCGTTGCCTCTGTGAGGGTCATCGTACTTGAAGGACACAATCTATTTGCCCACTGTAACCTCCCTGCCAACATGAGTTTGTACAGCATCACCAACGAATGCCCTTTTGACCCCACGCGCATCTATGTGAGTCAGTCTGATCAATTCTAATGTAACTTAATACAAAAGATAATCGTAACCGGGTCAGATTCAGTTTAGCAAATTTTAGATTTATTCGTGATCAGATGTCATGTGAGGCTGCCCTAATCTATTATCACTCCATGATCATTTCTCATATCATTTTTGTTTAACCACTTGGTCCCAAGCCAGCATTACTACTTTGAAGCCACTTTAATCATTATACAAACAATCTATAAAAACCCTTGATAAGAAATCAGTTCAATTTCACCATTGTTCAATATTAAAGAAATACTACCTGCTTATTTGGAGAATTTTAATTAAATATGTACATATCTGTTTAATGTTTAGGACCCTACATAACCTGACTTCACAACTAAATCCGTTTGTGAATATTAGAACGACTGCTCACCGAACTACTAGAGGTGGTGATAGAGGGGACCGTATTATTCCTCTCAAAAAAAAAAAAAGTTAATTCAGTCAGTCAGTATTTTTAGTGAAAGCTGCTAGGGAATGGACCTCAATCCCACCAACAATTAGAAGATCACTCGCTTTTCGTTCTTTTCAGTCTCACGTTAAAAATTGGTTATTGACAAATCAGCATTGTCAGCATTAGTACTGTATTCTTGACACTTATTTGTACTATTTGTCTTTGGCTTTTTTGTCCTCTTCTGCTGCTTTTTGTCTTTTACTTATTGTATTTACCTATTGTATGATGGTGTATTCTATGTTATTATGCTGTGCTTCTATTTTAGGTGTGACTTTTTAACATTCTGTAAGGGGTCTACAGATGAAAAATAGAAAATGTTACATTAATATTGGATTATTATGCCTTTACAGCCATATCCTGTACAGTTTTGTTGTCTGAGTGGCGGTTGTTTTGAACTTAAATGGTCCTGTGGTCCACTACAGTGGACATGCTGTAAAATTAAAAATAAAAACAAAATGTAAAACTCTAAATTGTAGAATTTATTTTTTAACCCAAAGGATGTAGGAAATCACAGAAAAAAAAGAATATAATTTTCTTCGGGTCTCATGAGGATAAGATATTATATGATGGAGATAAAGATATACCATTTTAAGACAATATTGCACACCCCTAGTATATTGAGCCATTATAAATAATTTGTTGGAACATTTTGAAAAAAAAATTAATTCTTACATTTAGAATCAATCCAGGCACAAATAAAATAAATGAGGCATTGGGGTTCTCTCAGTAGTGTAATTTTAGAATTGAAATATGTATTCATGCATGCTTGTTTTTCAGCTCAGTTTTTTTAATAGGTTTTAAATTGCTGTGAATAATTAATCGGAATAATAATTAATAGTCCTGTACTCCCAAATGCAAATAGAATTGTCATTCAGAAGTCATCTAGAAATAATGCAGAATAAGCATTTGAATGGAACTCAACAGCGCAAACATACTTCTCTCTCTCTCTCTCCAGGGTACTACATTAATCTTGTGGTGTCCATTGATCTTGATGTCAGTGGTGGAGGCTGTGTTCTCCTGTCGCTGTTTCCTGGCCTGCACTTCTTTCCTCCGGCTGCGCTGCCCGTGGAGGAGAAATATCAATAGGAGGGTAAACGGAACTGTGCGCAATAACTGTATATCATTTTTCTGAAGGACATACTAGCACTTGGAAGACAGAATAAAAGTAACATTAAACGTACATGAGTGTACCTTAGATACAAATCAGAATAGGGCTGTCAAAAGATTAATCTTGATTAATTAGATCCAAAATAAAGGCTTGTATTTGCATAATGTATGTGAACTATTTTGTATGTATGTGCATATTTTGTATGTGTATATATAAATGCAGAAATATATTTGAGAAAATGTTTATTTCTAATTGTAAAAGTTAAATATTCATATCTGATACAAATGATTAATAAATATACACTCACCGGCCACTTTATTAGGTACACCTGTCCAACTCCTCGTTAAACCAAATTTCTAATCAGCCAATCACATGGCAGCAACTCAATGCGTTTAGGCATATAGACATGGTCAAGACGATGTATTGCTGTTCAAACCGAGCATCAGAATAGAGAAGAAAGGTGATTTAAGTGACTTTGAATGTGGCATGGTTGTTGGTATCAGACGGGCTGGTCTGAGTATTTCAGAAATTGCTGATCTACTGGGATTTTCACACACAACCATCTCTAGGGTTTACTGAAAATGGTCCCAAAAAGTGATATCCAGTAAAAATATCCAGTGAGTGGCAGTTCTGTGGGCCCAAATGCCTTGTTGATGCCAGAGGTCAGAGGAGAACAGCCAGGCTGGTTCGAGCTGATAGAAAGGCAACAGTAACTCAAATAACCACTCGTTACAACTGAGGTATGCAGAAGAGCATCTTTGAATGCACAATACGTTCAACCTTGAGGCTGATGGGTTACAGCAGCAGAAGACCACACCGGGTGCCATTCCTGTCAGCTAAGAACAGGAAACTGAGGCTACAATTCACATAGGCTGACCAAAATTGGACAATAGAAGATTGGAAAAATGTTGCCTGGTCTGATGAGTCTCCATTTCTGCTGCTACATTTGGAGGGTAGGGTCAGAACAGGCTGGTGGTGGTGTAATGGTGCGGGGGATATTTTCTTGGCACACTTTGGGCCCATTATCGTGTCAACGCCACAGCCTACCTGGGGATTGTTGCTGACCATGTTCATTCCTTTATGACCACAGTGTACCCATCTTCAGATGGCTTCTTCCAGCAGGATAATGCGCCATGTTATAAAGCGCAAATCATCTCAGACTGGTTTCTTGAACATGACAATGGGTTCACTATACTTAAATGACCTCCACAGTCACCAGATCTCAATCCAATAGAGCACCTTTGGGATGTGGTGGAACAGGAGATTCACATTATGGATGGGTAGCCGACAAATCTGCAGCAACTGTGATGCTATCATATTAATATGGACCAAAATCTCAGGAATATTTCCAGTACCTTGTTGAATCAATGTCACAAAGGATTAAGACAGTTCTGAAGGCAAAAGGGGGTCCTACTAGTAAGGTGTACCTAATAAAATGACCGGTGAGTGTATATGTAAATATTTTGTTTTCGCTTTTTTTTGTATTTTATATGTTTTATTTATTTATACACTGTGAATACAAACAGATTATGTTATACAAACTTTTATTTTGGATGCGATTTAATCCTTTAACAGCACTAATATGAAATAATTTTGAGGGCACTTTTTACTTGCTCTAAACTTGATTGTGTGTGTCTGTGTCTCTAAATGCATGAATTCAGGTGCGTGTCCAGCTTCCGGAAATAACTGAACTGCCACCAGATAATCCGAATGAAGAAGAGCCAACAGAACAGCATGACCTGATTGACAAAGACACGGTTAGAGTGGAGACTAGTGATTGGCTGTAATTTTATTCAAATTGCTGTTACACAGCGAAGCGAGAAACACCAAGTGCCAATGAGAATGAAGGGTACATACATGCTGCCTGGTAAGTGGCTCACAGGTGAAGAGTTTTAATATTGCATTAACATTGTGTGATTCTTTAAGGGTCAAACTGTGTGACCGAGCCGAGCGATATTGGTGTCACCTTTATAAAATGCAGTGTTTTCTATAGTATCATTATGTATGTGTATATAGTGTTTGTTTTATGTTTGTTACACCCATGGGATTCTTGTTACATTTAAGTATTTTTCTAATTGTTACTAATACTAGAGACGGGTCAAAATATATGGCTAGACAGATGTCTTTTTTCCATTCATTTTAATATTTGCTTGTGTACCTAAAATGTTTGAAAAAAATATTTAAGCAAGATCTGTTGATCAAAAAGAGGATAAAAGTACATGTATGTTTTTTTTTTTAGAGTGATGTTATTGAATAAAATGTATTTCTAAAATATTGCCTCTTTGAACGTTAGTTTGAGATGGTTGATCAGAGTTTTTGCAGGTCTGAAAAAAATCTTGAGTCAGCTTTTCACATTTAGAAAACTTTTAAATAAGAGCAATGAAATGTTGCATGAACTGCAATAAATGAGCATAAATTTACAATCCACCTATCTAGATATCCCTATACACCAAGATTTACTTGAAATGTAGAATGAAGAAATTAAGCCTTGTTTTCTGACAAACTGAACAAGATTATGTGACATGCTTTAAAAAAAATGAATATCTGTCTCTAGAGAATAATCTGTAACACTTTATTTTTGATGGTCCATTTGAGTATTATTATTTGAGACTGTCTGCTTAATATCTGTTGATAGTGCTCCGTCAACAGACATTTAACTGACTATAAGAAACTTTGCAAGTACATGTCTACTTACACTAGCCCTAACTCCAACAGTCTACGTCTAATCTAATGAGAATTAGTTGGCATGTAGATGCAATGTAACCTAAATACAACAAACGGACCATCAAAATAAACCATGAACGAACAAATTTAATCTGCAGAAAGTTTATTTACACTAAAAACATGGATACAATACATGATAGAATTAAAAGATAGCCTCAAATGTTTTATTCATATTTGAAAACGTCTTTACTACATATAAAGGGGTCTTTACACCTAAAACACATGAGAAACTGATTCTATGGGAATACTGTTTCCCCAAAACATATTACATTTTGAGGATTTAAAACACAATACAGTGATGCTGGTGATTGTTTTTAATGGCATAAAAATGTCTAATGACATAACAGGAAGAGAAAGAACAGTTTCTTTACACTAAAACAACAGGGGGGACTGATTCTTTTCTGAGGCCAAAGGAAGTGTTAACCCCTATGAAATTTACATTTGAATTTAGCAGATTTTTCTGAGCACAAAAGCTGGAACTTTCTAATCATAATTTGCTTCAATTTGATCTGAAAATGCAACTTATCTCAAGAATGTTTTGCTTCCCAAGTACAAATCTGTAAGAATCTTTCGACATTTCCACTGGAAAATGTGGGAAAATGAGAGCAGATATTGAGAGAGCAGCAGGTCAAACTGTGTTGCTGATAAATCTTTAATGTGTGCTCATTAATTAATGTTGACATAATAAATGGATTGATGTATTGTTTCATTCAAAATATAACATTTTTCTTTTCTTGGTTTAAAGGAATATTTCACCCCAAAATGAACATTTCCCCATTTACTCTCACACTCAATTCGAGAACATTTTCTTTCTTCTGTTTAACACAAAACAAGACATTCTAGACTAAGGGTATCCAAACTCTATCCTAGAGGGCAAGTATCCTGCAGATTTTAGCTCCAACTTGCCTCAACACACCTGCAATGATTACTCCCCATAGAATTCCATTCATACGCACGCAAATGTGTCAGACTGGAAACGCAAGCTCGTGTGAAAAGTTTCACAGTTCACCGTGTTGGAAAGTTCAAGCTTGGTGAACTCTGACCTGAGAAATCGCATCACATGATTGTGTGAGACCATATAAAAAATCAAAACATGACCTCTCTGGACAGGAATTTAAAATATGGACCAATCGCTCGCTTTTTTAATGTCTAATCATCTTGTTTAATCCCGCCCCTAGATCGGCTGTGTTTGATTAGGGTTGGAGCAAAACTGCAGAGCTGTGGCCCTCCAGGAATTGAGTTTGAGACCCGTGCTTTCTGTATTTCCTTATGATAAGCAGTCAGTTTTGTCTGTTGATAACTTATGAATGGCCAAGTTTTCACATGAAGATGTTGATATGTGAAGGTGAGAATAAAACCATTTCACTTCAGATTCTTTAAACAAGACTTGCAGTGGTCACAGTGAATCTGTAAATGAGCCGTCGAAATGGATGAAAGACCGAATGAGGCCTGTTTATCTCTTAAATAGTTTTACTTAAAAAAAAAAAGGATGCAGTTTACTTAAGTGAAAATAAAAAGTTCTTACAGCAGAAATTATTAAAATCTCAATTAAAAAAAACAAGGCAGATAATTCAACCAGACCAGATCAGGTGAACCTGAAGTTTCCCTGTTTGGCTTGTCATTAAAAAATTGAAAAAAAAAACAAACTTTTTATCGGCTAAAAATATACACACAAACAAAATAAGATCAAGATAAAATAGGATAAGGCATATAATCTCAGTTTTTTGCTTTGAAAGTCTTTAATATGAGCCCATGGATTTTCAGTTTACTCTGTTCAGCAGGGCTGCTCCTGGTACTGTCCCTCTGTGGCGGTGAAAAAGTCCTCTAGAACGCTGCGCAGGAACTCGAAGGTGGGCCGATTGTCTGGGTTCTCCGTCCAGCAGTGTTTCATGACATTATAGAGAGCCTCAGGACAGTTATCGGGGCAAGGCATGCGGTAGCCCCTCTCGAGGTTTGCGATCACCTCTGGATTTGTCATTCCTGAAAGACCAAGAGTAACAGTGTGAAAAAGAGGATTTTACAATTCACGCTTCTGTACAAAATTAAAGTGAGTTCAAACATGAGGAACATTGAGGCTGTTTGTTACCTGGATATGGGATTCTTCCATAGGTAACGATCTCTGTCAGCAGTACGCCAAATGACCAGACATCTGATTTGATTGAGAATGTGCCGTAGTTTATGGCCTCTGGTGCCGTCCATTTGATAGGAAACTTCGCACCTGGTTGATACATCGTAAAAGGCATTGTTTTAGATTCCTTTTAAAGCTGTTGTGGTCAGAATCTCTTGCATATGGATCAAAGATGCATTAAATTAAATTAATAGAAGTGATTTGATTTATACGTTGTTTATTAATTACAAGCAGAGTATTTGTTTTATTACTTATGAATTACAAATAACTTGAGTAAAATCAAAAAAGCAGTAATGCTGTGTCTTTCAGCGTAACACATTTATGTAAAATCAAATTAAAGAGCACTTATTGAACTACTTTTAGAAATGTTTAAATTAGGACTGATCGTACAACTTATAAAGAGTTTAGATGCAAAACCTCTAAGTACCATAGGACATTTTCCTCTAAAATTAGCATTTTTCCTCAGGCTATTGTGTGTAGGTTCCGTAATTTCACTTTTATAGCAAAGAATGTTTTTTTTTTATTGCATATAAAGTGAAATAACTGAACAAACACAAGAGGCTGAGAAAAATGCTCATTTAAAAGGAAAATTTAAAATGGCACTTAGATTTTTTTTTCATCTGAACTCTGTTGGTATTATTTATTTATTATCAATTTTACTATATTTAAAATGAACTAAAACCCTCTTGCTAACACATGGGTAATGCTTAGTGATTTGAGGTTTAGTGGTGAAGTTGAAAGATTTAAGTGAGATTCAGTCATTTTTTTGCTTGTATTATCTTCCAATAATCAGCTAAAGAACTTTTTCATCAACCTTAATCTAAAAACAGCTCTGGCCCTCTAACACTATCTGTTCTATCCTTTAAAACTACTTTATCATTTTCTGGGTTTATAATTTATTTGTAAAAACAAAAATGTTTAATTACCATCCAAAACTAAAGATGCTTTTTAAAATATTTTTGGTTAAATATTTCCAAAAATAATTCTGGTTAATAATGACTTTGGTCTATTTTATATTCTACTTATTTGTCAACTTCTGCTTTTTTCTGCTTTGTCAACTACTTTTATCTATGTAATATTATCTTAAACTACTTTTATCTATACTAAATTACTTTTACTTTGAATGATGCCTCCCAAATCCCAAACATATAACATCCCAAATATATAAATGTAAACATATAATTTATTGAGCTGCACTGTGACAGTTAAACAAGTGTTTTATGTTATTAAATAATTATAGATTTTTTTACCTTTGACCCATATGCAAAAGTTACAGAGAATAGTGCAGCAGAGGTTGTCTCACCTTCTCTGGCGGTGTATTCATTGTTTTCGATGAGACGGGCCAGGCCGAAGTCAGCAATCTTGCATATGAGCTCATCAGAAACCAGAATATTGGCAGCTCTTAAGTCTCTGTGGATGTAGTTCTTTTGCTCTACGTAAGCCATTCCTTCTGCGACCTGCAGGAGGCAGAAAAGTGTTAGTAATAAGACTGTGTTCAGAATAACACGCTATGCTATTATGGCATATTTGTTATGTATGTATGTATGTATGTATATTATATTTGTTTGTTCAATTGTTTGCTTGCTTTGCTTGCTATTTATAAAGCAATTTTAAAACCAACAGATGTTGACCAAAGTGCTTTATAAAACAACCAACATAGGATGTGTATATATATATATATATATATAAACCCCAAATATGTAAAACAAATTAAAATTACAATCAAAAGCAAGAAAGAGACAGAAGCTTTTTTATATGAGACTTAATAGCACCAAAGGGAAGAGCATAACCTGGTATGTGTAAAGGCAAACTATTCCACAGACGAGGGGCTGTGACAGAAAAAGCCCTATCGCTTTTTGATTTTAACCGTGATTTGGGAACAGCTCATCAATGTAAGTATAGGTGCCTGACAATCAAACTTTTACATTTGTATATACATGCATATTTTGGGCAATGACTAGACATTTGGTATAACGTTATATAACAAATAATACTGTGCATATGTATTTCACAATGCAGTTTGCTTTATTTTACCGTTTATTTCTAGCTATAGTGACCTTTGGGGTGCAGATAACGCTATTTCACGATACAACATTCTAACTTCTTATCAGTCAACTCGTCCTGAGGGTGGCGCTCTAATGACAGTATTCGAAGAACCACCTCTCCAAGTTAATACAAATTACGCGGCTAGAAGATATGATGAAACATTACTATTTAAATGTTTCAAACCTTATAATAGCTGAATCAGTTTATCACCTGAAGAAATTTGTCAGTAAAACAGCTTGTAATCAACGTCACATAGTTACCTCAGCAAATCCATTCAAACCTAAATATTCGAGAGAATATTTGAGAAATTAGCTGAACATATACAACATGTTCACTATTGTTTTACTTGGCAAGTCTCATTAATTAAACTACGTTTGAATAAACACTGAACAACAAATGTTTACCCCGTTTACACCTTAGGTTCAAACTGGGCCTTAAAATTGGATTATTTGACGCATGCACAAACTTGCATTTATCTAAATTGAGTGACTCCCACTGCTTCAGCTAAAAAATTACATCTAAGAAATATACAAAAACTACACCTTGGGCCTATTGATAAGTAAATTAACAGCACATTTTCATTTTTGGTTGAACTATCTACTTAAAGTTCTAACACTTTGATTCTCTGATTTTTGTTTATAGTGTTACAAGTTATGAGGAGAAAGTCGTGTCCATTTTCAGAAGAAGCAACTCCACATATACAATGTTAAGGTAAGAACAGACCGGAGAGCAGAGGAAGGTAGAAACAGTGCTAACTAGTTACTGACCTTGAGCGTTTAATGGATTAATATTGTCTTGGTCTGGGGAAGGTAACATTCTCAAATCTGTACACGCGGCTCTCAATTACACCAGGTGCATTTCTTTGCACTCTTTGTCACCACATGTTTACATAAGCGTTGTTGAGCGTGTGAGCCAATATTAGCACTCATTTATTATTACATAAAATGGTATGTCTCTGTCTAATTTAAATTTTTTTTAAACTAATTTAACAATTATTTTAACCACATAGACGTGACTGTCCATCACATTTTACTTAAATTACATTATCTCTCAGAAGTTCGGAGAAGTCTCCATGCTCAGAAAACTAAACTCAGTTGTTTTGGTGAGAAATAAACAACAGTATACTGCGAAACCAGTAAAGACAGCAATACCCTGAAGACATTTTAATAGCTCTTTCTATATTAACGTTTTGTGTATGTTGGCATTTCTGTGTGGAGTTTGCATGTTCTCGCCGTGTTTGTTCCGGTTTTCTCTGGATGCTCCGGTTTCCCTCACAGTCCAAAGACGTGCTGCAGGTGAATTGAATAAACTAAATTGGCCGTAATGTTTGTGTGTGAATGCGAGTGTGAATGGATATTTCCCAGTACTGGGCATCCACTGTGTAAAACATATGCTGGATAAGTTGGCGGTTCATTCTGCTGTGGTGGCCCCTAATGAATAAAGGGACTAAGTCGAAGGAAAATTAATGAATGTAAAAGGCATTATTTAAAGTTGCTTTCCCTACTGAAAAAACCTGGCTGGTCGACCAGCCTGATTTTAGAGGGGTTTTGGCCCTTTCCAGGCTTGTTTCCAGCCATTTCCAGCATGGTCTTAGCTGGTCAGGCTGGAAAATGACCAGCTAAAACCAGCTTTAAGGTCAAGCTGGTTTTAGCTGGTCATCTCCCAGCCTGACCAGCTAAGACCATGCTGGAAATGGCTGAAAACCAGCCTGGAAGTGGCCAAAACCCTTCTAAAACCAGCCTGATTGACAAGCAAAAACCAGCCAACCAGCCTAGGCTGGTTTAGGCAGTTTTTTCAGTAGGGTTAATACTATTTTTGCTGTCTCTTTTGATCAGTTTAATGAATACTCATGCTATAAAATGTTCATGTTCAAATGCAGTGTGCAACATGAGGATCTCATGTGACATAGCATATTGTTTCGTTTATTGTTGCATAACTGCTTCACATACTATTTTTTACAAAACAGTACACAGTAGGCTAGTGTTTAATTCTGAATATGACCTATGTTACTAACACAGAGGTCAGTTCCTGAGACAGGGAGGCTCTAGCTTTAACTTCCCTCGATTTGACTTTTAACCCCCTACTGCTCCACTCCACCCAGCATGCAGAAGTTCTTATTTAATCTCTACTTATGTCTGATCTCGGAACAGTGAGGTAGAAGTTGAACAGAACTTCTCAGAGACCCGTTATGCCTGAGACAGTACGGCAGCTGGTGTAGAATTTTATGTCAAATCATTTCAGCGATCTGTGATTGTGGCTTGATGTTATCATGGCTGCTCTGCGTGTGTGTCAGCAGATGCGTTATGATGGTAGTGCGATTCTCATTGGTTGCCAAACTGTCCGGTTTTTACAGAGGATGTTGCACTATGACACTTGTGCATGTTTGTTCAAGGAAGTGTTATGCCGACAGTCATGATTCAAAAATGTGTCGGTCTCACATGAACATGCCTGACAGTTTTGCTTCAGAACTAACAGGTAAGCATAAATGTACTGCCATTATTGGTGTGTATGTGTTTATAAGACACCAGCAAGTAGTCATTCTAAATGTCCTGAATGAAAAATTATATTACAGAGCATCAAAGCTGATCCCCAAAAGGAAAACATCTCTATTTAGTGCCACTTCAAAACATCCCGTCTTTCACTTTCGCTTGTGTTCTCTCTCTGCCATTGTTTTTTTAATGAAGACAAAGACATGTAGAGAGATATAATGATAATAAGAAAAAAATTGACAAAATAGGATAAAATGGTTCTGCAGCAAGTCTACAATAAACAATAAAAGCGCAAACTGAGATTAAATGTACGTGTAATGTGAGGTGTTCATGTGAGATTGTTATTGGTCTGAAATGTACACTTTCATGTTTTGAGTTTGAAGAGGATTATATATATATATATAAAGTGAAGTTGTTGTTATTTCTTATATACATACATATACATACATACAGTAGGGCTGGGTGATATGGAAAAAAATGCAATCTCAAATAATCAAAATCATTTTCCATATTAAACAATAACGTTATATATTTCAATATCAGTTGTTTATGTCGCCATATTTAAAAGCGTATCCCAACAATGACTAAAGCCCCAAAAATGAGAGGGTCCATTAAATAGCATAACCTATTTTCAGTGGCTGAAAATTTGGTGCATCCCTAATATCAACACACCTCTAGATTCTAGAGGTTTCACAGTACTGGAATTCTGTACCAATCGATACTGAAATTTTAAAAATGTTCATTTCCTGCTGCTGAGCACGTTCTTAAACAGCACTGATTTGCCTTTGTGTTCAACAGAAATGTTCCTGTATCTGTGGTTACACTTAGTAATCAGCGATGAGTTTGGTGAACGTTTTTAAAATTTCAGTATTGATTGGTACCGAATTGCATGTGATTGGCTTTTAGATCAATATAGAATTAAAAAGTCCAGGGCTTATCATTGTTAATGACTTAAATTTTATCGTGATACAATATAATATCGTTTATTGGGCCAGCTTTAATACACAGTGCATATAGAATAGGCATGGGCCGGTATAACTTTTTGATAGTATGATAACCTTGGATAACAATATCACCATTGGGTATTCTCAAATGAACACAAAATATTTTATTTTAGGAAACATTTAATATTTAGGAACAATAAACATGTCAGGCTAAATAATTAAAATAAATCATTAACCTCTGCTATCTTCATTAGTTTCAAAAACACATATTACATATTCCTTAGGAATGGTATAACAGAGAATTTTAGCGGTTTTAAAACCTTAAAAACCAGTTATCGTCCCATGCGTACTATAGATAATCATCATACCCCTTTGAAATATTTACTTAATTACTTTATTTGTCATACAGCCTGAAATCAAATCACATTCCATATAACTTTTCCAGCCTTTGAAATGTTTTTGTAGCCTTCTCCTAACCTGTTGTCTTTTGAAAGCAGGGTGGAATGTGGGTAAAGGTATAGATTTTCACAGGGTATGATGATATAAGGCAGGGATGTCCAAACTAGGGCCCACGGGCCAAAGTTGGCCCATGGTAACCTTTGATTTGGCCCATCATCCCATCTAAGATAAGAGGGAGAATGGTTTAGAGATTGTAAGATCAAATTTAATGTAACCTTTAATTTGTTTGTTTTATTGTTGAGCTATAAAAAGGCTAACTGGAATAAAATGTTTAAATTTAAATGCTGTAATTTAGTTTAAAATGTACATACTGTCACCCGACAGACAGAGGACAATGCATCAGATTCTGCTTGATTCTGCCCTGGTCAGATCACACAAATTTGATTTTCTTGACGACAAATGGGTGTCGTGACACAAGATTCAATCGTTTCTTCTCATGTAATGTGGCATAGTTCACGACAACTGATACCACCACACCATCGCAGAAAGTCTTGCATATTTAATTTTTTTTCTCGTTCTTCACCACGAGTTCCATCACGTGTGTGACACTGGACAATAGGAGTACATAATTGCTGCCGTTAATGTGCTGGTCAAGTAATAAAAAAAAGGCTGCAGATTCACTTATGGGTGGGTCATGGGTGGATAAGATCAATCATTGGTTATGCAAACTTTAACTATCTTTTCTAAAATATTAAAGTGTTTTAAGCAATTTCATCTGACAGACTGGCACAAATATGCAGACGTCTCCATGCTCACAATGAGTTTCTGAATTATCTCATCCTTCCGTCAGTTTGTTCTCCCGAGGTAATCTAGGAACATGTTCAGTGCTGCGAATACATTGCAAAAGCATTTCATCTTATTTAAATTTGTCATTAATATTGGATTAACATAGGCTTCTCTGTGAATATTTCACTTTAATTTTATTTAGGCTAGATTTATTTAGGCTAGATCATATCACAGACACTATGGGCCCTATCATACACCCGGCGCAAGGTGTGACACAATTGTTGTTTGCTAGTTTCAGCTCGGTGAAAGAATTGTTTTGACGTTTTGCAGCACGCTGTTTAAAAAGCAAATTCATTTGCGCTCATATGTTCAGTTCAGTAGACCAGATCAAAGTTGGCCTATAGTCCAGCACAGAGCGCGTTAGTTGTGTACCTTGCTTACACATTGCTTAATACACACAGGGTGTACAGCAATACGCAAATATCTTTACAAATGAAAAATAATTAAAGGATTAAAATATTACAAAAATTATTATTTTGTAATCTACATAAATATAAAAACCATACTTTCATAGCTTCTTTATCTCGGGGGGCTTTTTCAGTTTATTCATGACAATTTGCTTTTGTATAATGTTATCATTATTAGCAGTATTATTCATTATATGCATATTCATATTTGTTTTTTTATAAACAAGCTTAGAGTCTGTCCCAGTAGCCTAGTGGTTAGTGCGTCGACACACAGCATGTGTATTTGGATATAACTCAGTTTTTTTACCACACTTCATTATTATTGTTCATTTAATCGTTTGCTGGAAATTAGAACTGAATTTGGAAATAGTTTTGAAACAAATATTTGCGCTTAACAAATGAAATTAATTACGTATAGGCTAATGGATGTCTGTGCGTACAACACATTTCCCTATTCATGAGAGTGAAAGCGAAAGTAAACAACAAGGAGGCTCATCTCTCATTCTCGCGTTGTAGATGCTCTGTTTAACTGTTTTTTCTCTATTGAAGTGTTCAGTTTTTCTTTTTTTTTATTTAAATAGCAAATGCGCTATGGCACGATGCAACTGACTCTTAAAGGGAATGGGAGATGAAACTGATTGGTTTATTCTCAAAACACACCTATAACTCATTAAGAGAATAAGCTCAACCCTGTTAGACCATGTGCCACGGCGCAAAGTGGATTTTTCCGTCCTTAAAATAGCAAAAGTGGATTCTGACACACTCCTAATGCGTTTGCGCCCTGCGCTTCGGACTTTGCGCATGGATCATGGATATTAAGAAAAAAAAAAATTGCATAATCTGACATAGTGACTTTCATGACCAACAATAAAAATCGTGTGATCTGACCGTGGCTTAAGAAGAAAACATAGAAAAATAACTAAATATACAAATAATATCATGTTCTTCCCGTGTTCGCGTGGGTTTCCTCCGGGTGCTCTGGTTTCCCCCACAAGTCCAAAGACATGATATAGGTTAATTGGGTAGGCTAAATTGTCCGTAGTGTATGTGTGTGGATGAGTGTGTATGGGTGTTTCCCACTGATGGGTTGTGGCTGGAAGGGCATCCGCTGTGTAAAACATGTACTGGATAAATTGGCGGTTCATTCCGCTGTGGCGATTAATAAAGGGACTAAGCCGAAAAGAAATTGATTGAATGATTGAATGATTTCATTCAGCATCATGTTTATAATCTATACCACCGTTTCTTTACATTAACAAGAAAAAGAACATCTTACATTAGCCTCATATCATATGATCCCCCATGATTCTCTGACACACAAAACGCTGCTCAATAACATCAGTGTTTTCTCATCCTCACACCGAGCGCATGAGCAACTCTCACTTATTGAGACATTTACACCATGAGTGATCAAGAGCATCTGACAGCTAAATGTTTGAAACCTGATCAGATAGAAAACCCAAAAGTAAAGCTGCTGTCTGTTTGTGAGTAGTTATGTTTGGAAATAAAAAATTTTGATTCGTTCCAGTTGGATGTGTTCGCATAATAATTAAATGTTCTCAATGAAGCATGGCATGAGGTTAATTGGGTCAAGAATTACTGTGACCTAAATCTGGCCTTTGTATGGTCCTTACAATTGATGTGTACAATATTTGCTATAGTGGACAAACAATATGTTCCATTGTAAGCTGCTGCTTTAAATGAAGTCATTTTAACTTACTTAGATGAAACTAACTTAAAGCATCAAGTTAAATCTTGTATTACTTAAATGAAGTTGATTAACTTCTTTTATTAGGTTAAAAAGTAACAACTTGATGGTTTATTTTTTATGCTCACCCTAATACTGTGTGTTGTTTATTATTTGTCTTATTTTTACATTCTAATGTGTTTATATGGTGCTTAAACATTTCCTATAGTCAGTGCTGAAATTGGCAACTCTTTATTTTGTGTGTTATGATGTTCTTGGGTAGCAGTGCAGTTGTGTCTGAATTAAGGTGTCTAGACTAGTTCCAGCACACACAGTCATGCTCATTGTTAACCGTGAGATTAGGAAGCAGAACATCAGCTGAGTAATACTAGCATCACAAGCTTAGAGACAGCGGCCAAATAGAGGAATAAGTGATAAACAGAATATTCTGTAAGGGCTGACATTTTAGACTTGAGCTTGTAAAATGTCAAAGTTAGGTTAGTTTGTTTCCTGTGAGTAACACCTGGCTGATGTTTTGAGTGTAACAAAAGTGAGTGTGGCAAAATAAGTGAAGCCTTTTTCTAAAACTAGAAAAGAATAAATACACACTAAGGGGTTCGGTGGACAGGTTTTGTACGTACTGGGAACCTATTTTATCATTCATTCAATCATTGATTTTCTTTTTCGGCTTAGTCCCTTTAATAATCAGGGGTCATCAGCGGAATGAACCGCCAACTTATCCAGCCACAACCCACCAGTGAGAAACACCCACTCTCATTCACACACATACACTATGGCTAATTTAGCTTATTCAATTCACCTTTAGCTCATGTCTTTGGACTTGTGGGGGAAATGCAGGGAGAAAGTCACGAACACAGGGAGAACATGCAGACTCCACACAGAAATGCCAAGCAGTGACCTTCTTGCTGTGAGGTTACAAATTTCTACCCACTGCGCCACCATGACCCCTCCTATTTTATCATATTTAAAAATCCAAAAGAATTACCCTGCTGTTAAATAATCTATATATTTCCTTGTATCAACTTCATGGTGTTTTTTGGTTTTAATTTTAATTTGCACTTTGTCCTGCAAATTTTTATTTATTTATTTTTCTTCCCCTGTTATTTGTAAAACAAAATGTCAAATTTCTTTCTTCTATCATCACTGTTACGTCACGACATGCATGACTCCAGACTGTTTAATTATTGTATTTGAACCTAATTATTGTGTTAAGATGCCTTGGGATGTTCAGTTCTTGGAGTGGGACTTGGGTTAAAAAAGAAAAAACTAGAAAGAAGGAAGCTGTAATGTATATATGAAAACGTTATTTTTCTTCAATAAAAAAAATCTAAAATAAAAAGGTGAAGCCTACCTGAGCAGCCATGTCAATGAGCGTATTGATGGGTATATCACTTCCTTCTGGAGTTTTCAAAAAATCCACCAAGCTGCCTGAAATCAGAGTCAGAGGGATTTTTTTAACTCAAGCGTGTCAAAGATCACAAGCGTCAAAACAATAAAAGTGTAAAACAACTCCGATTTTTCTCCATACATTAGAATGTGTCCGGTTTATTTTAATTTTGTTTAAAATAAAAGTTTAATTTAATAAAATGTCTGTCTTTACCACTATCCTTCAAGTTCACTAAGTTTCACCTTTAAGCTATCAAGAATAATCATTTAAAATATTAATATAAACATATTTGATCAGTAGCAACATTAAAATATTTGATATCAAATCTCAATAGCAAAACATTTTAATTTTAAATTATAATATGTAAGATTTAAGTATGATTCTTTTAATATATATTATTTCTACCAATATAGTGAAATTTTGAAACATTTAAGACTACGCTTTACTTGCATTTTTAACTATGCACTGTGAAAAATGTAGAACTGAATTTCCTGAAGCAGATTTCAGTTTTGATCATACAATTTCCAAAACAATGATGAATTAGCAAGAGAATTTCAGCCCCCAGCATGCACTTTTATGGACTACATGAGAAGAATAACCTTCCAAAAATTGCTTTGTTTTTCAAAATTGTATTTATAGTTTGTAAATCTTCAGTCTTCAGCATCCTTTTTAAAAAACTCTTCAACCACAACTGAACTTAACCGGAAGCCTGCTCTCTCCATCAGTCATTTTGGTTCAAAGGCAAAAGGAAACAGCAGATAGATGAACGCTGTTGTTTTGGTGCCTAAATCGTTCTCTAAGCTCTTCTTAGAGTTTACATGAAACTCAAACAACAGCACGGAGATTAGATCCAAGAATTAGAACAGAACATCACAACTTCAGGAAACTAGTGCAGCCAGTTTGGATCAGGCGCTGAGACGTTCGGTGTTAAAGGCCAAAGTTGTTGCTTTTGAGACGACGGCCTGCTTTGGAAAAAATAACCGACTGACCCTGAAGGAAATTCCCACAAAGGTGCAGCGGAAAAATAACCCCGTTAGGAGCTCTATTAACAAGCCCGCTATCACTTTGCTTTTATCTCAGATCGCATTAGGGTGTAAAATTCAAGGTCGTGGGTTAAATTTAGATGAAGTTCCCATGTTTTGAATCATTCTGTCACTGTCTCCATTGTTAAAATGACAGTGGGATGGAAAAGGGCACATCGACCTCTTCTTTAAAAATAACAACATGGCAACAATTGCATGTTTAAACAAATTGCATAAAGCATAAAGCAATGGGAGATTTACAAGCTGAGCGTTCTGTCCTATCAGCTTCCTTCAAGAATACAAAGCGCAGCCATTCACGAGCTGTGCCTCTGACGTTATAGTAACGCTGCTGTTCCTCTTAGAGTCTTTTGTTTCCATTGGCATCTATATGACATTCTGGAGGCCCAGCAATCCTCTTTGGGGCAATGAGAGTGACAAACAATCCATACTGGGTTACATGTGGAATAATATGCATCCGAATACACCTATATTGACCAACCACTATTGTTGCATTATAAGAGGAAAAAAACGTGGGTGTGGAGTTCTGTGTGCACCTGTGGCCTCAGTTGACCATTTATGAGTGAGTTTCTGGGTGGTTGGCTATAAATTGGAAGGCATTCCTGATACTTGCCTATAGAACAAAGAGCTTTCACTGTATCTGCCCTTTCCCCTGTCTGTCTGTCTCTCACTCCTTTTATGTGCTTTCTGCCTCTCACAGTCTCTTTTTAATGTGATGGAATCCACGCTGTAACTGAGGTTGCATGTGTAGAAGTTGCAGCGAGATGCGGTGTGTCTGTGAGGGGTTTATTGTGCGTTAGTGGTTAGAGAAGATAGAAAAACTGAGCTGAATGTATAAAGATATTGTTGCTGTTGTACACTGTAAAACCCAACAGTCAACTTTATCAAATGAAATGAGTGTAGTTAACTCAAAATTGACTGAAAGTTAATTCTACTCAAATCGAAAAGAGTTTTAAACTCAGTGTTGAAGGTAATGAGTTAATTAAATACCTCATTACTTCAACTTAAATGGAGTAACTTTACAGTACTTATATAGGTTCGTTTTTTAACTCAAATGGTTGTTGCAATCGGTTTTCTCAAACGGTTTGAGTGTCCTTTAACTTATTGAGTTTTACAGTACTCAGTTGGTTTGAGTTCTCTATTGGGTTTTACTGTGCTCAAATTGCTTCATTTACTCAAATGGATTAAGTTCACTGTACTCATTAGGATTAGTTTTTTAACTTAAATGGTTTGTTGCATTCGGTTTCTTCAAATGGTTTGAGTTACCTTAATGTTTTGGTTTTTACAGTGTAGTTGTGGATTTGTTTATTGGGTTTAAAAGTTAATTAATGTCCAATCATTTAATTAAATTCAAGTTTATTTGTATAGTGCTTTTATGCACAAGCTCTGGATGACATCCACAAGAGGGTTACAAATAAACGATATTATAGAATCTCTGACTTGAAATTGATAATCTAAAATTTTTCTTAACATGCTGCTTCAAATGTGTTTTCTTTCAGCACTTTCTGAAATAGACATTTTGACGAAGTTTTAATGTAGTTCAGTACACAATACATTGAATAGAGACAAAACATTGTCAAGCTCCAAAAATCTAAATACCAGATTTTTGTTAATTGATTTATTGAGCTTAACTATTCGTAGTCAAATTGACTTCTATTATAAGAAAAAGTCATATAAATATGTTGTTTAAGAAATAGTTTACCCAAAAATGACCCCCAAGACATCCAATACTTTAGGTGACTTTTTTTTTTCTCAGTAGAACATCAGAGGGGATTTTTAGCTAAAACCATGATCCTTAGTGAATCATAAAAATTAAACAAATGGTTTCTGGCACTTTGAGAGTCTATAGAGAGTCTAAAAACCTATAGGCCTACAGGAAAATCCAAATGAATGCATAATTCTAGTGGAGTAACGGATCACAAAACTCAAGGTTCAGATATTATAGTGGTTTTTTTAGTCACGGATCAGCCAAAAAGGGAGGAAAGAAATGTAATTTGCTTTCCATTTATTACAAAAACAGTACTGCAAGACACTTTTAGTTTTAACAAACAGAACATAGAACTTGTTATATTATTAAAAATAAAATGAAGAAATAATCAGCTCAATAAAAGTAAAATTGTAAAATATTCAGTACTGTGAAAAATTCACTGTTACTACTACTGTTGCTGATGACGCTAAGTGTATAAATCTAACATTACAATTTGTACAACCCATATTTATTTCATGTATTCTCATTTTCAATAAATTGTTCAGTTTTTCGCTCATAAATCTTTCATTGCTAGATGAATCATTTTTGAAGAATTATTCAGTGGCGTATTTTTGATGGCTGGTTAATTTGGTTAAATAATGTAATTGCTGCCTACAACTTTCATTTTTGAGCATATGATGGTCATTTTAATCTTTACCATAAACATCAGTGGTTTTATTAAAACTAAAACTGTTCTCCCAGTACTTCTGTGTTATTTGACTGTTTGTAACTTCATAACTCAAAAAAATAAAGACTGAACCTCTTTGATTTTTGCATTTTTCAATCACAGATTTGAATGCAGCGATTCGAAGGATAACTAAACATATGCAAATCCCCATCATTTATAATTTATGTTGAGTGAGTTTTGAGATCCCGAACTTTTAATGATTAATTATGTAGCTTACACTGAATGCTTTAATGTAGACTGAACAAGTAGTGACAGAAAATATCTTTAATGAAATCCACCACATCCTGAATAACCAGCCTGATCTCACGAGAAAACGAAAGTATTTTACGTTTTGTCAGTTTACTGGCAAATTAGTACGAATTCGTAAGAGTTCAGTTGTACAAAATTGTACAATTTTAAAAAAGAGGCATGGCACCTAACCCCACCCCTAAACCCAACCATCATTGGGGGATGAGCGAATTGTATATTGTACGAATTAGATCGTACGAATTCATATGAATTAGCCACTAAATCAAAAAGTTGAGATTGTGTTGGAATAACCCACCACAACTTCTTCCGTCATCAATATGTTTTACAGGAAAGCCTAAATGGTTTCATACATGTGATTTAAATGACCCGAGAGTTGATCTCTCTGTGACTCTTACAAATTTAGGATTAATCTACCAATAAAAAAAATGTATTAATCCATGGACCACATGTGTCCTGAACCATGGGTTGTGATCCAAATGAATCACGGATTAAAAGTGATCCATTACACCCCTACTTGACTCCTAATGACACATTAAGGTCTTATGAATCTAAACAAATGGTCTCTGCTAGAAAATGTTAGAAAATTGCCCTGATGATCTATAATTAAAGGTAATAATGTTATAAATAATGTTCACTTTCTTGCACAGGTAGTTAATTTTGCTTTATAAGACCTCAACTGGTATTAATTTTGTTTTACCTGTTTATGTTATTTTGACTCAAAGTTCTGGTAGAGGTAAAAATAGCATTTTAATCACCAAGGAGCACAATTTCAGCTAAAAAAAAAAAAAAAACATTATTGTTATACATTGTTATGCTTTGCTGAGAAAGAAAAGTCACTAGCCTGAAGGTGAGGGTAAATTTTCATTTCTGGGTAAGCTGTTACTTTATTAACCATATTTTGTGTTCCACGAAATCATGTGGATTTGGTTTCATGTTAGTTTTGGGTGAAATTTTGAGACAGACACTAGTTTTAAAATGAGGTACAGTATAAAAAGAGCAAAAACCTAACAAAACACAAGCACTTCATATGTTCAGAACTGAAGTGGGTCATGTTATGTTCTAGAACAGTCAAGGTGGGAACGCCACAGATGAAACACAAGCTCTGGATGCCATTCACAAGAGGGTTACAAGAGACGTCAGAACCGCTTGCTGAACAATGACAGGCATGAATCAGCATGTCTGATTAAACACAGGCCTTTATAGAGGAATAAACACCACCAGGGGTGTAACTAGGAAACATGCCCCCAAAAATGTTCAGATTAGTTTTTGAGATTTGACTTTTTAGGTCTTCAAAAGAATACATTTGTACAATTTTGCAGAATAATCCTTTGGGTTATTCTGCGATCAAAAGTATTGGGTAAGATTTTTTTGTTAATAATATTTTGCAAAGATCAACTTCTGAATGGTGTATATTGTTGGTAAAGGGCAATTTTATGAATAAACAGACAATGTAAGGTTTATATTTTAACAAAGATGTGTACAGGTAAACGTAAAAGCATCATAGTTATGCATTCTCTAATATTAGAAAAAGACCATGTGTCAATACAAGGAAAAACACTGAAAACTAAATACTTATGAAAGGTCAAAGAGGATGTTTAATGTTGCTCTGTTGAAAATCATTCATGTGAGAGAGGGATGCAAATTCACACATCTTCACTATCTTCAAAGCTTTGTTTTCATAGAGGGAACACCAGTGAGGAATGGCTGTGGGCTTAACACACACAAACAACTCTCCGAAAGTGTTCACGCTCCTGAAACCACTCAAACCTGTTGGGTCATGAAACCCTGATGAAAGTTTATTGGAAGTTTGCTCAATGAGTGTGAGTGTGTGTTTTGTAAAGGAAGTTCAGATGGGACCATGAATGAATCATTTAGTTCTCGACGTGACGGCATCGTCATGTTAGGGAACTCTCATCTGCTTTGGTAGGTGAATGTATTTGTTCATTTTTGTGTCTCACCGTTCTCCATGTACTCGGTGATGATGTAAATGGGCTCCTGCGTGACCACAGCGAAGAGTCGCACCAGTCGAGGGTGCTGTAGGGACTTCATCAGGTTTGCTTCAGCCAGGAAAGCACTGATGGACATGGTTCCAGCCTTTAGACTCTTGATAGCCACTTGACGGTTGTTGTTATATAGCCCTATAAGCAGAGGGAGAGAGAATGAATTGGCTTATTTTCAATGGAATTTCTGTCATCAAGTTTCTCATGTCACTGCAAATCTACATCTATTCAGTATATTGTTTTATTTGTGCCTAGCAATAAATTGGTGGATTGAACAATTCTAATATAAATGCAACCACTGTTGTTGTAATTTTGGGTGTGGTTACAACTTGTTAACAGAGCTGATGCCATCATATCCATATTGCTATACAGAGCAAACTACAAGTTCCTACATTTCTAAGTCACTGTTAGTAAATGTTAGTAATGTTAGTAAAATAACAGTTTTTAAACGCTGTTAAACTGGCAGTCTAATTTTCCAGTTTTCACCGACTTTTCACTGAGAAGTCAATCTAATGTGACAGAAACCCTGGAAGAGCAGGGTGCCCAGATGAAGGCCAAAGAGATGATCCTTTTAGCGAAAGAGAAGCTGGTTGATCCAAATCTGTGTGTTCTAAAATATTTCATCTTTACAATGTCATTGGCTCATTAAGGTCCCCTAAAATGTTGGTCATTCACAAAAGGCAAATGCATGAGAGGATAATGCATCAAATCGTCAGTGAGAAATCTGGTTTGGAATTCTATATATAGCCAAATTAATTTTGTTCAAGATAGGATACCTAGGCATATTTGAATAAAAAGAGTTAATAATAAAAATAATACATTTTATTTATAGTGCGTTTTTTTTCAGACCCAAAGCGCTAACAGGCATACAAGGCAAACAAAGCAGAACAATAAAAACAGTAAAAAAGACCACAATAAAACAATAAAATATGAACGATTCAATACAATTGTGTGATACAATTAACAAAAATAATCAATCTAAGTTAAAAGCAACAGTAAAAAGGTGAGTCCTGAAAGGTTTCTTAAAACATTCCAGAGAAACGGCATTCCTGATGCTAATGTGTAGGCCATTCCATAACTTAGTGGCACTTCGAAAAATGCAGATGAGTCCAGTCCAGATGAAGAACGAAGACTGCGGGTGGGAGTGGCCAGAGTTACCAGCTCACAGATGTAGTCAGGTGCACTGCTTTGTATGTTAAAATTAGAGTTTTAAAATCAATACGTGACTTAACAGGAAGCCAGTGAAGTTGCTGAAGTACAGGAATGATATGGTGGCACGAGGAAGTATGTATTAAAACCCGTGCAGCAGTATTTTGAATGTACTGTAAACGTTTCAGAGAGCTTGCTAGTTATAGAAGTCAAGACGTGATGTGATAAAGGCATAGATAAGCCTTTCTGCATCAGGCTGTGATAAAAAAGGTGCAATCCGCGCAATGTTACGTAGGTGAAAGAAGGCTATTTTAGTCAAGTGTTTGAAGTGTAAGTTGAAACTAAACTGTGTATCAAAAAGCACCCCAAGGTTGTGCAACTGGGTAGAGGGAAACACTTGAAGATCACCAACAGAGAGTTTAAGTATGTGGAAATGATATACTGTGAGCCTCAAACACCATTGTTTCCTCATTCTCATATAAATAGTTAAAGAGCCCATATTATGGCTTTTTGAAAATGCCCTTCCATGTAGTGTGTCACACAGCTCTAAGTGAAGTGAAATATCCAGCTAAGGCTTAAATCTGTAAGTGTACAGTGTTTAAAACTATTGATTCATCTATAAAAGAGTCGACTCATAGTGCTTCAAACGAGTCGTCTTGATAACGAGTTATTAGGTGTTTCGCGATGACGCAGCTACGAAACACAAGTAGTTGCACGCGCAAACCCGGGAGATTTGAAACCTGCGGCTCCGCCCACTAACAGAAAAAAGTCACACACACACACACACACAGAGACACACACAGACACCGGTAGAATGAAGTCACGCTGTGCAGATGGAGATTATTGACAGTTCACCCAAAGATGAAACCTTAGCATATAGCCTAGCCTTGAGCAGATCGAGAGCCTCTGGAAACTACCTGCTTACAAAGAAGACTTCATCAGTTTGTTAAAGGAAGGATCGGTAAAGACTGTCAGAACAAGGATCAGTGGATCATGAATCAGTTTCTTCCCCCATTTCACCAGTGTAAGTACGTGCGATTAAAAGTGTTGCCTCGTTTACTCTAGCTTGCAAATTATGCATTTAGTTGTGTTTTGTTACTTGTAACCGCGTGTGCTGTATCAGGTTAACTCTTTATATTCTCATATCGCGTGTAAAGCTACGTTGAAAACGCGACGCGTGCCGCTTTGTTTATGGATAGTCAGCTATGTGTGTGTGTGTAATGTGTGTGTGTGTGGCTCCTCTGAGGACGGTCGTTTGTGTGAGTGTCTCCTCTTAGGAGGTTGATGTGTGTGTGTGCGTGTCTCTGAATAGGGTAAAGCTCTAGGCAAAGGGTGATCAAAGGGACCCGTTTGTCAAGTGAGGACTTTAGGGGGTGTCGCGGTTGAAATCTTAGGGTTGTAATCGCGGATGTAACTGAGGACGCGGAGGGGGAGGGAGGTGTCGCCGCCGCGCCGTCTCTATTCTGGACGCGCCGGCCCTGTGTGTGCGTGTGTGTAAAAAGAGCAAGTAGACTGCTAGGACATATCCTCGCCAGTTCTTGGACTTTTTGCTTGATAAAATAGTTAGTCGTCAGTATTTTCTAGTCCATCGTCTGTGTTTACATTCACCCACTGGCAGCCAAAATCCACTATGAAGCGTGTGTACACTGTGACTACTTTTATATTGTTGATAATCTGCTGGGCATTTCACTCTGCCTCGTGCTGAAGCCTGTCAGTGTCGTCGACCAATCGCAGCAGGCTGTCATCGGTCCAATCAGCGCAGATTAGCTTCGCGCTGAGGAGGGGTTTGGGTACAAATGAATCGCTGAACGATTCATATGGGAGTCGCTGGGATAATTAGGTAAAAATAAATGCATATTATAAGACCATCAAAGTGTTGTTTGACCTTGCATGCATATTAGACTGTTGTTGGAGACCCTTACAACCGAAATATGACCCTATTTCATCTATAATATGGGCTCTTTAAACAAAATATCACAAAAATATGTGAATCAGATCATTACACAGACTAAACATCTACAATACAATTCAGGAACAAACTAGGTTTCTCTACTTGCTTACAGAGCTCACTCACTCCAAGCTAATTTGACTTTCTTTAACACTTTATTTGAAACGATTTCATTTTTTCAGGCATCTAATCAATTTGTTTAAATATTTTTGACAGTCTGAAATATTATTTTGCTTGTGTATTTAAGAGTACATCATACAATAGAATGATGTGACAGAGCTCATTAATATTCATGACCCATCCAAATAAGGTCAAATCAGACCTTTTACTTCCAGGGCCAATACTTAGGGTTGTAAATAGACATGTAAAACTGTTTCTGGAGAATTTTTGCACTTACCCAAACCACAGCTACAATTTGATAGCCACAACGTTTCAGGCAACATTATAATAAGAGTCTATGGTTCTTCTCTAAATAAAATGCATTTATTTACCCACCGGTCTCTTAAAATCAAACTGGTTGATTCTGTTCCCTTGTTCTTTAGTATTCCACTGAAGAATGATGTGGGTGAGTGAATGATAGCAGACTTCTGAAACTTATAAAGGCACTGACAAATAAGAAACCATGTGGAAAAACATGCTACTTCTCATCGTGAGAATGAATTGCAATAAGGGTGTTTGCTCTGTGAAAATTTTCACAATGTTTTTCTTCAATGTTTACTGTCTGATTGTCTGATAACGTCTTTTATTTCTTTGGGGCTCATTTGTGTGATGTAATCAGCAATGAAAATCACTGAGCTTTAATAAACGGAACAGTTCATTACATGTAACGCTTCTTTCATTTGAATGAGGAAAGCTATTCACTGCTCAACCAAATGGAGCTATGATGCGGGCTTACACGGTCATGGAGTTTTACAGGTGTGAGAGAAACAAATGGTTGCTACAGCAACCAGGGACAGGAAGTGGTTTAAACTTACAGTTTTGAAATGACTTTCATGAGTCGAATTGAAGTCAACACAACACAAGTGTAATATCACTGCTGTTGTTTGAATATGCTTGAAAACTGGACATAGTAAATAGAGGAAAATCTTCTCAGAATAAGATCATAAAAACCAGAAATGAAGGCCATATATGATGAATGATGTTACTTTAATCTCAACACCGGGCATCATGTTTGGTAACTAAACAAAAACATAACACGTAATATGCTCATTTAAAATATAATACTAAATAACTACACTATGATCAAAGTTAAAATGCTTACAAACATAAAATAAAGACTAATATTTTCACCTCACAAACTGTTTAGACCATACATTTTTCATTGCATACATCCATACATCACAAAATGAGTTGTGTTTAATTAGTATTACATAATAATATTACAAGCTTCCATTCTTAAAAAAAGGTTTAGGAAACAAGCATTGTATTACAAGTAAATACTAGATAAAATTGTTTATCTTTGCCTTTGAATGTTGCCTTTGTCTCAAAAGTGTTCTGAACTATGTAGTATTATTATACTAAATTAGTATATCCTCTTCTCAAAAACGGCCTAGCACCTCAATACATTACAGATATGCTTAATGAATACAAACCTAACAGATCACTCGGATCCTTAGGATCATATAAACTAGAAATTCCAAGGGTTCAGTCAAAGCAGAGGGAATTTGCCTTCAGCTATTACAGCCCTCGCTGCTGGAATCAGCTTCCAGAAATGATCAGATGTGCTCCAACATTAGGCAAATTCAAATCAAGACTTAAAACATATCTGTTCAGCTGTGTCTTTACTGAATGAGCACTGTGCTACGTCTGACAGATCCCACTATTGTCTTTCTTTTCTATTTTATTCTTTTAGAACCTGTTTTAACACATTTTAATCTGTTTTTATATTATTTGTTTTTATTTTCCTAAACTTTTCTTTCTATATAAATAAACTTGCCTTGCCTATATAATTAGTATCTATTAAAGTGATCCAAAGTGAGTTTGGATGACTAGTACCATTGTAATCTATGCTTGAGATATTTGTATTCAGTTATATCTGTAAGAATGAGCCTGATCTTACAGGTTTATGTGTATGAGTACCTTAGATCACAGCATGAGCACCACCAAATTGCTGAATCTGCTTATTTTGAGGGCTCAACCAGTTAAATGTTCCAACAAGCTTACTCTATTTACAGTTCTGACATGCCAGGTGGTCGCTGACACTCATTTGTATTCTGGTAAAAGCAGCATATACACACCACACAAGCCTGTAGATGCCTGTTTGTCTATAACCATTCATGATGGTCCAATTCTTAATGTTTGCTTGCGAAACGATTCCAGACAAGCACAGGCAGACCTGGGCAGGTGCGACACCTGGATGCTGTAATGCATTTTGTTTTGTTTGTCTTTGTTTTAAAAAGTCTTTCTTACTAAACTTTTATGTGTGAAGGACATTTTCTAAAACTAAAGCATTTTTCCACTATATAGAACTCTATATAATTCCACTATATATTTCCACTATATAGAACTATGTGTGAAATGGACGGGTTCTTTGCGTAGTGTTGGATTTGCTTGTTGGTGTTTTGGCTTTTAGCAATGACATTTACATTAGACTGAACTGAACTAAACTGAACTTCAACTCTGAAAACTGGACTGACACAATTTCAATTTACTAGAACTTTTATGTTAAGCTGCTTTGAAATAATCTACATTGTAAAAGCGCTGTAGAAATTAAGATGAATTGAATTTTTAATTAAAGTTTCTCAATGGAAGCATTAATGCCAGTGAAGAACATTTTTCACTGATTGTGCTATGTATTGACCTTATTCTTCAATGCAGAAGTGTGCTCGTTTTTGCGATTGTTTTAGAACTTCCAATTCAGCTGCCTATGAGAGAAATGACTAGGAATAATAAATGGCAGAAAACGGTCAAACTACTAGCTCTACAAACAAGTGTTTGCATGATTATACAGACAAAGTAGAGTCATATAAGAAAATATCAGTTTGCAACATCAAGCAGCATAGCTGTTATGGAAGTGAATAAGACCGGAAGTCTTGAGCCAAAAAGATTGAAATGGCTGTGCCCGCTCGTACGCGAAGAATAAGGTGAATATAATTTTGTTAGTTGTATGTGCATGTATGTGATGGTGATTTTATCACCTAAGAACCTGTGAAGAGCTTAAATGAAGGCATATACATCACAACTATGCTTGATAACATGCTTGATAATTTTTCTATCATATGTTGTAAAATCTGTCTATAACCATTAGGATTTTAAAGTTATTCTTTTCTAAATCAGGGGGCCCCATGAATAGTGGAATGTTCCTTCCTTACTGCACATGCAAATATTAAAATTTTATCACAAGCTAATTAACTGTATATAATTTGTAAGCTTACTTTTTATTTGCGAATATAGGTTCCACTTTAAACATTCCATTTTAAACATATTTTTAAGATGCAGTTTACTTACAAAAAATGGAGAGAAATCAAATATCTATAGAGAAAGAGAGTGTTTTAGGGGCCTCATACCTGGAATTGCTTAGAGCCCCCAGATCACTAAGTCCACCCCTGACTATGCAGACTAGCAGGGTGTGTCCACCAAGGCTATATATTTGAGAATACTTGAGAGCTGTTCTGCAGTGCTGCATTTAACTTGAATATTATATAAGTTGAATATTCTCCAACTGCTTATTTAAAAATTGTGGGGAAACAGCGCCTTGTCACACTGTTGGCATTTTAAAAATTCAGCACTCATTGAAAACAACAGAAAAAATGCAAGTGCCTTAGGATAAAATGCTTTGGTGGACAAGCACATGTGTTGTGTTGCTAGTGTAATATGCCTGTTGTAATGTATTCTCATTGCTGAATGAGACTTGAGGTAATCTCTCCCTCATATTGTCACTTCTGGTCTTGGGTCTAACATTACTATGCATTACTAACTATACTATGCCTGTGTGCAATCATATGTTTTAGAGGAGGCATGGCTTTCGTCGATGAATATACAGGTCTAGCAGGATCTATAGCGTTAACAACTCATAGCTCATCTGAAGTGGCCTAGACTACCTTTAACTCTACAAAACAATTGAGAAAACACTGCTAAGTACTTACCCATCCATACTTCTCCGAACTGTCCCTGCCCCAGTCTGCGCTCTAGTTTGAGAGACTCGCGAGGCACTTCCCACTCATCCTGCCACCAGGGTTTTTGGGGCGCTCTGGTCTGACACGGTTTTACCAGCCGAGTGCACAGTCCATCAGCCTCTCCTACACAGAGACCGATAAACAGATGATGACACTTTTCTACTGTACTACAATTGACAATTCTGAAGTCTTCACTAATATTTAAAAGCAAAATAACCTGACAGCAAATGTGTGTAAGGCACAAATGAACTCTTGAACATACGTGAATAATGTTTGACGAGTTCTGATAGGGAGCTGAAGGAGATCTTGTTGGTGATGTAGAATCCACCTGCGTCCATGTTGCGAATCCTGTAGTGCTTGATGATGTCCCCTTGCATGGGGTCCAGGTCTCTCACAGAGATGGAGAAACTACCTAAGGCACCAAAACAACAGGATTATGATTTGGAGTCAAGAGCACATACACTCGCACATTCATCTTCATAAGACTGATAATTTTTAGTTTGAACTTAATAAACACTGGTTATGGTTCTGGGGTTACTAGTAGACGGGCCCAAGGGTGCCTCGGAATGACTTCAATGTGTTCAATGGCTCACATTATGCTTTTTGCTCATCTCAAGTGTGTTTCATCTTAAAATATCTTAAAGGGGACCTATTATGCCCCTTTTTACAAGATGTAAAGGTGTCCCCAGAGCGTGTGTGAAGTTTCAGCCCAAAATAGCTCACAAATAATGTTTTATAACTCTTTGAAGCTGCCTCTTTTAGACTTTGATCCAAACTTTGCCATTTTGTTAACTGTTGCTTTAAATTCAAATGAGATTGTGCAAAGGGGTGGAGCTACAAAAGCCCAAGTATCACTATAGCAGCAGATTAAAGCTCTAATGGCAGATGGCTGCTTCTAACTTAGGGCTGTTTATGCTAATGAGGGAGAGATCATCATTAATAGGTGGGGCTACGGGCGAATTGGCCATCTGGCAATTCTGGCAAATGCTAAAAGGGCCGGACCAATTTTTAAATGTGGGCAAGTCAATTTTTTTTTTTTTTTTTCTTAATATGTATTGTTTTTACATGCAGGCAGCTTTTATCTCTTTCAAGATGTGAATATTATGATGATGATAAAAATAGTAATAATAATAATAGTAATAATAATGTTAAATGTTAAGCATTTAGCCCAATTGCCGATGGCCGGCTGGTTTCGAGAGGGGCTGACCCAATCAGAGGTTACGCTGACGTAATTAAAACCTGGCAAGAATGTCAAACAAACAGTAAGTGCAACACAAGCTAATTGTCGGTGCCGAAAAGCTCCAAGAAAGCAAAGAAGGGCTCTAAAATCAGACGCTGCCAAATGCATAAAATTAACAGAATAATTCTCAAAAGGTTTAAATTTGGCGGCTGCATCGGAGGACAGTAGTGAGGTAGAGGAGGTAAGAAGAAAACAGAAAATATACTTCTAAGTCATCATACTAAAATATACTAAGTCATTTTAACACCATTCACACTACTTCTGACAGTTGTTGACAGTAACCTACACTGTGCTTAACAGTAAGCTTAGCGTAGAACTCTTGTACATTTTAAAATGTCATTATCAGCAGATAACGTGGGATTTAGGATATACAGACTACTGTATGCCACTGTACTAGCAATATAGTCTAACACGCAAAAGAACCTATAGCTATAGCCATACTGTAGACATTTGTAGTGAACTCTGAATACATAGCTAGTCTTTAAAGTAAAACATTAAATACATGCAAAGGTTACAGTATGTAATTAATCCTTCGGTAGGGGCGCAGAGAATGACAACTCTGCAGAGAATGGCAAATATAGTTATCTGTGTATAAAAGTATGCTGAAGTGTTGCTAGTGCTGCATGTCCATTTGTGTGTAAAGGTGTGTGTGTGTGTGTTTGTGATTCACATTCATTCACAGGTGACTCCTGTCATAAGTAATAGCAGACAAACGACATAGACAGCACACGGACTCTACAAGATTCACTGATTATTTTTATTTAGTTTTTACTGTATGTATAAATTTGTTGTAATCAGGTTGTTTTTGTTCCAGTCACATATATTAAATGTTTACATATCTATTACATACAGTACTGCTTATATTAATTCACCATCTGTACACCAATATAAGTAATGAATGTGCGTGTCTGTGGGTGGGTCTGTGTCGGTGTGCGATTATGCTGGTGTGGCTACATTGCTAGGGCTAAATTTTGTCCCAGTCTGCCCCCTGGGTGGGGCTTTCCCCTTTTATGACATGTACAAAGGGAGAATGTCAATCAAAGTGTTTCTGCTGACTGTTTTTATCAAGTGTGATTATAAAAAAAATTTAATTAACACATTTTCACAATTAGAGGCTGGCTATATCCACACACTGTTGACATACAACTGTGTTTAAACCCCTTAAAAAGTGATTGTTGCACAATAATTCCTCATGAATACAAATCATTCATTAGTCTATGCTACATTCGCCCATTTTTAATGTGGAAGCAAAAACAGGCTGCTTTTGTGTTGTTGTCTCTTTACGTGCAAACAAGTTGCTGCTCTCCACCCTCTTTCCAGATAAGGGTTATAGTTTATAAGCGCACAAAAAACACGAGTTCAGGTAATGTTGCTTATGTCTAATATAAACAGTCGCATGTGTATCTGTATATTAGATCTGTAAAACAGCAATTCTTGGACATGGGATGGGTGTTAATTATTTACATTTGTAATATTGTGTCATACATTCCCAGAAGCAAGCTCAGGACTACAGTTGAGGCATTTGAGGGAGTTCAGATTCAGTACTTCTTTTTGGAATGTTCTTTGTGCTTTGTTTCTTACAAGTTATATGTGTTAAAAGCATAATACAACCCTTTACAAGTAATAAATTCATTAACTCACTCACTCACTTACATTTTAATGTCTTATGATTAACTTATTAATGCATTTAAATAATGTCTTTCTGATTTTAATTAAAATAAAATGCTAAAAACATAAAATCTAAGCTTCACAATCACATTTATTTTTATTTGACTTTAATAAATGTTGGTTATTTTTTTTAGATTACACAGTTCTACCATCAAATAAAATAAAAGTAACCTAAAGAAATTATGTGTGGTTAATATAAAAATAATAAGTCATATATTAATTAAGATATGATAATAACTAACATACAAAATGACATAATGCTAATGCATTAAATATAGCTGAGATATAGAATTCGGTATTGAATTGAACAAGCAAAAATAAAATGTTTATATCCTTAATAACCTGTCTAACTTGTTTATTTATTAATATTGCATAATTTTTTACCTATTTAAATCTAGAAAAATATCAAAGCCATAATGTGATAACTCTGTCAGATGTGCCCTTTATATAACTGTATGTTTTTAGATATTGCTATTGTTGTGGAGAGAAGTGCAAGGCTACCTGGCTGCGTCTCGCTCTCTCTGATGAGGAACGAGCCCTGTGTGTTTCCAGGAGCCAGTAACTGCCTCATGGCGTCATTCCTGGAGAGATTTTTAAAGAACCACCTGCGACACAACATTGTCATTTTATTAGGGTTTTCACTTCATTTGAGTTACAAAAATTCAGACTTGGTGCTTTTCAGTCCTCCCACGATTGGAAGAAAAACATTCACAGACTGGAACTTAACGCACAAATGTGGTGTCAGCAGCCACTGCAGTGGTTCAACATAGAGATGCTCAGAAACATGTGTAATTTGTGGGAGTATTTTTTTTTTCTTTACTGACTCCCTGATCATATGTCATAAACGGTAAGGGGTATCCTAAGTGAAACATTTCAGCCACAGAAGTGGGTGGTATTTCCCAGACGTCATTCTGATGATTTCATCTGCATAAATACATTTAATTGTGTGTATTTGTTTGGGTGTATGTGACTTTATGCGAGTGAGCGTTGCATTACTTACGGTTCTGTCTCCATGCTGTTCAGTTTTGCTACAAAATTCTTTGGTATGTAACCCTTCTGGCCGGTGAACAGAGACTCCGCCATGTACCATTCAGGATCATCACTAAGACACATGTGTTATATTTTAAACCAGGATAGTGCCTCTTCTTAAAACTGCACACAACATTAAAACAGACCTCTACCTAAAGTTGTGACTTTCAATTTAACTTTACCTTTATTTATTGAACCAGGTAAGTCAATTGAGAACCAGTTCTCATTTACAGTGACAACCTGGCCAAGAGGCAACATTAAAAGCAGATACGAAGCAGCAGGGACACAATACAATAACAATTTCATAAATGCAGATTAAAAACATATAAAACCAAGGAAAAACTAAAAACAAGCACAGTGATCTTGTACTATTGACTGGATTGAATTTATAAAGGATGGTACTGGAATGAAAGTGTTGAGCTTTAAGGTGACTGAAAAGAGTAGCGACCAAACGCAGATTTGGACATGTTTCCTGAATGTTATGAAGTGACTGTAAATATAGAGTTCTCCCATTAAAAGTTTTATAACTAAACAGAAACCAATGAATTTATTGATGCGATTGAAGAGAAGGCCAATTTAATATAGAATACTGTTGATAACTTCACAAAAGGGCTCTAAGTTGTGATGAATTGATTTGTATTTTGTGAGCTTTTCTTGCCAGCATGGCCACATTTTGTTCGAAGTTACACTGATGCCACTACTGATTTCCTGAACTGAAAGTGATGACATTCTGTTGCGTATGAGATTCATCTCAGAACACACAGACACATGCAAGAGATACAGCAAATGCAACACAATCTCACAGCATTTTTTTTATTTATTTGCTAATTTGTAAAATAGTTTCGTTTCCTCGTGAGATCAGGCTGGCAAATTCTATTCACTGCTGTCATTTATCTGAAATCCACTGAAAAGCATTTGAATTTGAGTTCTCCAATGCAAATGTTGTTTAAAGCCAGACAAAATAGTTCTGTCATTCTTCGCAACTCTGAGTTGAAACATTGTACATCATTGTGATTAACTGATTTTTTTGGTGGGTTTTTGTAGGGCCGGGCCGATAAACAATAATATATCGAATCACAGTAAAATTTGTCAATAACAATGATAAGCTCTGGACTATTGATCACATAGCACAGATATTGATCACACAGCAGAAATTTGTAGGAATCTAAAAGTGTGTTGATATTAGAGATGCACCGAATTTTCAGCCACCCAAAATTTATCAGCCGAAAATGTTATGCCGTTTAGTGGACCCTCTAATTTTTGTGGCTTCAGTCATTTTTGGGTTGCTCTTTTAAATCTTTAAGCATTACAACTGATATCGAAATATATCGTTATCGTTCAATATGGAAAATGATAATCAAGATTGCATTTTTGCCATTTCGCACAGCCCTGGGTTTTAGTGTAGTAACACTAACAGGAAGTATTCACAGAAATGTGGGATATTACACATCGGATTAACGTATTAAATACATCAAAAGAGTAATGAAATAGAACTACTGGATATTTTTGTCAAACCACAGTTTTTCTGGTATTTTGCATGTTTGTATTTGTAGTAAATTTCATAATAAATGTCAAAGAAACTATAAAGTTACGCTACTTGATAGTGAGGTCATTACTTGTAGTTATTGTAATCTACAAATTTAGATCAATTCACATACCTGCTAACTTGAGCTACTGTCAGATATAAATCTCCAAAAAATGTTGTAATATAATTCTTATTACAAGTGTTCTGGTGCAAAGTCTAAAACTTTTTCCTAAAATGAGCATTGTTCCTTGAGCATTTTATGTTCATGTTCAGTTATTTCAGCAATGAGGCAATGAAATAAGTGTTTTATTAACTATAAAATGGATTTATTGATACATCTTTAAAGTTTTAGTTTAAAAATGAACCCACGTGTTTGGGTTTGTTTATATTTTAAGTTTGGCTTGAGACAACCTAAATTTATAGTGTTGCTTTTCATTTTAAGGGTTTTCATCTTTAAATGATGTACTATCATGTATTATTCACCGTAAAAGTGAATTTATTGGACCTACACACAGGAGCCGGTAACACTTTATTTTGATGGTCCATTTGAGTATTAGTAGACTGTCTGTTTAATATCTGTTGATACTGCTCCTTTAACAGACATTTAACTGACAATAAGAAACTTTGCAAGTACATGTCAACTTACACTAGCCCTAACCTCAACCTAACAGTCTTCTTATAATCTAATGAGAATAAGTTGGCATGTAGATGCAATGTAACCTAATTCAACAAACGGACCATAAAAATAAAGTGTGACCCAGGAGCCCAAGAAAAATCTATTTATATGGCAGATGAGATTTTTGCATCTGAACTCAGGTGTTGCTACTGCTATACACTTAAAAAAAAGTAAATGTTCAAACTACATATTTAAAATAAGTTGAAAAACATATTTCTTTTGTGTTTTTGGGAACATCTGAATTATTTTATGTTTAATCTACTAACATTTGTTAAAACAATTAAGTTGACCTATTCAATTTGTGTTAGGACAACATGAAATACTTGTTTTGAACCCAGCAATTTTACAATGCATGCAGGTTACAATGTCAGCCTGATGTAGCATCAATCTTGCTTACCAGTTTAGGATTTTCATCTTCTCCCCTTTCTCAAACCCCAGGTCATCACTGTGGGCTGGATCATATTTGTATATGGCCACTACCAGGTTCTCTGCAAAACACAGAAGATAAGACTTTGATATGCCAAGCCCCATTTAACAGCATATCTGTGGGAAATCAGCTCACCTGGAAGAGGAGATGATGGTGGAGGTGTGTATTGAGATGGATATGGAATCAGAGGATCAAAGTTCTGTGTGAGAAAACATAGAAAACGGTGTCAAAACCCCAAACAAATATGGTGACTGTAAATCACACAGCATTTAGCTGAGGGTAGCAGTTATGAGTATTTGGTTATGGCTAGCAATATCTCTTTATGAAATCAAAACCTCAATATATGGCCTCTTTAATCCATGTTAATAACGTCATAAACAGCACAAAGCCACTTCCCTAAACAGGGTGGAGCTCTTCTTATTTTCTTCTTTCACAAGCAATAATGAAAGAACCACCAAAGTGCGAGTAAACATTCAACCACTCTGATTATGCCATAAACAGCATCTGTTGTTCTCTTTATTTCCTAAATTACTTTAATAAAAGCAAATCACTAGGAAATGTGTTTCAAATTTAGCTAGAGATTTAAGTACCAAATTGATTACCAACACAAAGTCTCATTTCCTTTAAGTTATGTAACCTTTAGTGGGTTGACCTGTCTGAAGAAATGGGTCAGTGGTGGAAACTGACATTATTTGTAATTAGTTAATTTAATCTTTGTCTTTAACAGGAACGTGCAGCCAAATTGTGTTTAGATTATCAAATGCTTGAAAAGATTTTTAAATTGAAGCACAAATATGGACAAACCCCACCACTGAGGTTTACATGTTTTTTATGAATTAAATTTTCAACACTGCTTAAGCTAAACTGTAGGGTTTGTCCATATTTTAACCTCATTTAAACTGAAACAACATGGCATCTGTTTTTAGTATCGTGTTAAGAAACAAACTGAGGTTGTGCTGTTTTTAACACATCAGTGTGAGGTCAGTGGTCATCCACATTTAGCTGATGGCTGAGATTATCGGTTTGCTTTAACATACATCCAAATTGATGATATGTTTCAACACAACTTTATGAAAAATATAAATTTTGACCTTAAAAATGTAATTAAGAATGTTAACCCTTTTATTTGGGTTTGTCCATATTGTAACTGTTGCTTTTCATTTTAAAGGTTTTCATCTTCATTCCTTTCTCACACCTAACGTCATTTAGCACTATCATAAATTATTTTCAACTAACTAAACAAAGTTAAACGTCAAGCGATTTCAGACAGAGTGATTTCCTGCAATAACACATGCTGGGTTATGAAAAAAATAGATTTGGGTAAGATAAAAATCTAAAAATAATAACCTAAATTTACATTTTTGTTTATATTTAACCCCAACTAGTCTTGAAAGCACCCAAATTTTTTCGAGCGCACATTCCATTTCGATTTCATCTGATCATTTTTCAAAAAACGCTTTGTGTAGCACTTTGTGAGAGATCATTGTGTTTTGCCTTGTGTTATAAACCACAGACATTTGTAATGCATTTAGTTTAGAGAATGACTCCACCACTTCCTTTTGCTTGCTTCTCCTTTAAACACTTCTGTCACTTTCACACATTACTGCCTGCCATTTCTCAACTGCCTCACGAACAGAAAACTAACACATTTTATAAAGTTGGAGATGATCATTTTCAGCTTCACCGTGTGAATTATACAGTGCGTCCATTGATGATCCTCTGTGTTGGGAAAAGTTACTTCCATAAGTAATATATTACGTGTTAAGCCCAGCCGAGATGGAAAAAAACACAACAATAACACATTACTTAAAAGGACGTTAAGATGACGTTACTTAAAAAAAAGTCACTGAAGATTGTAATATGTTACATTTAAAAGTCACTTTCCCCAACAATGATGATCCTACAGGAATTTTGAGGGGGCGCAATGATCCTTGTCCATCAACCCAATATCTTGTCACATCCCTAGCACAGTTGGCTAACCATTAGCTACCTTAATTAGCCTACATCAACCTAAGAGATTTTCAAATGTATTTGTGAATTGTAGAAAATAATGAAAACACTTGTGTGGTATGTTCTATCACCAGTTCCGATGCTTCGAACTGACTGCTATGTGTACTAGTGAGCCTAATGCGACTTCTTTGCACTAGTCATGGGTTTAGCACACTTGGCTAGTTTATTGTTTCATTTTGAGGTGAAAAAAAAATACATAACATTTCCAGGGAAGTTATATACTCCCTTATTATAGGGCTGCTTGTATTTTAAATATATATTATATGTTGTAAATTATGATTAAGCTTCATGTTGCTTTAAGTGAATTATGAGAGTAGACTGCCAATAGATTTGCCGAAAATTTGCTCTAAGAATGAAATAATAATTATTTAAACCAGAATACAATAAGGTGACATTATTCCCCTCATCTAACACCATCTAAAGAAATCTTTAGCGTTAAAGAGTTTTAGCAAGAGTATTAAAAGTATAAGCAGATTAGCAGTATTATGGTTGCACTCAAAATGACTTCTGTATAGGTTTATATATACATATGATTGTTGTTTATAAACGTTTATGATCGAAATGGAGGTTTCAAAATGCTTAGAAGTAAAAAGGAGACAATTATATTGTAAAGCACTGTTTGATAAACATACTACTTTTCCGACTTTAAAAAAACAGCATGATAGAATATATACAGCTCATTCAGTCAGCGCTTTATTATTTATTCAGCCTTATTATTTAGAATGATTTGTTTCAGTCATTTTGAGTAAAGGTTTTCTAAACCGGAAGTGGAATTTAAACACAGTACACACACAAACACAGAAGCTCAAACACACACCTGACTGACTGGAGGCTTGGGGCAGTTACACTGGTCGCACCATTCATCTGGATGGTAGGAGAATTCATCATCAGGATCAAAAGAGCCGCAGTTCCCCATGTTTATGTCTCTCTCACTAAACAAAAAATGATCATATTTAGGAATTTTGTAGCATGTAAACAACTGAAAACCCCTAATCTAGGTCTTTATGACCACTGTTTTTTGTAATATTCTCTTTTGATTTTCATTCCAGTAGCTGCATACAATTATTTCTGTAAGATTTATCATACTGTAACTTTCCTATTATTATTTTAGTCCTATTTATAATAATTCAATTCAATTCACCTTTATTTGTATAGCGCTTTTACAATGTAGATTGTGTCAAAGCAGCTTCACATAGACGATCATAGTAAATTGAAACAGTGTCAGTCCAGGATAATAGGATGGTGTCGCTCTCACCTAACAAAAAAGACCATATTTAGAAATTTTCTAGCATGTAAACAACTGAAAACCCCTAGTCTAGGTCTTTGTGACCACTAATTATTTAGAAATATTCTCTTTTGATTTTCAATACAGTAGCTGCATTTAATTATTTCTGTAAGATTTATCATACTGTAACAAAGAGGGAATTAACGAAGCATATATTTTCTATTTTTTGAGAATAAAAAAGGAACCACAAACCACAAATATTTATTTTATATTTAACGTTCAATAAGAAACCGCAGGGTAGGAAAAACAGTTCAGGTCCAGATCTGTTAAAGGAGGTTAATCCTCTTTATGGATTCTAGACAAATTGTTTCCAACTCACACGCTGAGTTTCAGACGGTTATTTGAATGAATGAAAAGATTAGGGTTACACTAAACACGTGTATGTGTGTTTATTCTTGCTAAGATTTAGCTATTTTGTGTTATGAACATGAAACGTTCAAAAAACAACGTGGATAGTTTTTTGAACGTTCCATGTTCGTAACAAAATATGTTTTTTTAGTGTATGTCAAGTAATGCTTGTTTGTAATGCTGTAATGCTATTTTCTACAGCACACACGTGTAAACACACAAGTCCAAGCATTTAAATAGGCCAGAAGCAGATAAATAATCAGAGCTAATGTGCTAAGTCAATGTGTATGTCTCAGTGGGGTTTGGACTCGTGAGAAACTGTTGTCGGGTCAGGAAAAGCTGAACCTTCGGGTCAGTAAGAACACTGTGTGCCTCTGGGACTGTTTGGGAGAACAGCCTGAATCAAAGCAGGATCTCCAAACAGAGACAAGACTTTCCACTGACCTCCTGACCCTATCGGTAACAGTGCAAATTCATCTCTGGAGATGCACGACAAGGTCAGATGCTTTTGGTTCCGATGAAATATGCAGCACAGTTAATGTTTGCATGACATGGGAGATCTTTTTCATCACTTACTGGAAATAATTTAGTGCTTGTTTTGTCTTCCACACCGTGAAAAATCATGTGAATGTGTATTTTAACAGAAATTGTCTGTAGCTCATGATTTAACTGTATTTATTTGTGCTTTTGAATTGCATCTTATGCAATGCTCCGTCAACTTTTGATGTTGAAAATCGCACCGTAAAGAAATATGTCACGGCAATCAAATGTTTTCATGTCAGTTGAAATAACTTTATTTAATAAATAAATAATAATAATATTTCAACTTAATTTTTTAAGTTATGCAAGATTTAATTTGATGTTTTAAGTGAGTTTAATGTCAGTTTAAGTAAATTCGATTCAACTTTTAAAAAATAAGGAAGCAAGTTCTTTTTTTAAAATGCAAACTCTGCAGTTTAACAAATCGACTCTCCTTGATATTATTAGAGTTTGATATGACACTTTTTTTCTGGATTGATCAATACACAAAGATCATGTAATTAACTTCCGGTACATTTTCAGAGTTTACATTTAAAAAAAACTCTTTTTTTTCTAAATGTCTTTTGTTACGCAGGAGAAAGTAAGTCATATAGGGTGTATTATTGATGGCAGATGGTTCCGTGCTCCTTCAGGCCTCTGTTTTCTCCTGTTACAGGGAAAGTGTTTCTGTAGTTTTGAAATGAAGGCAAACAGATCGAATGCCTCTGAAATCCCACTGACAGAATCACAGGATTTTCATGTATTGCTGTGCGCTGTCTCAACATAATGCTGGCGAGCATACAGAGGCCAAAAGGTTGAGACACGAGGGATAAACTTGACTGATTCACACCAAACAATCAGAGCCAAGCCAGTACTTGGAATTTATATATATATATATATATATATATATATATATATATATATATATATATATATATATATATATATATATATATATATATATATATTTATATAATTTATATATATATATATATATATAAATATATGTAATATATATATATATGTGTATGTGTGTGTGTGTGTGTGTGTGTATATATATATGTATATGTATATATATATATATATATATATATATATATATATATATATATATATGTATGTATATGTGTGTGTATATATATATATATATATATATATACAGTATATAAAATTGTATTAATTTTTTTATTTTGTTTTTATGTTTTGATGTTTTTTTTGATGTTAGGATTTTCCTGCACCAAAAAAAGACTGTTTATGCCTGAAGCTTACCCTAAAAATAAATAAAGAGTAATATCACATTAATAAATTAACATATTGTGAAGGAATGATTTGGATTATAAATAGAGTGAGTCTGAAAACAATTAAATCAATTAAGTATTTGGCAGCTGCTACAAAAATCTTATCTATAGGGATTTTCTTCAAAAAAAATCCCTGTATCAAAAAATCCCACCAGTGTTAATCTATCAACACTTCTCTGTGACTGAAGAAGAAAACGTTTCCTTTTTATTGATTTAGTATTGAGTATTTGAGTATTTAAACAGCATCAATCTGAAACATTGTTATAGTAGGCCTAATGAAGATATAGATTTAAAAATGTGAAAGTTTCTTGACTGATCTTACAGTTGAACGAAACAATGTTGAACAAATCAAAACAATAAAACAAATGAATAAAACAAATGTAACACATTTTGATCGTTAAGCAGACAGTAGCATAATAGTGCTCTAGACATTTTACTTTGAACATTGAAGAAATTCAAATTGAAATGATTTCAAGACGAACACACTCAGTTTGACTTCTACATCACATAAATGATTGTAATATTCGACCGATTTGGAAAATTGTACATAATATTCACATATAAAGCAATTTTTAAGTAATTTTTATCATGTCTGTTTTAGATTGTTTAACATTTTTAGATTTCATTTATTTTTATCAATGTATTTAATCTCAAACAGTCTCAGGCTTTAATTTATAAAGTCTCAACCCATACAACAGTGATTTATTTACAAAATATACCATCTGAGAATACTTTAAAAGTGTTCTCATAACATCTACTTATCAAAATGAAGTCAAGAAAAGTTAGCTCCCAGCTAATAAAACCTACCGTATTTTTGTCGGCAGTAGACACAGATATCAATGCTGGGCCACTTCAGCAGACGTAACCTTCACATAACCGTTATCTTTCTACTAACAACACATTTCACCTGAAATTACAGACAAACCATCGAGATCTTCTTCAGCGTTTGTCAAAGACATGTGCTGCCAAATTGTAAAGATGTGGACGTCACATCACAGTTTTACTTCCCACATTAACAGACGCACTTGATTTACAAAGGCATCTCTCTCTCACACACTCATGCGCACACACGCATACACCACAGCGGTGCAGAGCAAGCTGATGATAGAGCTTCCTGTCGTTGAGGTGTTTGAGCTGATATTTAACATTTTTTTCAGCAGGTGCTCGTCGCTCTGAGCAGCTGCTGTCACTGGGGTGAAGGATTCTGGGTCAGGACTCCAATTGTCACCTGGTTTTGTGGCGCCATGATGTCAAAGAATGGAAATTTTTAACGGCACTCATGGGTTTTTGGCCTGCGCTTGTACTGAAAAGATCTACAATACCTCCCATATGAATAATCATTTACACTTATGCATTTGGCAGGTGCTTTTATCCTTGCATTGCATTGTGGATGCACATTTTTTTTATCAGTTCTTGATTTCCATGGGAGTCAACCTCACAACATTGGTATTGTTAACGCCATGCTCTACCAATTGAGCTACAGGAAGGCTTTCATGTGTATCATGCATTGCTATTTCATCTTAGATTTGTCTGTTCTGCTTTTTTCAGACAAAGTTGATGTTGTGTCAAAGTGCAGAACTCTCCAGCTGCATCATTTCTAAGATAGACTGATGTTTTTTTAAGCAGCTACTTGGATATAATGAAGACATCTCATGCCTCTCTTCATTATCTCTCTACTTGTCGCTCTCTCTGAGCAAACCGCATACTTTTGTTGTGGCATCAGGCTGCAGATACTGCACGCAGTTGCAGGAAGTTGCAGCCCAAACATTCAAAGGAAATGAGGTACATTCTTCACTTTTCGAATGCAGGAACGCTCGTCTTAATTTAGACACTCGGGCCCGTCATTTGAGTTTATTTTTGGTTTGTGTCATCCAACACTCTTCGGACTTCACCTCTTCATGTGGTGAGTCTGCTGATTGCAGCAGAAAAAGAGTGTTTCGCTGTGGTTTGGTGGAAAGAGAGAGGTTGTATGGGGAATATATTACCTCTATTAAACTTCTATTGCTCAATCTTTGCAAGATGGACCACACAATAAGATCATTTTGGCTACAGTACCAAATCCTGGTCGTTGTTTTTGGTTATGTGATAGACTGCAGCAATGGCTTGCTTTTTTCTATTCTTTGGGGGTCTTGTGATTGAGAAGAGGGGGGTTTAAGGGAGAGAGGATGTGGAGTGTGGCATTAACAGACACGTTCATGTTCACAGGTACTTCATCTCATATGAGAACAAATGATGATTATGAGATTGTGAATTCATGGAAAAAAAAAAATGGGTGTCTTGGGAGCCTCAGGGGCCACAAGGGGGTGCTGGGAGAAAATTTGAAAAGTTAAAAAAAAAAAATTATGGTTAAAAAAATAGTAAGAGTTTATTTTGACGGTCCCTATTGCACATTTTGTCGACCAAAAGTTGCATTGCAACTACATGCCAATTAATTCTCATTTGAGTATTAGTAGACTGTCTGCTTAATATCTGTTGATACTGCTCCTTCAACAGACATTTAACTGACTATAAGAAACTTTCCAAGTACATGTCAACTTACGCTAACCCTAACCCCAACCCTAACAATCTACTTATAATCTAAAGAGAATTAGTTGGCATGTAGATGCAATGTCTTTTAAATTCAACAAAATACATGAAAGGGACCATCAAAATAACGTGATACGGAACAAATATTCATAGTTCTGATGTAGAGGTTCATTTCTCCTCATTTGCAACATTCATTCATTCATTTTTCTTCGACGTAGTCCCTTATTTATCAGGGGTCACCACAGCAGAATGAACGGCCAACTATTTTGGCATATGTTTTACCCAGCGGATGCCCTTCCAGCCACAACCCAGCACTGGGAAACACCCATAGACTCTTGATTTCACACATGTGGTAAATTTTTTGTAAACCCAATTCACCTTTACTGCATGTCTTTGGACTGTGGGGGAAACCAGAGCACACAAGTGTACAAGGGGAGAACATGCAAACTCCACAAATGCCGACTGGCCTAGCGGGGACTCAAACCAGTGAGGTTACTGTGTGGCGACAGTGCTAACCACTAAGCCATCCATTTGGAACATTATATTTTATAAAATAATGTTATCTTCACTATTTTTATTACCATTGTGGCAGGTGTTGCTGCAAAGCTGCATGTTTTAACATTTTTTTAATATTATTTTGAATATATTATTATATGTTATATTAAAATGTTATCATACTCTAAATATACTGTCACAGAAGGGGGACTGAGACCAGAACTAAGTGAGTAAATGTAACAGTTTATTGCAGGAATATGGCAAACAGGTAAAGTCTTTTATCTTGCAGAGGATGAGCAATGGACCAGTGATGGAATGAACCGGAGACTGATGGATGACGAGGAACATGGATGATTACGGGAGACACACATAACTAGTAAGGAACCGACACTAGGAGAGAGACAAAGACGCTGGATCAGACAAGATAAGTATAAGTTTCTCAAATAGGAAAAGACTGATCGTGAGAGTTTGTCCTTCTCGAATGCGACGAGGCCATACTCTTAGTGAGGGAGCATGCAGGTATTTATGCGCTGGAGTGATGAGCAGAGAATGACGTGCAGGTGCACTGGTGATTATTATTGGGGTGATGGGGATCTTGCTGGTTGCAGTAACAGTGAACGGGGTGAATCATGTGATTGTGAGTGGGGAAAACCTGGCCTGGCTGAGACATACAGTTGAAGTCAGAATTATTAGCCCCCCTTTGAATTTTTTTTTTTTCTTTTTTAAATATTTCCCAAATGATGTTTAACAGAGCAAGGAAATTTTCACAGTATGTCTGATAATATTTTTTCTTCTGCAGAAAGCTTTATTTGTTTTATTTCAGCTAGAAAAAAAAGCAGTTTTTAATTTTTTTAAAACTATTTTAGGGACAAAATTATTAGCCCCTTTAAGCTAATTTATTTTTCGATAGTCTACAGAACAAACCATCATTATACAATAACTTGCCTAATTACCCTAACCTGCCTAGTTAACCTATTTAACCTAGTTAAGCCTATGAATGTCACTTTAAGCTGTAGAGAAGTGTCCTAGTCCTAATATCTAGTCAAATAATATATACTGTCATCATGGCAAAGATAGAATAAATCCGTTATTAGAAATGTGTTGAAATAAATCTCTCCATTAAACAGAAATTGGGGGAAAAAATTAAACAGGGTGGCAACTAATTCAAGGGGCTAATAATTCTGACTTCAGTTGTACATACTTTAAATCCAAATGCGTATAAAACAAGTAATATATATATATATATATAGAATAATAATGGATTAAATGTATTCGATTAGATTTACAGATTTCAAAATTTCTAGGTTTATTTCTAGAATATTGCTATTCACAGAATTGTAAACAGAGTAGTTGCTGTTTTAAATTAAGTTAAATCAAATAAATACTTTTTAAATTAAGTGGCTGTAATTATTGACACCTTACACAATACAATTATGTGCAATGCACTTTTGTACATAAGCTTTCACATCCATTTATTTAAAAAACATCTGAATGTAATTACTTATTTAATTTATTTCTGTGATTAAAATTTTAATTACTCTCTTATAATTATGTAATTATAATTGAATAATTACACCTACTCTTACCCATACCACCAGACCTGTTCTTAACTGCACCCATATACCACCTCAGTAGCACCAGAAGTGTTGCGCAATACAATATGAGCACAATAAGTACATTGTACGAATTTCTTACCTACACTGTAAAACAAATCCTGGTTGCCTTATATTTTAAAGCTGAATCAAATTAACCTTATGGGTCCATTTAACTTGTATTATGTTAAACTGACTTAAAACTGCTTGCATAACTTCTGAAATTAAGTTAGAACATGATTATCTTAGTTTAATAACATTCAATAAACTATATATATATATATATATATATATATATATATATATATATATATATATATATATATATATATATATATATATATATATATATATATATATATATTATTATTATTATTATTATTATTATTAATTTTTTTTTTTTTTTTTTTTTACAGTGTAGCAGATATGACCACTTACTATAAAGCGAGACCAAATATTCAACTTCAGCTTAAACTTACATTAAACAAACTTGTGCATCAAGAAAAAATGAAGTTGAAACAACATGTTACAATTAATGTAATGTTGGAAGATCAAAATATCAAAGTTGAGCAAATGTCCTCGCTTAGGCTTATTAAGGTAAAAAAAAAAATGCAAAAATATACTTTAGTATTTATAAACTTTTTTTAAATAAAATTTTTATTTTCTTAAAGCAACATAGAGTGGTACAAAAAGCAACAATGATTATAAAGACAAAACAGAAAAAAAGACTTAAGACAGAAAAAAAAAAAGATTTTAAAACCATTATTACATCAGTTCCTCCAATATTATACATGGGTCAACAATGTTACACATATACATCTAGGCCAGTGGGAGCAGGCAATATGGTGATCTTGCAGACAATAACAAGGTTGTACCTATAAACTTTTTGTTAAAGTGGTAGAGAATTCTGAAAGCCAGGATTTAAAAAGTAGTTTTGATGGCTTTTTCCATAAATAAAGAATATTTTTTAGCTAATACCATTCCATATTAACCAGCTTTTTTAATTTGATGACTGAACCCACGAAGTGAGTCAGACCAACCAAAAACAGTGATTGCTGGATCAGGGGCGAGGTCACAAAAATTAGCCTCAGAGTAGAAGTAAAAAATTTTGCTCCAGTTTTGGGCATGACCAAAAAAGATGTCCTAAAGAGCCTTAATTCCGCAGATTCACATTTGTTACATTTAGAGGAAATTGAGGGGTAGAATTTATTAATCTTAACCCTAGAATAATGAAGCAGATGTACTACTTTATATTGGATTAGTTGATGTCTGGAGTTATTAAAACATGTAGTTATGACCTTGATAGACTTTTCCCAGTCCTCATTGGTAATTTGAATGACGTATATAATTTAAACTTTAGTTGAATGGTATTTTTAAAATCCACTCAACATTGAGAAAAGCTAATGTCTACTAACAAATCCAGCCATTTATAATCTTTATAAAACTAGAGTTAAGTCTGGGTCAAAAAACCCAATAAATAATAATATAATATATAATATAATAATAATAATAATAACAACAATTAAAGTAATATTTTGAAGAACATAACATATTGAGTTACTAAGTGATGATAATAAATTTAAGCTGCTTGATTTTTTTTAAAAAGTGAATGTTAAAAGACAGTACGCAATAAAATAACTAATTACTTTAAGTTTAAAAATTCATCAAAACATTTGGGATCATTTAAGGACATAAATTACTGTTCAAGTGTCTTTTTTGGATATTTTTATATTGTACATATTGTGCCTTTAACTTATTAACTTAAGTTAAAGCAACAAAAATGTTTTTTTAATGCAAAGGGGATTTTCGAAATACACTCACCGGCCACTTTATTAGGTACACCTGTCCAACTGCTCGTTAACACACAACAATCACATGGCAGCAACTCAATGCATCTAGGCATGTAGACATGGTCAGACATGGCAGTTTAAACTGAGCATCAGAATGAGGAAGAAAGGTGATTTAAGTGACTTTGAATGTGGCATCGTAGTTGGTGCCAAACGGGCTGGTGTGAGTATTTCAGAAACTGCTGATCTACTGGGATTTTCATGCACAACCATCTCTAGGGTTTACAGAGAGTGGTCTAAAAAAGAGAAAATATCCAGTGAGCGGCAGTTCTGTGGGCTCAAATGCCTTGCTGATTCCAGAGGAGAACGGCCAGACTGGTTCGTGCTGATAGAAAGGCAACAGTAACTCAAATAACCACTCGTTACAACCGAGGTATGCAGAAGAGCATCTCTGAATGCACAACATGTCCAATCTTGAGGCAGATGGGCTACAGTAGCAGAAGACAACACGGCTGCCACTCCTGTCAGCTAAGAACAGGACACTTAAGCTACAATTCGCACAGGCTCTGAAAAATTGGACAATAGAAGATTGGAGAAACATTGCCTGGTCTGATGAGTCTCCATTTCTGCTGCAACATTCGGATGGTAGGGTCAGAATTTGGCATCAACAACATGAAAGCATGGATCCATCCTGCCTTTTATCAATGGTTCAGGCTGCTGGTGGTGGTGTAATGGAGTGGGGGATATTTTCCTGGCACACTTTGGGTCCATTAGTACCAATTGAGCATCGTGTCACTGGCTTGCATGGTTCGGGATCTGTAGAGCTGCGCATCGATGGATTTGCTCTTCAGTGTTTGAACTCTCAGCAGTGAATATTAAACCACACTGAACTGAACTAAACTGAACTTCAACACTGAAAACTGGACTGACACTGTTTCAATTTACTATAATCTTCTATGTGAAGCTGCTTTGACACAATCTACATTGTAAAAGCGCTATACAAATAAAGATGAATTGAATTGACTTGTACTCAAATGGCCTCCACAGTCACCCAACATCAATCCAATAGAGCTCCTTTGGGATGTGGTGGAACGAGAGATTCGCATCATGGATGTGCAGCCAACAAATCTGCAGCAACTGCGTGATGCTTTCATGTCAATATGGACCAAAATCTCAGGAATATTTCCAATACCTTGTTGAATCTATGCCACAAAGGATTAAGGCAAAAGGGGTCCAATCCGGTACTAGTAAGGTGTACCAAATAAAGTGGCCAGTGAGTGTACTTTTGGAGCCCTTGACCTTCTAAAAACTCTTATGCAAATCATGCCTCGAACTCCGAATTATGCATTATAAATTTCAACCAAATAATTTCCAGGAAATAACGTTGATGTTTATTTATCCCATGTATGCAAACCCACTATTTACTCAACAGAACAATCCAACACTGATGAAAAAGCAGAAGGAAATCGTTTATCAGATTTGCGCTCAAGTTCAAAGTAGGTTATCACGATGGTTTGATTAAGCTCTACACGAGAGATTGACACTTTCACGAGTGTTTGTTTTCTGCTCTGGGCCTCGAGGGCATCAGTATCTGCAACACAACTATACACCTTTTGTGTCTTCTCAGGTGACCTAAATAGTTCATGTTTCTGTTTGAAGAAGGAATCAAAAGCAGCTCTTCAATTGAGGTTTTGCCCTAATGCCACTGGGTTTATGAGATATCAACTACAAAAGGGCGTAATGTCAGTGCTGAAAACAGCTTAAGGAAAGACTGCTTTCTCTGTCATGTCTCGCTCTCACTCTCTCTCTCTTTTTTTCCCTCTCTCTCCCTCTCTCCAATATTTATCCAGGATGAGATCATTTCTTGGCAGTCACATTGCCTGCTTTTGTCAGCCAGTCCCATCACCGCATTTACAATCAATACAGAAACTGGTCCATTGTTTGACTTTTTATGGCCGTAAACGCAGCCTGTTCTGATCAATTCAATTGAATTTTAGTCATGTGATCACATTGCATAAAGATCTCTTTTTTTCATGTCAGGATGTGCAAGACGAGACAATGTGTGCAAACGAGATAAAAAAATAAATACACTATAAAACCCAACAGTGAAAATCACTAAATGAAATAAGTTAGATTAACTTATTTTTTTTTAAAGTAACTTTGACTTAACAAAAAGAGTTATGGTAACTCATAAACTGATTATATCAAGCAGAACTCAAACTGAATGAGTTATGAATGAATTAATTCTATTTCTTTGGATTAACTGTAATGTTAGAAGCAATACCAAACCATTTGAGTACCTAGAGTATATAGTTGTTAATAATAAGACAAACAAATATGTGTATTTACAAATATAAAATTTATTTGTACATTGAAAGCAACAGTGATGTTCCAAACGATCATACATTTTCATTATGGAAAGTAAATCTTTTAAATTACAATATTCATCATCATCATATCCCTTCAAATGAACTTTAAGGCATCTTCATTCACTTTATTCAACTTTTTAAGGCAATTGTTTTAAGCCCTGTAATTTAAAAAGTCAGTTTCAGTTTCATTAAGCAAGGATGATTGGAAGCAAAAGCATGTTTTGTGTATTAAACATCTGTTCATCAAACATTGGATTAATCAAAAAATATATACAGCACACGAGCATTCAGAAGTTTAATGATCTGGAAAAAAAGTATCTTCTGCTCACCAAAGCTGCAAGTATTTCATCAAAAATACAGTACATATTTTAATCATACTTATTAAAACTGACAGTAAAAATAAAGAAATGTCAGCTGTTTTTATTAATTTTCTATTTTTACATATTTTAAATCCTTATTTATTCCTGGGATGGCCATTACTCCAGTGTTTAATGGCCCATTATCCTTCATTTTATAACAATATAATAGGCTTTCCTTTATTTTTTTGCATTCTATCACACATATACATACATATATATATATATATATATATATATATATATATATATATATATATATATATATATATATATATATATATATATATATATATATATATATATATATATATATATATATACATTTATACAGTGTTGGAGATGGTTACTAGTTGCATTACTTAAGTTACTTTTTGTGGTAAGTAATGTGTTACAGTACTTTTGAGTTACTTTTGCGTTACTTTTTATTACCTGGCTGAGGCTTGATCTCTTTCAGAACTTGTTTTTTTTTTCTTTTTTAAATGAAGGAGCTCTGCAATTAACAATGCACTGTATAACCGTCATTTACTATTTAAAAAACACAACAAATATATTTTAGGATAATGTTATCTGAGAACTTCCTGATCCCAGAGCTATACATGCTGTATATACAGATTATTTAAAGCAATGTGTTTGCTACTTTTGTTCTATTTTTCTAAAGAAAAATCACTGTCCATTGTCCACTTTTCCTTTTCTTAGATGCGTTCAAAATAATGAACACATTCTCTCATTGACTGCTTGGGTCGTTGTGACTACTTTTTAAAAGCTAATTAATTAAACTAAAAAGTAAATATTATTATTTAAAAATATTATTACTTAATTTTTAAAGTAATGCATTGCTTGTTAATTAGAAAAGTAATATTATTACATAACTCACGTTACTTGCCAATGCGTTAACCCCAACACTGTGTATATATATATATATATATGTATATATATATATATATATATATATATATATATATATATATATATATATATATATATATATATATATATATATATATATATATAAGAGGTGTGTGTGTGTGTGTATATATGAAATTCACTAAAATATAAAGATCCTCTTTGTTATGTTTTGATTCTATCAAAGAGATTTTTTTTATTATTTTTAGGTTTGCATTAAATATCTACGGCACAAACACAGTGCCATATCTCCAATGCCATGTAATAAAGTAAATCAAACTTCAATGGATTCTACAGAGGTACAAACAACACTATAAAATTATTTAAACCTACTGACCTCACTGTGTAAATAAAACTTTCTCAAACATCAACCAAAAAACACACCCTCAACTTTAGACAGTGGACTGATCATGCAGAACAGAAGCTGAGATTGGCTTTTCATTTGATGCAGCTCTTGGTTATTTTTAGGGTTTAGGAGACAAGGTGATAAAATGCCTGAATACAAACTCACACTTCCTGCGAAGCTGCTGCTCGGGACCGAAGCCAACCTGACAGGACACAGTGTTTCCTTCTCTGATGTGTGTTAATCACACACCTATTCACACATACAGAAGCAGGTTCCTCCTGATTCTCGGGTCACTTCAGATGTTGTTAAATTTAATTAAAGAATGTTTTCCAACACTGGGCTGAGGCAAATTCACTTACACAAGTTGCTTTATCGTCGTATAGCAGATCAAGGACTGCTGTTGTAGTGCTGTTTTCCTCTTATGATCACCTGTTGTCTAGTCAGTAAGGCTCGGTGAATTTGGTAACATTTTACAATAAGGTTCCTTTTTTAGAAATCAGTTAACGTGAACTAATAATGAAATATGCCTAAAACATCATCTTCCTCAATGTTAATTCAAACAGACTAATACATTATTAATGTACACTAACGGTGCCAGAAAGAACCAAAAGTTTTTTATCTAGTAAATGAGCAGTTTTTCGTTTTTTGGCATTCGTATTTTTATTTTTCCCCATATATTTATGCTTTTGAATTGTATTATGGGACCTTGATATTTCTTCCAACAACTTTTAACCTTGAAAAGATTGAAAAAGTGACTTTTATGAACATTTTTAACAGCTTAAAGTGATCTATTGTCTGAATTGGTGTTGCAAATTATGGAACAAAAACATTGTAAAAAAATGCCAGTACATTTTTTTTACAGACTTATTTCTTTATATTTCTTTTCTTATATATTAAATTATTGCAGTTTAATTTTCAACATCAAAAGTCGACAGAGCAGAGATCAAGGACCCATTTGCCGGCAGCTAGCTCTCTGCAGCTCACGCATGGTCGCCCACTGAAGCTAAGCAGGGCTGTGCCAGGTCAGTACCTGGATGGGAGACCACATGGAAAAGCTAGGTTGCTGCCGGAAGTGGTGTTAGTAAGGACAGCAGGGGGTGTTCAACCTGCAGTCTGTGTGGGTCCCAACGCCCCAGTATAGTGAAGGGGACTCTTTACTGCTCACTGAATGCTGTCTTTTGGATGAGACATTAAACCGAGGTCCTGACTCTCTGTGGTCATTAAAAATCCCAGGATGTCCTTTGAAAAAGTGTAGGGGTTTAACCCCAGCATCCTGGCCAAATTTGCCCATTGGCCTCTGTCCATCATGGCCTCCTAACCATCCCCATATCATAATTGGCTTCATCACTTTGTCTCCTCTCCACCAATCAGCTAGTGTGTGGTCTGGAGCAATATGGCTACTGTCGCATCATCCAGGTGGATGCTGCACACTGATGGTGGATGAGGAGTTTCCCCCGGCACCTAGCGCTGTGGAAAGCGCTTTGAGCGTCTAGAAAAGTGCTATATAAACGTAAGGAATTATTATTATTATTATTATTATTTATAATGCAATTCACAACTGTAATTAAATTTTAAAACAACTTTTAATTTGTTCCACAATAACTTTTTACTGAAGAGAAGTGCCAAGAACATTTTAATATGAAAGGGTTCTATGGATTTTCAATGCCAATAAAGGATCTTTTATAGTGAGTGACTGATGAGAACGAACAATGAATAGCAAACTAACACTAACAAAGACTAATAAATACTACAACTAGGGATGAGTGAAAAACATTCTGAAGGAAGTTGTAGGCGTAATTCTAGTCAGGACTAATTGATTTGCACAAATTCACTCTTCTATACCTAATATTTTGAATTTTCAAAAAGTTCAATTTAAATCAGCAAAATCAGAGACAAAATTATGACATGACTATAATATGATGATAATATCAGTAATAAGTTGATCATAAGTAATAATTAGCCATTTGGCCATCTTACACATTCAGATAAGCCTAAAAATGTCACTTGAAGCATTTCAATCTTAACTAATGACATTATAACTTAAATCATGTTGTAGGTACATTTGAATGTTAATTAGTTCTTCTTACTAGATCATCCTGAGTTGGACATATTTTATTTTTCATTTTAGCATATCACTCTCCCCTAATTGTTTTTCATTGTAGATAAAGGTATAATTCACCCAAAAAATAAACTTGCTATCATTTACTCACCCTCCATCTTAGTTCAACATGAAGGAAGATATTTTGAAGAATGTTGACTTCCGTAGTATTTTTTTGTTCCGGCAATGGAAGCTGCTTTCCAACATTCTTCAGAATATCTTGTTTTGAAAGAAAGATATTCATGAAAGTTTAGAACCACTCAAGTGTGTCTATATGGTGAGGAAATTTTCATTTTTGGGTGAACTATCCCTTTAATACAACTAATGGGACCTTATTGAAAAATGTTACCATGATATTGTTTATAATAGTCCAATTTTAACACCAAAATTGGCTTCCAGTGTCTGCACTGCATAAAAAGTTGTGTACTCAGTAGAGTCTCTCAACAGAGTGAGAATCGTCTGGAGTTGAGGTTCATCTTGGTGAGACCCAGATGTTTGAGAGGTGTGGAAAGAGTGAAGGCGGCTTTCATGGGGATGTCACACAGTAGGTCTGAGTCCTCCTCACACTCCTCCAGCTCATAAGTGGCGTCATCCAGCATCTCTTTGTGACGGTGGCACACCTGCTCCACCTTCAGCCTGTGGATCTCCACTCGTAAGCGGATCAACTGGCGCGCTAGACGGTTATCCTGCATCTGCATCTCCCTCTGAGCAAAAATACATGAGAAAAACAGTGAGGATGATGTATAGCACACACTTCACTGTGCTCTGGCAGACCAGCACTAATTATAAGATTAAATTAGTCAGCTTTCACACATAGAATTGGGCACAACTTTCTGTCAAACACCCACTCAAGTTTCTGCACCTGTGTGGTATTTAAGTGGAATATGCCAAGAGAATGGAGTCCTGCCACCTGTGTCGCACAATGCCAGATTTCAAGATCAGTTGGCATTGCTTTACAGCAGTCTGGCTCTTTAGACAAACACAAATAACTTCTTTGGACAACTGCTGATCTGTTAAAGTATGTGTTTTACAGTATTTTATCCAGAGACCTCTTGAAAATTCTCTATTCCTCTGGGTTGTGATTTATAGAGTTTGAGGAAAACATTTTGTTGTATTCTGTAAAATATATTTATTCAAGAAGAAGAAAAGGTTGCCATGTTTTTACACGTTTACAGTTGTTTAAATACAGACAAATCTTTTAATTTAAGACCAAAAAAATCTATATTCGTTGCAATAACCCTGACTATGTTTTTATATGAAATAATAAAAAATCTTTTTAGACCTTCACTGTAAAAACTATTGCCCAAACCCAAATTTTTTAATGACTGGTCATATCTAAATTTTTCAATTGGCCCAAATGAAATTCGATAAACTGGCTTTTTTCAATTGTAGCAACAGCCTGTTAACAATTGGCTCAATGAGAAATAATGTGTTGAGCCAATTGAAAAACCACCAGATCTGCCCAATTATGTTATTAGCCTAACTGAATATTTTAAACTGTTGTAGCATGCGTTTTTAGTTTCACCTAATTAAAAAATGTATTTTGGGAAATTTACATTGCTAAAGCAACTTTACTGAATTCTTTATTTGCCATTGTCCCAAAAGAAAAGAAAATATAATATCATACCCATAACTCGGTGGTTAGTTGGAAAATATAAACAGGTGTTCAATATAATGTTAATATATACTTTCTCTGTGAATTTTTTTTTACTGCAATTTTCACATCGATAATATATATATATATATATATGAGCAATTCCAGCGTTATGGATGTGACATTTGCAGTAAAAATTAAAAACATAAATTCACGTAGAAAGTATACATCACCATTATATTGACACATCTGTTTCTATTTTCCAAAACAACTAACCACAAAGTTGGGATCAGAAAAATATTAATCTGTAAACATTTTTTATAATTTAACTGAAGAAAATAAACATGTGTTATGGATGTGACAAAAAAAGTCTGTGAGTTTACAGTACACAACATACTTTGTAGAAATTCTGTCATTTAAACTGCACAACTTAAAAGAAACAATGCTAATCAAACAGATATGAGTTGGCTCTCTATAGAACAAAAATAATTGATTTTATTTTATTTGACATTTTTGCATTTATAAGGAAAAAGTGTCGTTATGGATGTGACACTTTTCCGTTATGGATGTGACGGATGTGAAATTGCCACTTGTGTGATTTTGGTAAATTAAATATAATAGTTTAAAAATATTCATAAATGTATCTGTCAGTGTTTCAAAGTACTGTCAAATACTTGCTTACACAAAAAATATATAGAAACGGTTTCTCTATTTTGGTGAAAACTTTTTTTTTTCATGGCAAGGTTGACGTCTGCATGGAATTGCTCATATATATATATATATATATATATATATATATATATATATATATATATATATATATATATATATATATATATATATATATATCCCTTGGAAGGACATTTCAAAAATAAAGAATAGCGGGCATGTTTAATGTGGACAGGGTTGGATGGAACTAAACGACAGGGCAGCAGCCCTCTGGGAACTAAATTTGATATATACAGTACAATTAATGCAGATATATTAACCAAAAAGTGAAAATGTACTCACTATTTATTCTCCCTCAGGTGATTCTGAACCTTTCTGCGTTTTATTCTTCTGTTGAACAGTAAAGATCTTTAAAGCTGAAAACCTGTAACCATCGACTTCCATAGTGGGGAATACCAAATGTCAGTGGTTACAGCTTTTCCAGCTTTCTTTAAAATATCGTCTTTAGTGTTGAACAGATACTCAGGTTTGGAAAGAGTAAAGTGTGAGCATATGATGACAGAATGTTCAGTTTTGGGTGAACTATTCATTTAACTTTGTCAAAAAGTTTCAATTAAAAACAAGAGAAACATAAATACAATACCAGTTCGCTTCTGAGCCACTCTAACGCGTCGTCTATGGTGTCAAATCCACATATATTCTTATAAGGCATGCCATCTTTCCAGATGTCTGACATTTGGCTGTCCTTCTCCACAGAACCCGGGCTGCCGACATTTGAACCGTGCGCGGCTCCATCAGTCCACGGCCGAGACTGCAGTCGTTCCTTCCACTCCAGGTAGGACGGTCTGCGTGTCTGGAGTTTGAGTTTCTCGGTCAGGGCTTTGACACTATCCAGATCCTCCGTATCTCCCTCAGAGCCCTCATCCGCTCCCAGCTCTCTGAACTCCATCTCTGTGCTGCTCAGACATGTGCGCTGCGCATGATCATGTGCGCACTCCGGTCATTAATCTCAAGAGGTGTGCTCAGCTAGTGTTTATATAGACAGAAAAGTGACCGCCCATGTTCTGCAGACTAATAACAGAATTTTAGACCGTCTGAGCTTGAATGTTGCGGCCAGACGCAACATTTCGTGCTCGTGTGGAGCTGCTCAGTCACAGGGTCAGTGATACATTTAAACTCACACGCAAAACCCACAGACTGCTGAAGGTAATTTTATGTGGAGCTTTTCAAGTGTCACAGGGTCAGTAACACGTTTAACATCACACACAAAAACCACACAGGTGGGTGGTTAAACAAATCGACAGTTTTCACCAGACCATCTGGTTTCATAAAAGCAGAAGACAACGTAGTTCTGAATATTTAGGCAATTAGGGTTCGGTCATTCTGGCTCAAACGCACACAGCTTCTCAAATCATCTCTACAGTATTGGCATCGATGCATGCCAACTTGAAATTCCTTAAAATTGTTTTATGACAGAATGTCTCCATCTTCTGCTGATACTGAGAAATAGAGTTTTTCGTGAATTACAGTCTACTATCAGTTTATGTATATGCTGGGGGGTTGCGGAAATTAGGATATAAAATTAAAACTATTTTCAAATAATTATATATTTTTTTCTTATTTTATCTTTATAATAAGATCAAATCAATTGTTCAGATAAAATTGGATTAAAAGAAAAAAGCATATAGGTTAAAACGTTACAAAAGCAACACATTAATAACGCATTGTTACAAATAGATTAAAATGAATACGAAAGTGCATAAAAATAGGCTACTTTAATGAGTTGAGATTTAAAAACGATCACTCTGTGATTACTTTTTTGTTCTTTCTTTTTTGACACAATGTCTCCATCGCCTGCCGATGTTGAGAAATTGCAAGGGAAGTATTTATTTTTTTAGCTATTACAACCTAGCAACTAAAAATATAGGCTATATGTGGCATAGGAGTGTGTAAAAATGCAAAAAATAGTAATTGAAATATATCAATATAATTACAAAAACAAACGACTTTATACACATAAGAGTAACATAACAAACAATAGTAAAAAGCTAAAATAAATGCATCAATAAATAAATACAGGACTAATGAGTAGGACAAATGTGTTAGAAACAGAATGTTTTCCAAATATAATTTAGATTCATTTATAATATTTTTAACAGTATAAATGGCGTCTTGAAATTCTCTGTGCTATTGATTTTTCTCATCTATGGTCAATAGACAAATAAAAAAATAGGTAAAAAAATGAAAGATAATAACTTACTTAAAATAAATTAAATACATAACTTATCTAAGATGGCTGTAGTAAAATATGCTAACTACGTTTGATTTGATTTTTTGCATTAATATAATCTAAACTTTTAGGAAGAGTGACGAAGGAAATTTAAACAAGACAACAGTAATAACAAAAGAAAAACCTGAAAAAAAACAGAGGGGCTGGGGCTTAAATATTGAACGGAAACGAAAGTAGAGGCAAACGCTTAACCAGGCTTTATGAAGCGCACGACCGACACACCTCCAGCAGCTCGCGCACTGTCGGCGGTTTATAGTTGCCAGATACCGGTGAGTTTTATAATATAGCCTAATAACATAACGGGCTGTGAGAGAGTTTTCTACAGGATAGCTAATAACAATTGCGGAAGACCTTGTACAGTGGCTCACCAGCTTTCTAAACTCGTTTTCTAAAAGCGTGAGAAGCACCAGATGGTGGTTGCTGTCGCAGAGAAATGGAGCTGTCGTCGGAGCACATCAAGACCGCGAATGTTGAAGATGTTACCCTGAGAAGACCTTTCCATCCAGCGCTCAGAGGAACCCTGTGTGTTACCAGCCACCACCTTCTGTTCTCCGACAGAAAGGATGAAGCTTCCTGGCAACTTCTCTTGCTCCTCAAGAACATCGATGCCATTGAGAAAAGGTAGACAGACTGATGCTCTCATCCGCTGGGGCTTAGATTTTTTTTTAGGTTATTATAATAAGGTTATTTATTAAGTTATTAACAATGCATGCATGTACACAAATAGTAAAAAAAAATGATAAAGAGCATAAACAATAAAGTAGTTTAAGATGGTTAGTTGGTTTTATCTGGTTTATGAAGCTCTCCCTGCAGGGCCACTCTGGTCTTAACTGGTTTAAGATGTCTAACTAGTTAAAAAAAATGCTTGAAACCCATTTAGACCACAAATATAGACTATATACCAATAAATATCTAACGGCCAGCTTTATAGTGGCTCCTGCAGATTTTAACTTGTTACTGATCTATTTCTTAAATTTGGCTTTGTTGGGTGAAAATAAAGGTAATTAGGTGGATTTAGTGGTGTTAAATAATATTTTGGGAGTGTTGTATCACATTTAGCCTACATCCTATGTACTTATCATTACATAAACTGGGTAATAACCATAGATACTATCCCAAAAACCTACCACTGAACATAACCTTAACCCATTTAGTTATTGTATAACAGTACTTTCTTTGGTAAGTATACTGTAAGTCCATATTAAGCATGCATACTTTAAAGTGCAACCATGACTTTTGATTTAACTTAACTTAGATTGGAGATCAGTTATTTTTACTTCATTTCAAGCACCGCATGAATTTGTATGTACTGTTGATCAATGCTAAAACATGCACAATAATACTTCTGTTCTTTGTAAATGCATAATTCATATTCTCATTAATCTGTGCATCTTTTCCTTAAGTCTTACATCCTAATTACAGCAGATCCTCAAAGACAATTGTATGTGTGTGTTTGATCCCCGAAGTGATCTGCTTCTGTAATAATTAACTCTAATTCTGTCTTTCTCTAATTTTACCCATCACCTTTCCTGCGTGTCAGTGTCGAGAATCTTTTCGGATACCCCAGGTACAAAAACCGGCCCAGTGTTTGATTTGTGCACTCTTATATTGCTCATTGAAGCTGCTGTTTCATTCTGATCTGCCTTCTGCTGTTAAATTATACAGAAATGCTACAAAAGAGTTAAGCGGCAGAGGTCATTTCAGAATAAAAAGACAACTTCTAAAATGAGCTACGCTGGCAAACGTGAACGCTTATGACAGAATATTTTGCAAGATCATCTATGCTTTGCAATGAGCATTTGTGCAATCGACCATGCTTTTTTGTGTTTCATGCAATCTAGAAACAGTTATGTACATGTTCTAAATCCAGTGAGATCCAATGAGATGTACTGTTAGCTAACATTGTGTAAAAGTTATATTTAGAGCTCTCAGTTGATCTCACTGTTTCCCTGCTAGTCTTATGCACATGGCTTGTTTTTGCTTCCTGCTTCTGTCTCTTGTGAGGCCCCAGCGGGGACGACTGTATGAAATCAGAGAGTGTGAGAAAAATGTACTTTAAAAATGGGTGGGGGTGTTGTGCGTATGTGTCTAATTCAGGGCTGTTGGACAATCCTCCGGTACAATCACCATTAAATGTAAGGACCTGCTTGTTCTTCAGCTGGAAATTCCTGGAATGGAGGAATGTCTGAACATTGCCAGTTCTATAGAGGTACTAAATATAGTTGTTATTATTAGCGGGTTGTGAGACGAGGATTAGTTTTAATGTTGCTCATTTTTATATGTACTGTACTGATCAATGGTTTGGTTTCTGTAAGAACTTGATATCATTTGAAATAAATTGTGTTTGACCAAGAATGCATTTGTTTGATTCAACATAGACTCATTCTGAAAGCGTAGCGCTATATACGTTTCTGGAGATTGAGAGTTATGAAGCCAGAAGTAAATAGTGCTGCGTTTCATTTTTAAAACGAACGCTATGCCTTTTCGCGCTTACCAGCTGACCACTTACATCCATGTGGACGGCTTTCCCATTGTTACCAGTTTGTCCAGTTAGCTCACCATGTACGACAGCGGACTTGAGATGCAGAGAGGAGTTGACCGCAACGATGGGGTTTGAGTCTGGTAAGGAACGGTTCCAGAAAGTTGGTAAGATAAAAACAGAATCCAAAAAATAAAATAAAAAAGTAAATAACAGGGTGAGATCGTGGTAAAATCTGAAAACGTGGTGAAAAATCGGGCAAGGAATTTTTTTTTTCTGGATTGCTTTTTAAAAATTTCAGTTAGGTTTAGGGAAGTGAGCGGGTCAATCTGCTTTTGAAAATACAATTGGTTGGATTTAGGGAAGGAGGAGGGTGGGTCAGTCGGTCATTCAGTCAGTCAAACAGACAGTCAAGAGCGGCCTCTGGTGGATTTACGTGAGAACAGCAGGCGTGAATGGCAATCGCGAGAGAAATTTGAGATCTGAAAAAGCATACACAGCGGCCTCCAGTGGATTCACAATGACAAAAACGGCAAATAAACGTAGCTCCTGGGACGTATTTGGCACTCTCCAGACATGTAATATATAGAGATAAATAGAAAGGAACGTTTTCAGAATGAGCCTAGGTTGATTACAAATACAAGAACAAATGTACATACCTCAAACATGTTAATGGCATTTAACAATTTGATTCAAAATTTTGGAATTCTGATTGCCTGCCTCAGCTGTAAGTGTGAGTGGGTTGTAATGTGCTCTTATATCTCCGTAGGCTCTCTCGTCTCTGGAAAGTGTGACGGAGATGTATCCCTTCTTCTACAGACCGTCACACCTCGCTCTGTGTGGCCCGTGGGGGTTGTCCTCAACAGAGGAATATTACAAACAAACAGAAAGGCTGGTGAGTTTTGTTGGCTGGTCGCGTTTTTCTCTCTTTCGCTTTCTGTTCCCTTTCCTTCAATTACTCTCACTCTGTAGTTTCTCCTGCTTTGAGAAACACATGCAATAACACAAACAAATGGTGGCCAGAATCATTACTCTACGGTGAAGTGTTACGTGATATAAGCAATTGTTTCATTTCCTGAAAAAGACACAAACAGGAAGCACTTTGTTTTGCCACAGGAAGCTGAAAGCAGTTGTGAGACATGAGTGACACTTAAACTCACAGGGAAAAAGTAGTGTCCTTTTTTATAGTTATTAGTATTTTTTTCGTTTGCTTTTTGTAGCAATCTTTGTCATTTGTATTTCTGCTGCCAACAATAGCTTGTTTTTCTCTTTAGTTTTCATTTCCCTTTAGTTTTCATCTCACAGTGGTTTCATGGCCTGTTATTTGTTTCTATAGCTGTGGATGGGTTACTTCTAGTCCATGATATCTGACACAACATTTTGTACCATGAGTTTTTAATTTTTTAGCCTCTTTAAGCTATATATTTAAGCTATATATAGTTTGGGTCACAATTCATAGTCTTAACAAACCATTAACTAACACTATGAGTTTATAAAGCAGTGGTTCCCAATGTGGGGGTCGGGATTTGATTTCCAAAAATCAAATTAATTTTATTAAACCATTAGACTTACCATATTTTGTCCATACCCTATAGATTATAGAAATTAATAGTTACATTAAAAAACAACAACAACATGCAAATAAAAAGCCATCTGTCATGAAGTAGAGAATCACAGAACACAAAAATACATGTGCAGCAATTTATTTTGACAAAAATAAACAAAAGATAAACCTAATCCTGTATAGGAACTACAAGCAAGATACAAAAATCTAGAAATGAGTCTAGGCATGGGATGATAACCAGTTTCAAGGCATTGGAAAAGTCACGGTTTTAAAACCAGCAAAATTTTTTGTAATACTGTTCCTAAGGTATGTGTAAGATTTTTTATTTACTTTTTTTTAGGACAACAGTATCTCCAGCAGAAAAGATATCCAAAGATGGCATTGTAAATTGTAAAGACATCTGTGTTTTTGAAACTAATGAAGACAGCAGGCATCAATTATTCATTTTCATAATTTAGCCTGACATGTTTTCTGCTGCAAAATATTTTAAATCTTTCAAAAAATAAAATACATTGTATTCAAAGGGGTAAAAATTGTTGTTTTTTACCCAGACATTTAAAAAGGATATCTTTTAGAGCTGTAATCACAATACCGTGATATTTTTATTCAAGGTTACCATCAGAATCTTACCGGCCCATGCCTAAATGAGTCCAGACAAAAGAACCGACAAAAACCCAAAAATAAGCAAATACAATAAAAGGGCAGGAGTGCTAACAAAAACAATCAAGAATAAAAAAACAGCAAATACTAAACTGGGTATTAGTGCTAACAAATACAAACAAGAATCCAAAAATAAGCAAATACAAAACTAGATCACCAAACAAACATACTGAGGGACAAACAAAATCCTAAGGCAACTAAAACACAGGACAAAGGGGTTTACAAAGACAGAGATGAATTAACAAACAAGAAATAGCTGTAACATAATATAATCAGAAGTGCAAAGGATTATAGGAAATGAAGATCAACTACAAGTCGTGGAAGAAAGTGAAGAGGGAGAGGAGGGGGATCGATAAAATGAGGTGCCGGATCAGATTTCGGAGGAGCCAGATTCGGATCCGGCACAAATTAAACCCTGCATGCAACAGATTGATTGTATGGCACCATGTTAAACTTTCTGACCCTTTACGACTCTCACATGCATTTAAAATAAAGACCATGACTAAATATGGAGGACGGTCTTAGAGTGACGTTCTCCAAAATAAATGAAGAATAGACTTGGGCCTATTGGTGTGTGTGCGCTGTTGCATGCAAGGTTTTATATATATTTATAACCACTTCAGAGGATATTGAGGGTCACGAATTACTTGCATTGTTACTTTAGGGGTTGTAGGCTGAAAAGTTTGGGAACCCCTCTATTAAACTACTAATTTAATTAGCTGTTTATTAATAGTTAGTAAGATAGAAGTTGGGTTGACGTTTTGGATAGGATTAGGGGTGCAGAATAAGATCATACTTTACTAGTACTACCAATGAACTACTAATGAACAGTTCACATCTTAATAATAGGCAGGTGATAAGCCAGTAGTTAACAGCATGAATTGTGACCTAAACTAAAGTGTATAACAACATTACATTTGATCTCATCAAGATAATTTCTCTAAAGAAAGGAAGGGAAGTACTAAATATTGTTATTATAATAACCTATCTGTTCATTATATTTTACTCAACATGTAACTGATGTCTTATTACATGTATTTCTATTCCTATTATGTGGATGTGTGAGTAGTGGGACAAGTGGAGAGTGAGTACAGTGAACTCGGATTATTCTGTATGTCCATCGTATCCATGTGCCGTCATTGTGCCTTGTGAGGTTGATGATGACAAGTTGGTCCGGTCTGCCCGCTTCCGACAGGGCAGCAGATTTCCTGTCCTCTCCTACTGTCATCACCGAAACGGAATGGTGAGTGTGGGATGTTTTCCTGTATAGAAAATATAAGTGTGTGTAACTGTTGCTATGTCCCAATTCCCAATTTTATAATTGCTTTTTTGAATCAATTTGTGCTCATCTAGGTGATCATGCGAAGCAGTCAACCTTTGACAGGAGCCAACAGGAAGAGGTGTAAGGAGGATGAACTCCTTCTCCAGGCTGTGATTGATGAATCAGAGATGGGTTACATCATTGATCTGCGCTCTGCCCAACAAGCCCAGCAGGCCCGGATGACAGGAGGAGGTTTTGAGTCCAAATCTTCCTATTACAACTGGAAGAGAATCCATAGGCACCATGAAAGGTAAAAGGGATTATAAGAAGTGTTTATAAACTTTCTGAAATTAAAGGATAAGTTTACCCAAAAATGAAAATTTGCTGTTAATCAATTGACCCTAATGCCATCAAATATATGACTTTTTTAGAGTAAGTAGAACATTAAGGTCGAAACTGATCCTTGATGATTCATAAAATGCAAGTCAACGGTTGTCAACACTTTGAGAGTCAAAAACATATTGTTATGATAACCAGCGATCTAGTGGCTGCAGATCGTTTTTTAAACATGCAGATTGCAAAAGAACTACATGTGCCGTCATGCACCATTCACACGCACTTGTTCCTCATTCTGTTGATTACACACACTCACGGCTGGGAGCTGCTCATGTACTGATTAGATGGGCTTTATAAACAGCGCGCACACACACACACACACACATCCTGGCTGAGTCTTCTGTAATGTGAAAGGGAGGTGACAAAGGAGTGCGGATTTAAATGCAGGGTTTATTGAACAGAGAATGATCAGGCAAGCAATGGTCAACACAGGGGCGAACAGATGTATACAGGGTATCCAGAGTTGCGATCAAATAACAGGTGAATGGTCAGTACAGGCAGGCAGCAGACCACATAAACAAGCAAACAAACAAGTCGAGGGTCAAAACACGGCAAAGCAAGGCAATAGAAACGCGTCGTAATCTTCACAGTAACAGCATAACAAGACTCAGCCTAAATGTGTGTGCGCTGTTTATAAAGTCCATCTGATCAGTTCATGAGCACCTCCCAGCCGTGTGTGTGTAATCAACAGAATGAGGAACAGGTGCGTGTGAGCAGTGCATGACTGGATATGTAATTCTTTTGCAATCTGCGTGTTTACCAATGATCTGCAGCCTCTAGTTCGCTGGTGATCATAACACATATACAGGCGAAACAAAATTAATATATGCAGCTACTGATGATACACTCAGGTCTCATAAATAAATATTAATGGCTAATTTCATAATCATAATATATCAGTGTATTATCTTAACTAATATTTTTAGTATTTTTTGCCTGTATATGTTTTTTTTTTACTCAAAGCATGTCGGTAGCTGTTAACTTGATTTTTATGAGTCACCAAGGACTATGTTTCACACAAAAAACTTAAATTTTCTACTGAAGAAAAAAGGCAACTACATCTCAGATGGCCTGATGGTGAGTAAACAAGCTGCAGATCTCCATTTTTGGGTAAACTGTCCCTTTAAGTGACACATAAGACAGTTTTTGCTTGTAATGTTGTGTGTTTGCAGGGGCAAGGTTCTCCAGGAGAGTCTTATTAAGCTTGTGGAAGCATGCAGTGATCAGTCTCACAGCGTGGATCGCTGGCTCAGTAAACTGGAGAACTCCAAATGGCTTTCTCATGTTCACAGTGCACTGTCCACTGCGGGTCTGGTGGCAGAGTGTGTGGAGAGGTGAGGACATTCATTATTTAGCCCTAAACAATTATGGAGTTTGGGGCGCTCTGTCACCGTCTGAGATTGAAACTTAAAATTGCAGTCATATTAAACTATTGCAGGAACAATAGAACATGACAGGAACATGCTTTTATGTATTAACTGATTTAAAATAAAATTATATATCAAATTGTTGTAGTGCGTAATGTGATGTCGTACGCTGACAACAGAGGTGCGGATTTAAATGCAGGTTTTATTTAGCAGAGAATGGAACGGTCAACACAGGGGCAAACAGATGTATACAGACAATCCAGAGTCGTGGTTACAAAACAGGCGGATGGTCAAAAGGCAGGCAGTGGGCAACAAACACAAACAAAACAAAGCGAGGGTCAGATACAAGGCAAGGCAAGAAAAACGTATTGTAATGTTCACAATTTAGTATAACAAGACTCAGCAATGAAGTGTGCGTGCGTGTTGTGTATATAGTCCTTGTAATCAGTCCATAATGATCCTCCTGCTGTGAGTGTGTGCAATCAGCAGAATCTGGAACAAGTGCATGTGAGCGGTGCATGACTGGAACTTGTAGTCCAAGTAATGGCCAGGATTAGATCGCTGGTCATTGTGACATATCTGTAAATGAAAGGTAAATATTAAATATGTGAATGATGGTTTTGATGTCAGTTATGGTTTTCCAGCATGAGAATCTGTGAATTAGTTTCTGCTTTAATTTGCTGCAGTGTTTATCAAAGACCACTAAAGTGTTCAAGAATAATAAGTAATAATTTATCATAGAACTGATTTAATTTGAGGTGTTTCATGTTCAGCATTGTTGAACAACTTTTCAATACATTAGTCGCGTTTATTGCTTTTACATTTTCTATATATATTCAATTAATTAGCTGCTTAATTAGCTGCTGAATTAGCTGCTGAGACTTATATTTCTAAAAATATTACAGTTGGCCTTATGATGTGCATGATGTCCGTAACAAACAAAGTAATCTATACATACCAAGTAAACAAAACAAATTAGTTTAGAAATTTAGTTGTGCAACAAAATTAAATGGGAAAATTATTGATTACATGAACAAAGGAGGGTGTAAAAAGGCATGAAATGCCCAGACACCCACTGAAATCTCTCAGTATTTAGTAATAAAGCGTCATTAGACCACAGTGTAAATTAATATTACCAACAAAAACATTACCAGGATGATGAAGATTTCAACAAGACAGTGATTCCAAACATAGCCAAGGGAACTCCAAGGAACTCAAGGAAGCTCCTATAATGGCCCAGCCAATCACCTGATCTGAATTCAATAGACACTAAGAACTAAAGAACAGAGTTTATAAACGAGCCCCACAGAAGCGTCAATATTTGAAGAATCTGTTGAAGTCTAGGGAAAAAAACCACACCAGAGCAATATTTTTTTGTTTTTTTATATTTTGGTTTATTTGTATATTTGGATTGTTTGAGTTTTTACCAAAACGTAATGTCGTATTTTTACTAGGAAAAATCATGACGTGTACAATATTTATTTTATTTTTAATATACTTTTGTTTTACATATTTACATAAAGCTGGTTAAATAAGTATTGAACATGTCTTGATATTTCCTAGTCTATAAATCCATAAGATGCGCAGCATTTCAAATATTAGTTTTGCCTCGCTCTTTTTGTAGAGTTGGTCACTGTGGGCACATGCATGGCTTTAAGATGTACATCTCTGGTGTGTTTTTTTTGCAGGGATGCTCACTCTGTGCTTGTGCATGGCTCTGAAGGGACAGACAACACACTGCTGGTGAGCTCACTGGCTCAGCTCATCCTAGACCCCGCATCTAGATCTCTCAGCGGCTTCCTCTGCCTACTGGAGAGAGACTGGATACAGGTGAATGTTTGCATTGCTTGTAAATTTTGTGAAAGCTCAACAAAGCCATGTCCCTACTGTTGATCAGAAGGTTGATTGGTTGTATGCATGTTGTTTCTCAGGCTGGACACCCATTCCAGCAGCGCTGTGTTCATTCAGCATACTCTCATGCCCGTCTAAAGCAGGAGTGCCCGACGTTCCTGCTGCTGCTTGACTGTGTGTGGCAGGTGTGGCGCCAGTTTCCTCTCGCAATGGAGTTTAGTGAGGCTCTGCTGCTTCGTCTGGCACAAGAAGTTTATGCTTCAGACTATGGAACCTTCTTGTGTAACAGTGAGCAAGAGAGGTGGGCAAAAATTCCTTGTAAACTTCCTTGTAAAAAAAAATTCCAATCACACTAATGTTTACATTTTTGGAGCATTATTTTAATATTCCTGATAATATTTAAAGTCTTCTATGATCCTCTAGTATGCAATATTATTATTAATATGAATGAAATATTATTGCCAAACTGCAAATGCTTTTCTTACCTTGAGGTTTTGTCTTGTTTCTTCTAATCTGAAAATTCTTAAATCAAGAAGTAAATAATATTTTCTTGTTTTTAGAAATAATATATCAAAATTAAGTGGGTTTTTCCTTAAAACAAGAAAAGTAATTTGCAAATGGAATTAGCAAAATAATATTTATTTCACTTTGAAAAAAGACTATTGTTGCTTACTCGATTGGCAGATCATTTTGCTTGTTTTAAGGAAAAACAAAATAATATTTATTTACCTGATTTAACATCTTGTAGATATTTGGACTAGAAACTCTTAAGGAGGAAAGGGATTTTTGCAGTGCATTTAATTATTTGCCAATTTAATAGGTTCATTTATTTTTGTGAAAGCAGAATTTTCAGCATCATTACTCCAGTTTTTAGTGTCACATGATCCTTCAGAAACCATTCTCATACACTGATTTGATGCTTAAAATACACTTCACACCATTATCGGTGTTGAAAACAGTATTGCTTAATATTTATGTATGAAAGTGTGGAGATTTTCCAAAAGAACGTCATTATATGAGATTGAAATCTTTTGTAAAAAAAAATTACTTTTAATATAATTTTAACAATGACGCCTGATCAGTTTAATGTATTCTTGCATTCTAGCTTATACACTACTGTGCGCAATTCTTGAGCCACTGTTAGATTTGTTGGATAGCTGTGGTTTAATTAGTATATTCACTGTAAATATTTCTCATCTCCACCTAAACAATGAAATCAAATTTGGTCAATTTGTCTGAACATTTTGTGTGTGTGTGTGTGTGTGTGTGTGTGTGTGTGTGTGTGTGTGTGTGTGTGTGTGTGTGTGTGTGTGTGTGTGTGTGTATAATGACATGGTTATGACTTAGTTATACTTTATTAAAAGTGGTTTACAGGTGGCTTACAGGGTCGCACCTTATGTCCCTTCAATTCAAAAGACGGTGTCAAAGCACAAACCAAGCTCGAAGACAAAAGAATTGTCTGTAAACCTCAGAGACAGGATTTTGTCAAGGCACAAGGCTGAGGAAGGTTACAGAAAAATTTCTGCTGCTCTGAAAGTTCCAATGAGAACAGTGGCCTCCATCATCTGTACGTGGAAGATGTTTGGAACCACCAGGACTCTTCCTAGAGCTTCTCAAACCATAAGAAACAAAATTCTCTGTTCTGATGAGACTAAAATTGAACTCTTTGGAGTGAATGCCAGGCGTTACGTTTGGAGAAAACCAGGCACCGCTCATCACCAGGCTAATACCATCTCTACAATGAAGCATGGTGGTGGCAGCCTCTTGCTGTGGGGATGTTTTTAGCAGCAGGAACTGGAAGACTAGTCAGGATAGAGGGAAAGATGAATGCAGCAATGTACAGAGACATCCTGAATGAAAACCTGCTTTAGAGTGCTCTTGACCTCAGACTGGGGCAGGACAATGACCCAAATCACACTGCCAAAATATCAATGGAGTGGCTTCACAACAACTCGGTGAATGTCCTTTAGTGGCCCAGCCAGAGCCCAGAGCTGTACACCGTCGCTTCCCATCCAACCCGATATAGCTTGAGAGGTACTGCAAAGATGAATGGGCAAAAATTCCCAAAGACAGGTGTGCCAAGCTTGTGGCATCATATTCAAAAGACTTGAGGATGTAATTGCTGCCAAAGGTGCATCAACAAAGTATTGAGCAAAGGCTGTGAATACTTATGTACATGTGATCTTTAACGTTTTTTATTTATAATAAATTTGCAACAATTAAAAAAAATCACATTGTCATTATGGGGTATTGTGTGTAGAATTTTGAGGAAATAAATGAATTTAATCCATTTTGGAGTGAAGCGCTATGAATACTTTCCGGATGCACTGCAGATCGTCATTAAAACTTTGAAACAACAGAGTTGGTGGAGGATTTTTGTAAATATTAACATAATATTTATATAATGACACCATGTTGTTTATTTATTTTAAACATTTAATCATTTATTTTGGTCTAGATATGCAGCAGGAGTGAAGGAGAAGACACACTGTTTGTTTCAGGCCTTATTGAAGCCTGATGTTGATGAGCAGTACCTCAATCCACTGTACGAACCCACAGATCTGGCCATTTGGCCTTCAGTACATCCTCAGTCCTTACAGCTATGGACAGGTGAGTAAATACACACAGAAATGCGCAGTTCAAATAACGTCACAGCCTGTCTTTTGAAGTTTATTGGTTTGTAAAGTCAGAAAAAACACATAGGCAACAGATTTGTCCTTTATACCACATCATCCTGATGATCTGGGTTTGTGTGCAGGGCTGTTCCTCAGGTGGACAGAATATGCTCAGAACATGGAAGAAGCCAGAGAGGAGGTGTGGAGCATTGTGAAAGAGCACAAAGAGAGAGCTGGATCTGACAGGACCAATAATAATAACACAACAAGTACACACTGTGACACCTTGACCCCATTTGAAAACCTCATGGATGAGCTTACTATTTTGTGACCTCATGGTAGAATGGACACTGTGAAGCCTGCTGGAAATATACATTTCTTGGCAAGAGCTTCAATTAAATTAGCATCACTGCCTATCAGATTGGCTTGCATTTAGAGGGCTTTCAGAAGTAATGTAATTTATGAGAGCAATCTGATGTCGTTGCATAGTAATCAGATATACTGCCATTTGAACATCGGACATGTTTATGACTGTTTGTTTGTTTTTTGGTAAATAGTTTTCACACTGTTACAGAAGTAAGCTAAATGTTGACTCCGTGAGAATGTGAGAAGTTCAAGAAACCCCCAGTAGGTTTGATAAAGCTGCAGACAGCATTTTCAATATGGTTGCATGGTTTAATATCTGGAATACTTCAATCTGATTGGTTAATTGCTATATACAGCATCCAAATATGTTCAAGTATGACCTGTTGATGAAAGATCTATATGTAACTGTCCACTGAGAGGATTTAAACTCAAATAAACGTTTCATTGCTATGCATTTATTCATACAGGATCATGCATTGTTAGTTGGTTCACAGGATAGCTTACTGTTCCCAACTTAATGCTTCAGAGCAGGGTCAGAAGTTAATCAGTGCATGAGGAAATAATATAATAACATGTGCACAGACATAAACACTCAAAATGTTCATAAAGGAGAATTTATTTATTTCATCTGCTACAATTTATGCAAGAGTCATTTATCTAGTCATTTATCATTTATTTTCTTTTGGCTTAATCCCTTTATTCATGAGGGGTCGCTTCAGCGGAATGAACCACCCACTTATCCAGCATGTGTTTTACACAGCGGATTAATCCAGCTGCAACCCAGTACTGGGAAACACCCATACAGTCTCGCATTCATACACACTCCTACACTACGGCCAATTTAGCTTACCGGAGCACCCGGAAGAAACCCACACAAACATGGGGAAAACATGCAAACTCCACACAGGTCATTTTTTATTATTAATATTTAATATTATTTAAATCTGTCCTGGTTAGTTAATGTTAGCATTATGACATTTTGATATATTTATATTACTTTGATTACGCTATTTTACTTATATCTAATGTATAGCAATATTTTTTCATATATTATATTATATTATATTATATTATATTATATTATATTATATTATATTATATTATATTATATTATATTATATTATAATATATTATATTATTATGTGATGGCGCAGTGGGTAGCACTGTCACCTCATGGCAAGAAGGTTATGTGTTCACATATTCTCCCCGTGTCCGTGAGGGTTTTCTCCGGGTGCTCCAGTTTCCCTCACATTTTAAAGACATGCGCTATAGGTGAATTGAATAAGCTAAATTGGCCATAGAGTGTATGTGTGTGAATGAGAGTGTATGGGTGTTTCCCAGTGATGGGTTGCAGCTGGAAGGGCATCCACTGCGTAAAACATGTGCTGGATAATTAGGCGGTTCATTCCGCTGTGGCGATTCCTGATGAATAAACGGACTAAGCCGAAAAGAAACTGAATGAATGAATTATGATATATTACTTAATAAGAATATTAACATAATGAAAGTGTGTCCTGCCAGAGCGTTTGTATGACATTTACTTTTTGCATTATTTTTTTTCAATTACAAATTTTATTTGAATAGAATTCATAACAACCACAGACATTATATTAAATTATTTGACATTATTTGAATATCAAACTAGGTTAACGGTACTAACAAAAGGCATTCTGCATGGCGCATAGACAAACAATAACATCTCATTGGCCAATGAAGTCCTCTGGGTAAAGCCCCAGCTCAGCTAAACTCACCCACACAATATAAATCCGGAGTGGGCAGCCCGTCAGCAAGTTTGCCCTCTTCTAGTGCTAATGGACAGCGCATGCGTCATCACGCGACCTTATGCGGTAGCGTAACCACAAAACTACATTTCCCAGCATTCACCGCTCCGACCACTTGTTTATCCAATGGACATTCGATGCGCTCCTCCGGCAACCAATCGGGCAGTAATCTCTTAATTCTAACAGTTAAATACCATGAAATCCCTCTTATCAGCGCTACTTACTTCCTTAATTTTCCACCACCGGAGACGCCACAGCAATGTTGTGATTTTGATGTAGGACACGTGTTTCACATCGTCGCGGATTTCAAGTTTTGAAGCTCAAGGTGAGGTTGTGCGCTTTTTCTTCAACTACTTGACTTGTGTATTGATCACTCAGCTTCGTGATGTAACATCTGATCGTCATTTTACCAAATGCTAAAAAAGAAAAATGTATTACGTGTTGTTGCTAAATAGATTTGATGACTGATGTGTTTATGAACTGACAGAGAGACGACATGCTGTCAGGTGTCCGGTTGTGTGTCCGCTCGTTGTGTAACGGCCAGTCGGCTCGCGGAATGAGTTTGTCTCCGCGTCAGATCAACCGATGGCCGAGCAGCGAGTCCTCCGAGCCTCCGACGGACAGCCCTCGAGTCCTCATCACAGGTGCCCTCTGTGTCCAGCGTGTTTCAGACCCTGGTGTTTTGGTGTAAAACAGCCGTCGGGTTTCATCACGTCTTCTGTGTTTGTTTGCTGTGCCCCGTAAGAGACGCTTCTATTGATCGCCGTGACAATGGACTGGGAATAAACAATGTAAAAAGCGCTCCGCGTGCGCACAATGGAGCGCGCGCCGCTGTTTTATGCTTGTGTAATAGCGTGTAAAGAGCGAGTAAATGGAAGTGGAGCTGAAAAATGTCTGCACAATAACAATCACAGAGCCTATTTAAATGATCCAGGCCTGTTTATGAAACTTGCATTTTTTTTTTTTTTGCTTCGTTTGCATATTTATTTGCAGATACAGAAATGGTGTTTTAGTCATGGTGAATGATTACAACATTTTTTACAATATTACCATACCTATGATGTGTCTAAACCAAGGCTATTAGTTTAAAGCAATAGCTGTATAATTAAATCTGGTTTTATTAGTTTATTTCACTTGATGTTAGCTATCATTTTCTTATGGTGAGCATTTACTTGTACTTTTAATTCTTTTTCTGTTTACCTTTATTTACTGTACCTCTATCAGAATTTTTACTTTCAATATAATGAGGAACTTAAACTAACACTTTCTACAGTTTGATTTAGTACTTTTCAGATTGATGCTATAATATAGACGAAGCATGGTTGATGATGGCATTCTTGATTGTTATATAAATGTTGTTTTTCATCGCTGAAAGTGTTTTTCTTCTGTTAAAAGGTGGCCTGGGACAGCTTGGAGTTGGGTTAGCACAAATGCTAAGGTTAGTCAATATCTGAAAGATCTGCTGTGTGAGAGAAATTTGACATCAGGCTCCAGAACACAGTTTTAAAGGGATAGTTCACCCAAACATGAAAAATATTGCACCATTTACTCTCCCTCATGTTTTAAACCTTTATTCGTTTCTTTCTTCTGTAAAAGAAGATATTTTGAAGAATGCTGGTTGCATGGGACTAAAAAAGTACAACGGAAGTCAGTTGGTGTTAGCCAGGGGCAGATTTAGCAATTTGGGGGCCCCAAGCAACTCCAGCAATGGGGCCCAAGTCCTAAAATGCAGCCTTTCTACTTTTATTAAATGTTTATTTATTTAGCTTTTTGTAAATCACTTAATCTTCTTTTCCATGTTTTATCTTAATGCAATCTCTACATTTTAAATGATTAGTTTTCTTAAAGTGAATTTACAACTAAAAAAAATATTATTTTAATGAATTTGACTGCCGGACTGCTCCATGATTGGGGGAGGTGGATATTTTATTTTATAATATTATTATTACATAACATTACATTATTATAATAATATTATATTTTAGTTTGTAATAAATAATATTTAATTATGTAAATGAATGTATTTGTTTGACTCTTACTATGCAAAATATGATAGAAAACGATGCTATATTTTATAGGTATACTTTATACTTCTAGATATTTATTGGTGGCCCCCAGATTTCTTGGGGCCCTAAGCAGCCACTTATCTTGCTTATTGGTTAAATTCACCCCTGGTGTTAGCAACCAGCATTTTTCTAAATATTTTCTTTCATGTTCAACAGAAGAAAGAAACTCAAACTGGTTTTGAAGAAGTAAAGAATAAGCCATGTTTTTATTTTGTGGCTTTGGGTGAACTGTCCCTTTAAGTTTTGCATAGACTGGATATGTGCCTTGCTTTTCTTTGTTCCTTTCCAGAGGGAGATTCTGTAAAGTTGTGTTGTCATTTAATTTTCTTTAATAGGATTCATAATCATATTCAACTTCTTTTACATCAGGCAGCAGTATGGAAAGGAAAACATCATCCTGTCGGACATTAGGAGGCCTCCCACTGAGGTTTATAACATGGGTATGTTCAGTCTCAGATGGATATATACTGTACGCCTCTGACGACTGTATCAGGTGCAACATATATAGAGCCACGTGGATGCCATAGACTGGCTGTTAAAGTTTACAGTAAGAGTTTTACAGTAAGAGTGTGTAGCTCTTATATTTCAACTCTCCAAAAAGATTTCAGTAACACTGTACAAAAAGTTGTTACTATTAGTAATTACAATAACCGATATGAAATGAGCAAAAATTAGCTTTTATTATTATTTTATTAATAATTTATTATAATATAACACTCTTTGTCATGAAATGGATAAACTACATTTTAAAATATATTAAAAATAGGAAACATTTCAATATTTTTGACTCCTTTTATATGTTTAAGGGCAAAAATTAAAAAATCTCACCCTCAGAAGACCCAAGATATAGGTGACATTTTTATTCAATATATTTTTTTGATGAAATTAAGAGTCAATATATATATACACACTGTTGATGTCAGAATTATCAGCCCTCCTGAATTATTAGCCCCCCTGTTTATTTTTCCCCCAATTTCTGTTTAACAGAGAGAAGATTTTTTTCTACACATTTCTAAACATAATAGTTTTAATTAACTAATTTCTAATAACAGATGACAGTAAATAATATTTGACTAGATATTTTTCAAGACACTTCTATACAGCTTAAAGTGACATTTAAAGGCTTAACTAGGTTAATTAGGTTAACTAAGCAGGTTAGGGTAATTAGGCAAGTTATTGTATGACGATGGTTTGTTATGTAGACTATCAAAAAATATATATAGCTTAAAGGGGCTAATAATTTTGTCCTTAAAATGGTTCATAAAAAATTGAAGACTGCTTTTATTCTTGCCAAAATAAAACAAATAAGACTTTCTCCAGAAGAAAAAATATTATCAGACATACTGTGAAAAGTTCCTTGCTCTGTTAAACATCATTTGGGAAATAATTAAAAAAGAAAAAAAAATCAAAGGGGGGATAATAATTCTGACTTCAACTATATATATAGACAAAATAAAAACAATACACGTGTTTCCTGGTGATATATTAAAATCATATAAAACAAAACGATGAGTCTGTGCAAAAAACTGAACATTAATTCAGTGCATTACCAAATGTTGGAAATCTGTAAAAATCAGTTTTCCAGATAAAGCTCACACTCCAGACTTGTGAATGTGCTCAGGATTACCAATAATGTCCATTTTTTGCTTCATAAGCAAAACTATTTCTCATTAGGAGCCACAAGTAATCATTTTGTTCTGCCTGTGTATGATTTTTTCACTCTCAAAGTGCTGAGGAGCCATTGACTTGCATTTAATGTATTACCAAGGGGAAAAAATCCACAAAAATTACTGAAAAAAAGCCAGAGGGTGAGTAAATTATCCCCAAAAATGTTCATTTATCCAATTATACATCATTTAACTCGAAAAATGACATTCGCTGTTTGTTCAAACCACTTATTTAAATTGAGCTAAAACAATACAATTTCTGAGGTTTTTGGAGGCGGACAACTTAATTGTTTTATGTTTAATCCACCTAAATTTGTACAAACTAATAAGCTAACTTAATTCCTTTATGTTGTCTTAACACAAATTAATTACGTAGAACCCAACATTAACTGTAAAAATGCATGGTTTCACACAATCAATTTGAGTTAGTGCAACATGAAGAAATTAAGTTAGCTTATAAATGTTTTTTACAAATTCAGAAGTTTATTTTCAACATTTTAAAGGTTTAAGTTAACTTAATTCCTTCATGTTTTCCCAACACAAATTGATTGTGTGGAACTCTGATGTGTGATCCTCCTCACAGGTCCGTTTGTATACGCTGATGTGCTGGACTATAAAAACCTGAGGGAGCTGGTAGTGAATAACAGAATCACCTGGCTGGTGCATTATAGCGCATTGCTCAGTGCTGTCGGGGAAGCTAACGTGGCTCTCGCCCGCACCATCAACATCACAGGTGGCATAACTCAGTCACACATGCTTTAGGAGTTTATGTTATATGGCTGCCTAATTTACAACATAAGGTTTCATCTATCCCTGACGTCCCACATTCTGCCCGTCTCCTGTTGCCCCTGTGCCCATGTCTCCTCTTCTCCTCCCCACCACCCCCTCTTTCTTTAGGTCTGCATAATGTGTTAGATCTGGCTCTGGAGAACTGCTTGCGGCTGTTTGTACCCAGTACCATCGGTGCATTCGGCCCCTCGTCTCCCCGTGATCCAGCCCCTGACCTCTGTATCCAGAGACCTCGCACCATTTATGGTGTCTCCAAAGTCCATGCAGAGCTGATGGGGGAAGTAAAGATTCATTTTTTTATGATTGAATTTTTTTTATTTTCTTCAATAATTTAACAGTACCATCAGTTTACACATTTTTACATCCTTTTAACGCACCATTTCCCCTCCCCAACTGCAGCAGTTACTGTAATTAGATATTGCTACACTGTAAAAATATTGACCTTCAATTCAAAGTAAATTACTGGCTAATTATTGCATTACTTTCACAATAAAATACTGTATGTAAATTCACAACAATTTACCGTGAGGTAGTTCACAGTAATTTACTGTGATTTTGTTACATTAAATTACTGTGAAATTACATCTATATAGTGTAACTTCACAGTAAATAGTAAACTCCATTACTGTGATTTCACAGTATAATATTGTAGAATTAACTATATTTTACTGTGAAGCAAGCTTTCCTTGGCTAGTCATTCTGACATTTACCCTGACTTTGAAATCATTTTGGGTGCTTAATAGTGTTTGGTTTTATTAATCAGCTACTTTCGATCCAGATTATTACGTTTTTGGCTAAGCACAAAGTTATTTTCATTAAAAAAAAATTTATATTTCCATGTTAACCTTATAAAATTAAATAAAGCTGCAGTGCACTCAAAAATGAAAATTTACTATGACATTCATATTGTTTCAAAACAGGATGATTTTCTTTCAAGTTATTTTTGAAGATGTAACCAAATTGTTTTTGAGGCTGCAATAACATTCTGTTATTTCTAAATATAAAAAAGTGCCAATACTTGCATAAAAGTTCATTTGTATTAATGTCTATGTTGAATGAAATAAAAACAGTTTAATTTCCTTTAAATAACATGCAAAAGATATAGCAGTTTTTACTGTAGTTTGCTGTAATCATGCTAATTTGATTAATTTCACACAAAACAAATTCTGAATACAACACATTACTTTGAATATTTACAGTTAAACCATGTAAAGTGATACTAATGTATTTTACTGTGAAAAAAATTACAGTAACATGTTGTGAAAATCTGGAATTTCCTTACAGTGTATCTTAAATCTAGTAAATACAGATACATACTATACAATTAATAAATAAAAAAGCACACATACAAAAAATAACAACAATAAATAACAAAAAAACAATGTAATAATAATAGTTATACATAAATAAATCAAATAAGATCATTACACTTTTACCGTGCGTCTCAACACAGTGACCTTATTCATTCTTCAAAAATGCCAAATAATTCCCCCATCTTCTCTGATAAACATCCAATTATAAAGTAATCTATATGTCATTTTTTTCATATGCTGCCACCTTCCCCAATTCCATAACCCATTCTTGAAATGATGGTGGACTTGCTGAACACCATCCCCTCATAATAATTTGTCTTCCAATCATAATATTTATTTGAATCCATTCAGACATCTTCTCTACAGACCCCAACACAAACGGGTCTCCCAGTACATATATTTTTGGACAAAACCAGATACATTCTAAATGTAATGGTGCACTTTAACCCAGAATTCCTGTATTTTAGAACAGGACAACAGGACATGCATCAAGTCTCCTTCTTCGCTCTCACATTTCCAGCATTCAGAGTCATTCAACCCAAGCCTGAAAAGCCTACTCAGAGTCCAATAAAAACGATTCAAAATTTTAAATTGTATTAAGCGTACTAAATTTCTTGACATTACTTTTCCGTTTTCTTCCAATGTTCATCGCTAAATGTACAATTTAGATCTTTACTCCAAACAGTTTTAAGAGTCAAGATTTTTTTTGTATGAATTTAAAATCTACAAAAATAATAAAGTAATTTACTCATAAACTTTTAAGTCCTTTGGAACACTGTGACCCACAAGTGACACAGTGTGACCCAAAATAGAAAGGATGATGAGTGTTCATTCATTCAGTCATTCATTCATTAATTTTCTTTTCAGCTTAATCCCTTAATTAATCAGGGGTTGCCACAGCGTAATGAACCGCCAACTTATCCAGCCCATGTTTTACGCAGCGGATACCCTTTCAGCCGCAACCCAACACTGGAAAACACCCATACACTCTTGCATTTACACAAATACACTAAGGCCAATTTAGCTTATTCAATTGACCTATAGCACATGTCTTTGGACTGTGGGGTCAAACCAGAGCACCCGGAGAAAACCCACACGAACACGGGGAGAACATGCAAACTCCACACAGAAATGCCAACTGACTCGAACCAGCTGTGAGGCGATTGTGCTACACACTGTGCCACCGTGACACCCGTTAATATATTTTAATATATAATTATTTACAGTATAATCTATATTTAGCAGAAAACAGTCTAATTACACAAAAAGAGACTGCATGATAATTGTGATTAAAAAAGTGTAATTGTCAAAACAAAAAATCTTAGCTGAATATTATATTAACATTACAACTACTGTTACTACTACCACTAATAATTCCTATCATCATTATTGTTTGTATTATTATCAACAGAGAACATTACAAATGTGATATTTTAAAAATATTATTACTAAAAAGTCCAGATGGAACTTAATGATATTTGACTTAAATGATCTAATAAATAAAAGCATGGAAATCCCTGATTTACATTATGTGTATTTACAAAATGCTGGCATCCTAACTCTGTTTTGTTCTGACCAGTATCTACACCATAAATATGGCCTGGATTTCCGATGCTTGCGATACCCAGGAGTTGTTTCTGCCCACACGAAGCCAGGAGGAGGCACTACCGGTAATCAGCCACCGTACATTTTCTTCACTAACAATCACTAAATGTACACAAAGACACACACAAACATTCATTTATTCATTTTCCTTCGGCTTAGTCCCTTTATTCATCAGAGGTCGCCATACCGCCAATTTATCCAGCATATGTTTTACACAGCAGATGCCCTTCCAGCTGCAACCCAGTACTGGGAAACACCCATACACTCATTCACACAAACACTCATACACTACAGCCAATTTTAGTTTATTAAATACACCTATACCACATGTCCTTGGACTGTGGGGGAGCAAAGCACCCAGAGGAAATCCATGCAAACACGAGGAGAACATGCAAACACAGAAATGGCAACTGATACATCTGGGACTCGAACCAGCGACCTTCTTTCTGTGAGGTGACAGTGCTAACCACTGAGCCACATATCTTCATATCTTTGTCATTTACTGATAATAAAGCAGCACATCTAATCTCACAGTGCTCTTTTCCTCAGATTATGCTGTCCAGATCTTTCATGACGCCCTCAGCACTGGCCACCACGAATGCTACTTACGTCCCAACACTCGACTTCCCATGATGCACATCTCTGACTGCCACAGGGCCACCGTTGAATTCATGCAGGCTCCTGAAAGCTGTCTTTCGCTACGCACGTACAACATCGCAGCCATGAGCTTCACACCTGAGGAAGTGGTAGAAGAGATCCGCAAACACCTGCCCCACCTGAGGGTCACGTACAACCCTGATGCCATCCGGCAGACGATTGGTAAGAACAGCGTGAGAGAGGGAATAACCTTTTCGAATAGACTGAACTCATTTTAATTTGCATGTTTATGCTTTTATTTTGCTTAGGGACTCAACAAGTGTACTTGCCTAATCATTGTTCAAAATTAGGAACCTTTAAAAAATGGCATAACTTGGCACACGTTTGATGGTATATTAAAAATAGCAAATCAAAATGATATATTCTCTGAATTAGAGTTCAATTTATGAATTCTCATTGTTGAAAATGTGTACACATTTTAGTTGCAGCTAAATCACTAAAGTAGAACAGTGTTTTACAAAATGACCAAGGCACTTCAACAAAAGCCTATTATATTGTGAAAACACATTGATCAGAATTAGAGAACAGAAATGATTGTAGTGTGGGGAGAAGTTACTACCAAAAATCTAAAGTTACAGCAATTAAAAATGTAGTGTGCAGGTGCTTTGTGTTTTTATGACTTCAGCCGGACATCACTAGTCTCTCACAGACATCACTAGTCCCTCGTAGGACATCACTAATGTCTCACAGACATCACAAGTCTCTAACTCTGGTCTGCTGTGATTTTCATCAATCTTCTTAAGTTTGGTTCAGTAGAGGTGACTGTATACGTTTGGTTACTGCTGGGCTTTCAGTCCAAATTCTCTTAAACATCAAAAGCCCCCTACACACAGTAATACTTGTAATTTGCTGTGAAATTACCAGAACAACTTTACTAGTAAATGTAAAATGCAACATTTGAAAAGCACCGTTCACACATCCATTACAAAATACTAGTAATTTCTGACATCATTAATCAGATATGAGCTCTAAATGGCTGCACTTGTCTTTATAAACATGGAGGTGTAAACGCGGTTAGTCTTTCTGTTGACTTTTTTTCTGTTTCAAACATTCACGTTCATGCAAATGCATTTTGTCCTAGAGATGTCGTAATAGAGAACTGCAAACCAAAATACTAAAATAAAGAAGAAACAAATATAATAAATCATTAATTTTCTGGAATGGACCATTTTCATAAAACTTCATGGCGCGTTTAATGGTCATCTGCATCTTAATTCCTTGAAAGTTTTTAATATTCCGATTTTTTAAAAACATGAACATTTATATATTTATGTATGTATTATATTACCTTTACAAAAAAATAATTATCAATTATGTGAGGTGTTTGAGCTGCAGGACAGTTAATTTGATGTTGTTTTCTCTTCTGGTTTACCGGTATCAGTCATCCACAACTTTTTTCCTTTTTCAGAAGATCTTGATTGCACCCTCGTGGAGTTTTTCTTATATTATTTCAGCAAATAGGACAGTATTATTTGTTGTACTCTTCCATTCACTGCACTTAAAGTTTACCCAACTATGATGGTTTCCAAGCGGAAATGTGAAAAGGGTATGCCAATACAAATCGTTATGCTGTTCAGTGCTGAAGTATCAAGCAATTCCTGCTACAGCACTGAACCGGTTGCCCCTTGAGATTCTCCACATTAATCTGTACTCTCCTGCATTTGTCTTTCCTGGATGACCAGCCTTGTTGAGGCACTTGAATGAGCAAGTGATCATTTTAAAGATGCAATAATCTAGAAATTTAGAACAATCAAGTTTTCTTGGCTAAAAAGCATGTCCCTTTGGCCTTTATATGGACACCCTGCTGTTGGAGGTTCCAGTCACTTTGCCATCATGGAAAGTCAGTGAAAACTTGCAAATTAGACTTCCAGTGAAATGTCAGATAATTAAAGAAATGATCACAAATAGCCAGATTAATGCCTATAACAGGGAAGTATCCGGAAGTGTTCTCTAATTTTGATCAGTGTTCTTTTTCAGATTGCATATGTAATTTAGCATCTCAGAAGTACAACTGCACAAATATAAAAAGCCTTGATCATTAATGAAATAATCAACGTGTTCATAAAGTGTTATGTTCATTCTGTAGCAGACAGCTGGCCGGTGCGGTTTGATGATTCTAACGCACGTCAGGATTGGGGCTGGAAGCCTGCATTCAGTCTGTCAGAGCTGGTCACAGACATGCTGGCCTCCATCCGCGAAAAGAGAACCAATGCTGGACTACCTGTCAGCTAGCAGGTCTTCTCAGGGACTGACTGAAACACAGATCACCAGCATTTGCAAACTCTCCTCGTCTCAAATTTGGGAGTTGATCCTTTAGACCACATTCCGTCAGTGAGAGAGCTGCTAATACAGGCAGTTCTCTACAAACAGCATATGTGAAGAAAACATGTAACTCAACAGCGAAAGCTCACATTCTCTCATACCGCTCAGGAGACTCCGTCTATCTTCTCTGTGATCTACTCTTACAGTACAGCGTTTTTAAGTTGTTGGGAAAAAAGAAACGACAAATGCGAATGGATACAACGACGATGATGATCATGATAGCAAAAATAATACAATGATATTACTCTACGATAATACTCTACGTACTAGACAAAATTAGCAAGGTCAGCACTGAAAAACATTCTGGCCCCAGTTTCACCTTCAGGACTTTCAGGGTTCTGATGTTATAACCAAAACACTGCTTTTCTAGACTGGGTTGAATTTTGACCCCCTGGATGCTACATTTATCCAATGCAGTAAAACCTTTAGATATCTTTCACTCTACAGTGCTCCAGACCATGTATTGTGTGCAAGATGTAAACAATCCACCTCAGTTTGAACACATTCATGGGTAGAAAAAGCTTTAAACCACTACTAGCTTTAGTGTGAATCAAAAAATATAAATATATTGCCTTTGTTCCAGCTGCTATCTGTGAGAATTTCACAGTTGCCTGAATTTTGGGTTCTGTTCAGCCCATTATTGTCTGTAATGGCTTTATTTATTTAGAGTCAGCTATCGAAGGGCTCTGGATTCACAATGTATAGTGTGGTGGTGTGAACTAAGTACTTAATCACTCAGCGCTGCTGATGAATTATTATACACTGTGAAGTGAAATGTATTTTTTACATTTCTGTTTACTCAGAAGCGCAACACTACTGGCTTAAACACCAGCAGAGGCCTCACCATTTAAGGGAGCGTATTTTAAGGTTCAGCCTGTCTGAAAGTCTCCCTTCTATAGAAGGAAATGTGATTTCTGGACAAAAGATACTGTGTTAAACCGCCTTAATGTTCAGTTATCCCTCAGCCTCAAAAGTTGCTAATGAATCTCATTCAGAACTGGAAAGATGCAGTGTATGTCAAATAAACGACTTTAATGCAGCAAACGGTCTATGTCTTTTTCATTATGGTTTTTAAAATTAATCTTGTAAAACATGGATTTATGAGGCAATGTTTATCACCAGGGTTTCTGCAGGTTAAATTCAAGACTTTTAAAGACATTTTTAAGACCATTATGAATGAAGTTTTAGACTCATAAAGGGCTAAAGGCTAATGAATTTTTCAAATGGCCCAGATGGAAAAGATATTTATTTGCCCAATCAAAAAAAAAAATTATAATTTAATACATTTAACAATACAATAATACATTAATATTACAAAATAAAAATATTTTAGATTTTATTTCTTAGCTAAATACTTTAAATAGTGTAAAAACAAGTAAGATGTACACTTATATCCATACACTTTTTTCCCAACATAAACTTTCTTTAAATTAATTTTAAAAAATGATCAATGTTTTAAAAGTTTTAGAAACTATAATAAACTAAATCTATGCACAACAATCTGTCTAGATCGGTGTCCTCAGCAGTAAATACATGGAGAACTTTTAAACATATGTTACTGAAAGGAAAATAAATAAACCATTATGATAAATAGAGCTAAAAATGACCTTTTTAAAATAAAAAGTTTCAAGTTTTATTGAGATGGATTGTTGGTGATTGTATGGATTTTGGCCAGATTTGGTAGCAATACATGAACAAAAGAAAATTCAGACCTGTTTAAAAAAGATTTAAGACCAACAACACAATATTTCAGTAGATTTAAGACTTTTTAAAGCCTAAAATTTGGATTTCGAGATTTAAGACATTTTAAGACTTTTTAAGACCCTGCAGAAACCCTGATCACATTTGTCTCACAAGTCTCAAATACTAACTGCAATGAATTAAATGTATTGGGGAAAATGCTTTAACAATGAAGACCATATGCTAAGACAAAAAGTACACAAAAAAAGTACAAACTACAGTATGTGGACGTGTTTTGCTTAATATTAATTCAAATGTTCACATGATTGAATAATATGTAGGCATTTTTATAATTCAAATAAGTTTATTAAAAACTCAAATAATAAAGCACATTTTTCAAAACTCGTAACATAATTTCAATCTTATTTTAATGTTAAGTTATAACGTTATAATGGAAATAGTCTGTAATGTGAGTTTCTGCTGGGTTCCATTAGCAAGATAAATACTATGTATTAGGGGGGAAATGTTTTTAGGATAAATCCTAAATGAATATGTCGCAAAAATTACTGGAATCCACAAAAAGTACTGTTAAACATAAGCATTAGAAGCACTTATTGTGGAAACCATTACAACTCCTGTAAAATTAATGGTTTCCAATGTTTGACGGTTATTCAGCATGAAACCGTAACTAAAATGAAACAAGCTTGATATTATATTATCATTAAAATATATCGCAAAACTACATTTTTAAATAATGAAAATAAACACCGTCTCTAGTCACATGACCGCTCTGCTTCCGGAAGTGAGGTAAGAGAGCTATCGTGCCGCAGTGAATTGTGGGACATCGTGCCATATTGACACACGACAGAAATGGACGCGGGTTTTTTCCGCGTAAGTGTTATATTCTTTTACAAAGTGTGCTCTTTAAAGATCGAGTATGTTGTTATGCATGTGTTGTTTGTCAATTAATTGACCGGCTGGTTGTTTTAAGGCTATTTTTGTTGTGTTCATTGGAGTGTGGCTGTAATGGCGGCTGCGTGAGGTAACCAGAAAATACGGCACAGATTAACAGGAACAACAGATTTAAAGAGATTAGCGCGTTAAATTGCCTATTATCACAACTGTTGTTACAAATAAACTCTAATGTAACGTTAAAAAGTCAGCAGTTTTGGGATTAGCGTTGCTACGCCTGTGTAATACAGACTGAAACCGAAATTAAGTGGTCCTGTGCTAAAATGTTAGCCTAATAATCTGTGGACGTTAACGTTAGTCCAGCGTTTGCTCTTCTACATGATTATTCATATCCAATGAAAAGGTGAAATATTACTACTCACGTTTTCTTCTGCCTCGGCCTTTCATTTGAAGGAAAGTAACCATGTAATTTTTCTGTTTCTGTTTTCTCGAAGCACGTTTTATTTTAATGATGAATTTCTGTGATTTCAGGGCACCAGTGCGGAGCAGGATAACCGCTTCAGCAACAAACACAAGAAACTCTTGAAGCAGCTGAAGTTTGCAGAATGTCTGGAGAAAAAGGTAGAAAATGTGAAACATAATTACACTTTTGTTCATTACGATGCATTAAGTAACAGTAAATAAATCTTTAATGCTACAAAATATTAGATACAAAAGATAAATAATACTCTTTTGAACTGTTTCTACATTATAGAATATAGAAATACATTATAGTGTATTTAAAATGCACTGACCAGATGGGATTTAAACTTCACTGTCTGTAGTTGTTAACCTGAAAAATGTCAAATCCAAATGTTCTCTTAACATTACTGTAAGAGTGTTCTTAATAAATAACTATATTGTAAAGGTGACAGTTTTCTGGGGAGCCTAACAGTATTCAGGTACAGAAATTGACTAATCGCAATGCAAAAACTGTTTTTCTTTTTTTGGTCTCGTTTCTAGTGCAAAAATCTAATAATTCTTAGATCAAATAACAATTTTAGTCAGCACCAATAGTCTAGTGGTTAAGTGTGCGGACATAGCACCGTGGTGCTCACAGCGATCTGAGTTCGATTCCTGGCTCGAGTTCCTTTGCTGATACTTCCCCTCTCTCTGCTCCCAATACCTTCCTGTCTGTATCCTCCACTGTCCTTTCCAATTAAAGGTGAACAACCCCTAAAAATATTTTTTTACCTTCAGAAGAAAAAAGGTAAAATAGGGAAAAATAGTATTTTTCTTTAAAACAAGAAAAATTATCTGCCATTGAAGTAAAATAATCTTGTTTTTGCTTTGAAATGTAGATATTTGGACTAGAAACAAGACAAACATTCTAAGAAAAACTTTTTTTTTTTTTTTTTTTTTAACATTGTGTAAGTTTTATATAAATAGAGTAATACAATTCTGTAGCTCTATATGCAACTATAATCCAGACTCAACATTGCATATCTTGCAGTGTGACTATTGCGGATGCACACATTGCAATATCGAAGCTGAAACAATATATTGTGTAGCCCCAGTGTGCATGTAAAAACACATTTTAATAGCTTTAATTGCTTCTGCTAAAAACAGGGCTTCTTTTTCTACAAATAATATTAAAAAAACTACAAATTTAAGTATTTATACAAAGTAATTTTGCATAGAAAATCATTATTTTAGATTATTTCTGATGGGTAATGTGACACTAAACCATTTTTAGCTCAATACAGGTAAAATCCTGTGATTATGATTGTTTTATGATGTGGTTTTAGGTGGATATGACCAAGGTCAACCTGGAAGTCATCAAGCCCTGGATCACCCAGCGTGTGACGGAGATACTCGGCTTCGAGGATGATGTGGTCATTGAGTTTGTCTTCAACCAGCTGGAGGAAAAGGTAGACCCCCACCTTGCTCTACCCGCTCTTGTTTTATTTTTTTTTACACATGCTGCAGTCTATATTAGATGTGTTGTGCTTTGGGAAGAAGAGAAGGTTTGAAGGTCAATGAATAACCGCTGACAGTTATTTGAAACATTTGTCATGTCAAGATGTAACAGCAGAAACATCTAACATCACAGTGTTAAACTGTCTACCTGATTTTAAAAAGACAGAAAAGGGGGTAAAAAGATATATTTCTCTCTCTGAAGAAATGATTTGTGACACCGTTCCTTCTGAACAGCAATGTTCTAATGTTGATGTGATTTATGATTTAAAAGGCCTGAACCAATATGGATCTTATTCCTTGCATCTGAAGTATAGCACCAACTCCTAATTAGATCTCAACTGAGCCCAAAGTCTCTCTGAATCCAACTCTCCCTTGATGATGAGCTTTATTTTTTGAGGTGAGTTATGAGCAGGGCTTGACATTGTGCCAGTGGTAGAGTCATTTCAGCTTGATCATTTATGCCTTTCTGTTTTAGTCAAAGTTTAGCAGTACATCTTAAACATAAAGGCCTGATTTATCATTTTATATAGAAATGAAACTATTAAGGAATAAACTGAAAAGATGATTTTGCATGTAGGATGATAATGCAGTACAACATTGGTAGTGTAAGAGACTTTTTTTTTTTTTTTTTACTTAAGTCTAAGTTACTTGCTCATCTGTCAGTTATTAAAGACTTAGTTTTTTGTGTGATTGTGCCTTTAAACAGTTTGAAAAAAAGAGACGTGACCCTTTTTTTTTTAGATAGGCTCTCTGTATTAGTTGCTATGTTAGTCTCTAAAGATTTAATTTTCAGGACGCTTTTGCTGGGATTCCAGAGAGGTATTTGCTCTTATTAATAATACATAGAGGTGTTTTCTTATTCTCAAATAAAACAAACGTGCTTTTACTTTTTGTAATGGCATAGCCATATAATAATTTAAAGGCATTCTTCAAGTTAAGCTTAATCAACAGTGTTTGTGGAATAATAGAATTTACCCGAAAGAATAATTTAGTCATCTTTTCTTTCCTAAAATCAAAAATCTAATTACAGTTAGGCGATAATGACTGTGCCAGGATGAAAAGAATAAAAAGTTTAAATCACTTTGGTTAAAAAAAACATGGATATTTGAGCTTAAAATCAAAATCTGGATTACTTGAACATTTTAACTCATATTACAATTAATGAACAATTTTAATTATTCATTTTATACCCTCATAGTTCACTGGTAAGTTTTGTACAGTAAATATGCCCACATATTACAAATGTGAGATTTTTGAATGAAGGGTGTATTACTTGATTTTAAAATAATTGCAGGAAACAAACTATCTATGATTCTTTATTGAACAGCAACACTGAATAACTGAAATTAAAACACACATTGCCTAGCATATGGCTCTCCGCCAACCACCCTCGTCACAGCTATCAAACCGACCAATAACAGCTTGCGCTACGCATCGTAGTGATGTGTACTTACATTTTTTGAGAGGTTCTCTGGTATGCCGGACCGTATGCATGTGCTTGGCAGAAGTATAATGTCAGAATAATATAAGAAGTATAAATCATAATATAATAAGTATAAATTAACCTCAACAGAGCAGGGTCACAAGACTCCACACTCGGTAGGGAAAGTAATTGAAAAAATTTACCTTGAAAAATTTGATCAATTATTGGTTCTGAATGTCGATTGTCCCCAGCTGGCTCTACTTTTTAATCCCATGTTCAAATGTTTTTCTGTAAGCATATATATGTATCTGTTTCTACGAGCATATATATATATATATATACACACACACTTAAATATAATTTATGTCACTCTTCCTCGGATGGTCTTAGTGTGCCAATATAAATACATTGCTGCAGAATGCAAGCAAGTCATAATACTTCTTTGGCATGTAAAAGTAGTAAAAGAAGTAAAAAGAAGTAAAAGTTTCAATTATTCCACAGATGCAGTTGAGGGAGCTTGACCTGTATAAAGCCAGACACATTTGTATAGCACTTATTTTAGAACAGCAGGTGCTCAGTCCTGCTCTTGAAGATCTACTTAATTGGAAACTTCTGCTCCAGCTCTATTCTTTAAACTGAACTCTGGTAAACATCTTCAGGAGCACGATTCAGCACGTCTGTCTTAGTTAATGGGTCTAAAAGGATTGATTTTCCTCTTCATTTTGTTGTTAATAAAGCGTTTTCTATGCCTTGTGTACTCATTATTGCTTGTTCGTCTCTTGCAATTTAGATAAATGATATAGCATTAAACTCAAGGTGATTGAGTGTGATGCAGTAGTGAGGCGGAGGCCAGCCAATGGAGCGCCTTTCTCCGCCCCCCCAGCCCACAGAGCCTGCGCCACTCACACTGAAGACAACTGGACTGTTCTTGCTTTGTGGGGTTTTGTTGCACTCTGTTTGTGGACTGTAATGTTTCTATCTCTCAGGAGTTTGATATTGCACACGATGAGACAGCCATAGTGGTTGGGAGGGTCTTATTGCTCCTTGACGGGGGGATGTGAACTGGGAGGGTTCATCTCAGTTCAGATGATAACTTGTAAACTTGTAATGCATGCTCAGAGGGAGTTTATACACTTTAGAAGTGCATTTGATTTTGACTTTTTTTATTCAATTGGTTTATAAGTAAAATATATATATAAATACATAACATTCAGTTGTGGCTGTTGGTTATAGAAACCATTTTGAGGCCCGCAGGTACTGGGCTCTTGTTGAAAAGCAGCTGATTACTGATGTTCAGGACAGGAAGGTCTAGGTAGACTATCAGAGCTGTGTGCTCTTGTTCTGTGTCAGTATTAACTGCTTGGTTTTCTCCCCTTCTCTCTTCCTCCCCTGCTGTTTGTGTTGCAGAATCCAGATGGAAAGATGATGCAGATTAATTTGACAGGTTTTCTGAATGGAAAGAATGCTCGGGAGTTCATGAAAGACCTCTGGCCGCTGTTGTTAAGCGCCCAGGAGAACATCGCCGGTATCCCATCAGCATTCCTGGAGCAGAAGAAAGAGGAGATCAAACAGAGACAGGTGATGAAGAACTGGAAACTCAAATGCTCATTGTTATTGGTTTTGTATTAATTGGTGTTGTAATGATACTAAACTGTCAACTTTTTTCTTCTGCTTGTTTCAGATTGAACAGGAGAAACTCGCCTCTCTGAAAAAAGTAGATGAAGATAAAAGGGAGAAGGAGAACAAAGAAAGAGCTCAGTCAAAAAGCCCTAAACGGTTGGTTTTGGACTTGATCTTTATTATTATTTTCTTTCTATTCACTTTTTAAAAATTATTTACTTTGCGGTGACACATTGAATTTGAATTCATCAAAGAAAAGAGTATACAGAAATTATTTATTAAAAAACAGCGTCTAACAAATTAGCACAATTGTCTGTAAATGATGTATAATTTTGCATAACATTCAACCTTGTTCTAAACTGCTATTTATTTTCTGCTTTAATTTTAAATGCAGGAGAAAGTCTCGCTCCCCTGTGAAGCGTGACCGTAAATCCAGTCCCTCTCGTTCTCGCTCTCCTCGACGAAAAATGAGCCCGGCTGCTTCGCCACCTTCCAGTCCACCCAATCATAAAGAAGAACCGAAGCGAGAACCAGACCAGTCAGAGAGTTCCAAACCAGAGCCGCTCATTCAGGAGGCTTCATCTACCAGGTGACTGTGGAAATCAGACAAAACACTTCGATATTCTAGTATTTTTGGGCTTCAAGTTACCATTGTGCACTTAAATGCTTTGCACAAAATTAACATTTCAGATTCATATGCAAGTTCCACCTTCAATCAAAAGGAATGGCTTTAAAATTGCAGAATTTCTGAAGGATCATGGATTTCCAGACTGATATTTTACCCTTATTTTTTTTTTATCTGTTAGTGATCTTGTGACTGAGATGAAGCCGGACTCTGTGTCAGAGCCTGTGAAAGAGTCCTCTCCAGACAAAACATCAAAATCAGAAGACCGGCCCAAACCCAGGGACAGGGAGAAGGATGGACGCAAAGATCGTCCACGCCACCGATCTCGTTCTCGATCACCTCGTTCACGCAGACGACCTCGATCCCGCTCTAGGTGAGAAATGTTTTTTCAAGTCACGTTATTTCTTTCCTTAGCTTTTTTTTTGTTTACCTGCTAATGTGATTGAACTATGGGTTAAGGTAATATCTCTACTTCTAGGTCATTCTCTCCTCGCCGGAGAATGAGTCCCAGGAGGCGAATCTCTCCAAGACGGAGGAGTCCTCCTAGACGCCAGCCTCCCTCTAGACATAGACGTAGCCGCTCACCTGTCCGCAGGTAAGTCTCTCTCACACTTTTTTTTTTTAGCAATATTTTATTCAGCAAGGATCCATTAATCAAATAGTGATAGATGAAGATGATAAACATGATTCCAATAAATGCTGTTCTTTTGAATTGTTCATTTGCCAAGGAATACAGAAAATAACATGCAACATGGATGATTTATAATGAAATGCAGTATTTCTTTATAGCCAAATAATGCCAAAATCTATTGGAACCTGAGATACTGAAGACTAATGATAAAATATGACTGACTAGGGCCAGACAGAATCTGCAGACATTTTTTTTGTTATTTATGCTGAGAATTAAGTAAAAAAATCTGAGGATTTATGCTAAATGATTTTCGGAGTGTCATAACTAATAACTTAATATATGAAATAAAAAATAATATTTTTTTTACTTTTGTTTAATAGTTACAGTACAAATCCAATTGGATTCACTTATTTGGTAAATAAAGCAAGTCTCTCATATAATATATTTACTAAAAGACAGTAAATAATTCTTAGAATAATAATAGAAAATAATACAAACTATATTTTCAATAATTCATATGAACATTTTTAATATTACTGTTATTATATCAGAATAATATTAGTGAAATGAATTTAAAACCTGAATAAATATAAATTTAAACACATTTTCACAAGTTAGTAAATATACTCAATGATGGGCTAAAAATCTGTGGAAATCTGCGGATTTCTGGTCGCGCAGATTTTGTGTGGGCTTACTAATGACTGTTTAAAAAGACTAATGTTAAACTGACTAATGTTAAAAAAAGTAACTCAAATTATTTAAATGCTTCTGTTAAGCTGCATTGATGTGACACTGAGTTTTATAACAATTTGTTTTTTTAATCATATATTTTTTTTTTAAATACTCTTGACTGTCATCTGCATCTCAACTACTGAATTTCACATATTCTTTGTCCACCAGGCGGCGGTCTCGCTCCCGCTCCTCCTCAGGCAGCTCCTCCTCTCGGTCACCACACAAGAGAGCAGGAAAACGTGGGTCAGCAACCCCGCCCAGAAAACTTGCACGTCGCACGGACCTCTCCAGCCCCCCAAGAAGACGAGGCCGCAGTCCTTCAGGACCAGACACCAGCCCTTCAGGTACATCATAGAATTCAATTCTTTTTATTTAAAATAGCTTAAATGAAAATAAATGACCTATGATTATAGATTGTGTACATTGATGAGTAAATCTGAAATGTTCTTTTTCATTGTCATGGTGAGTATAGTATATTTGGCAGTGAAGTGATTCTGACTGTAATGCTTCTAAAAATTTCAGCTGTAAAGCACAGGCCTGGTGGAAGAAACGACTCTCGCTCTCCTTCTCCAAAACCCAGGCGATCTGATGCATCAGATTCAGGTGAGGCTTGGATCTTCAACAAGCCTTTTTTTTTGGAAAGTTTTGCGGATTGAAATTAATATTGTCATAGAAGCTGGCAGGCTGTTAAAACGTCTCTCTGGCCTCTGCTAGAAAAACTGTTACATTATGAAACCTATTTTATAGTAACTCTTGTTCTACGAGTTTCTTATGTTCACTTCAATATAAAGAAGGGGGTGCATGTAACGGGTGTTTGACTGTGCTTTTGTACATCATTGGTGTGTGTTGGTGGGTATGAGGCTTTTTCTTGAGCACTGAAGGACTCCACTGCTTTGCGTTTCAGAGGAGGATAAGTTGGGCAAAGGGTCAACGGCAGATTCTGTCCAGCAGCGACGTCAGTATCGCAGACAGAATCAGCAATCCTCTTCAGGTTACCACCTATTTTTTTTAATTCACTTCAATTTTTATTCACACTAATTTGCCCATCACTTTGCTCCTTTCTCTCTCCCTTCTCAGACCTGTACTTGCACCTAGGAGTTGTGTTGGATGTGAAAAATATATGCTAGTACTTGTTTCATTTAGAGCTTGTCGTGATGTTGGGTTTATTGTTTGCTTACAGACACAGGTTCATCCTCTTCATCTGAAGATGAAGGTCCAAGGAGGCAGAATAGAGGTGCAGGCGCCAGGAATGGAGAAATCAGGAGGAGACGGAGCCATTCACCTGCATCACCACGCAGGCGGCACAGAGATGCATCCCCAAGGTAAAAGTCAACAATGTTTGCTTGTGCTTTACATTTGTGTTTGACATACAATACCCTCAAAAGGTCAATCTACTCAGATGCTACCTTCCCTTTTGGGGGAAAAAAAGCTTTTGATTGGTCCCGGTATATGTCCATCCAAATTGAATGTGGCACTAAAAAGGCTGTATAAAGAAATGCATTATTAATAAGATCAACTTTAACCTTTACAGCTTTTGTTATCGCTTGCGTAAAGCATGTAGATTCATCAACATGCTAGTTGTGGTTTTTAGTGCATCAATAATGCATTGCAGCCAATGAAGTTGTAACATGTTACGTTTTTCCTTAATCCAAATCCCCCCACAACTTGCTAATCTTTTAAACAAATTGAGTTCATTCTAAAAAAAATGTCCTTGTATCCTGGTATGAAAATCTTGTCTCTCATCCTTCAGAAAGAGACGTTCTCCGTCACCTCCTGGACGTAGACATCGTTCACAGTCTCCTGTTCGCCGCCGCAGGTCACCCTCTCCTCCCCCAAGACGCAGGTAAAGTTCAGCTGAGTTCATGAGCTCTTCTAGATTTGGTTTGAAATGCTTCTTGCTTTGACTCTTCTTTCTTCTCTCCTTCCGGTCTCAGATCTCCATCTCCACCTCCTCGGCGCTTTACTCCCCCAATTCAGCGTCGATACAGTCCCCCCTCCCCTCCAGCCCAAAAGAGACGCTCATCAGGGTCTCCTCCCAAACGGAGACGGTCTCCTTCACCCATGTCCAAGCGTAGAATACCTCCATCACCTCCCCCCAAACGCAGAATGTCTCCATCACCTCCCCCTAAACGCAGAAAGTCTCCATCACCGATGTCAAAACGCAGAACATCTCCATCTGTGTCAAAACGCAGAACGTCACCTTCCCCTGTGGCTAAACACAGAAGGTCTCCATCACCCACGTCTAAACGTAGAGCATGTGCTTCACCTGTGTCTAAACGCAGGGATTCTCCCTCACCTGCCCCGCAACGTAGAGGTTCTCCTTCTTCCATGCCCAGGCATAGAGGGTCACCCTCCCCTGTGACCAAACGCCACACCTCTCGATCCCCCAAAAGGAGTCGTGGCAGCAGTCCAGGAAAAAGACGTACTCCACCCTCTTCTGCTTCACCTCCACCTCGCCACCGCAGAAACTCTCCAAATCCCCCCCCAGCCCAACGGGGCAGAGATACCCGCTCTTCTCCCCCTGCCCACACTACTCGAGTGTCTTCCAGTCCTCCAAGTAGATATGGAGCCTCTGGGTCCTCCCCGCAGAGACAAAGACGGCAGACATCCCCGTCACACAGTACCAGACCCATTCGCAGGGTTTCCCGCACTCCAGAACCACGCAAATCTCAAAGGTATGTTTTTCTAGATCGGTGCTTTTATTTGTGTAACGCAGATGTGCGAATCTCTGATTGATGCTGTCCATTTGTAGAGGGTCTCAGAGTCCGCAGCCAGAAAGAAGGCAGGTTTCACGTTCACCGTCTGCTTCTCCTCCTCCGGCTCAGAAGCGGCCTGCTTCAGTCTCACCCTCTCGCTCCACTAGCCGATCTCCACCTCCACCTGCGAAAAAGAACAGCAGTGTCTCCCCGAGCCCTTCACCTAACAAGGTATGCCGTTCTTTCTGCTTGCATCCTAAGAGCTTTGATTTGTTTTTGGCTTCTAGACTTTTCAGTTATTTATAAAATTTTTTTTAGAAATAAAAACAAAAAAAAAACATCTGGTTTAGGGTCTACCTTTAGCAAATTAGGGTGTGTTCACACTTGGAAAGTTTGGTTTGATTATGGTGTGCGATTGCTCTGTTAATGCAGTTCATTTAAGTGAATGCTGCTGTCTGAACTTGATGCACACTAAAAGAGGTTCAAGGACAATTCACATGCAGACCTTTCTCATAGTCACTGTGTTCCTAATTGTAGTTTAATATAGGCATTTGATATGGAACAGATCTTCATTTGTGTATAATGGAGAAATTCTACTTTTACACTGTTTGAAAGTTCTCAGACTTTCCAACTTATAAAAAGTTGTCTCAAATGCACTCCGTGCAGTGTGAGCTGTTTAAGAAATTAAAGTGTGAACAAAAGTTAACTTAACACTAAATGTGCGTTTCCTATTGGTCAAGACCAAAAGAACCGAACAACCAGTGTGAACACCCTTAATGCAAAAAAAGTTATCATTACAGCCACTTCAGTTGCTAAATGTCTTTGTTCGTCCTGAAGAATTCTGATGCAGAAGGTGGTAAGAAGAAGAAAAAGAAGAAAGAAAAGAAACACAAGAAAGAAAAGAAACACAAGAAGCATAAGAAACAGAAGAAGGAGAAGGGTGGAGAAGAAAAAAGTGGTGGGGCGACAGGAGGACAAGGACCAGAAGCAGAGCCAGACTCTGACCAGAAAAAGGTGAAGTTACACTTTTAAAGCTGTTTAAATGCAGATTCTCCATTGAGATACAAATATCTCTTCATTTCACCACACTGCCATTTTTAAAAATTTCGAGTTAGAAAGGCATTGTTAATGCTTTTAAAGAAATCTCTAATGCTACTCTAATCCTACAGTTATTAATCAAAAATGTAGTAAAATGGTAACACTAAGAAATGCTACAATTTAGCATGACACTTTTAACATTTTAAAATGTATTTTACTTCTGTGATTGCAAAGCTGAATTTGCAGTCATTATTCCAGTCTTCAATGTTACAATATCCTTCTGAAGAAAATAAATGCTAATTTGAAGCTGAAGATAATTTTCTTTGATAATCAGTGTTGAAAACCTTTGTGTGGTCTTTACTGGTGCTTTTGGCCTTTAGTACATCCCTTTGATGATTCTATTTCTATTAGGGCTGTGGAATAAATTGCTGAATTTATTTGAGTACAGTGAACTCCTTGTCATGTTCAAGAAACCACTCTGAGATGATTCACGCTTTATGACATGGCGAGTTATCAGGTCGGCTGTGGTGTTAACACGATGCTCAATTGGTACTAATGGGCCCAAAGTGCACCAAGAAAATATCCCCCACACCATTACACCACCACCAGCAGCCTGAAGCATTGAGACAAGGCAGGATGGATCCATGCTTTCATGTTGTCGACACCAAATTCTGAACTTACCATCTGAATGTTGCTGCAGAAATCGAGACTCATCAGACCAGGCAACGTTTTTCCAATCTTGTATTGCCCAGGCATTTGGTGTGCCTATGTGAATTGTAGCCTCAGTTTCCTGTTCTTAGCTGACAGGAGTGGCACCCGGTGTGGTGTTCTGCTGCTGTAGCCCATCTGCCTCAAGGTTGGATGTGTTGTGCGTTCAGAGATGGTTTTCTGCATACCTCGGTAGTAACGAGTGGTTATCTGAGTTACTGTTGCCTTTCAATCAGCTGGAACTAGTCTGGCCGTTCTCCTCTGACCTCTGGCAACAACAAGGCATTTGTGCCTACAGAACTGCCACTCACTGGACATTTTCTCTCTTTCTGACCATTCTCTGTAAAACCTAGAGATGGTTGTGCGTAGGGGTGGGCGATATGACCTAAAATTAATATCACGGTATTTTTCATCTTTTGAACGGTGACAGTATAATATCATGGTATTACTTTCAATAGCAAAATAATATACATCTCAAGGAAGAACGAACAAAAGAAAGTCTCACTTCTATCGCTCTTTAAAAGTTTTGGTTTGGGCCATTGTAAATGCTCAGTCTCGTTATGAGCTGATCTTCATTTCTCTGTGTTGGTGGAATAAAGCAGGCGAGTCAGCCGCACCAATTTATGAGCAGACAGAGCAGGATTCTCGCGATGACCAACAGCGCAATTCCGCTCTTTGTTATGAGCCGTAGTTTCAGTGTAAACTTAGTAAAGGTGAGTTTCTTTGGCGAGGATTTGTACAGTGTTAGATTTTATATTTAGCGGACATTTGCGCTGAACACGCGGTGAATGCAACGCATCGAGATTCGGGCACCTTCTCCGAAAACACTCGATTGATCTCAGCTGGCGGATCAACATTTACCTCATGTCATGATCACTGTCATCTGCGCCATTATTATTATTATAACTTTAGGTGAGGTTTGCAAACCTGTGCACTTTTCACTCTTCAGCCGTTTGCATTTCCTGCAGTAACAAAAGCTCCCTGTTGTCTGACAGCAGGAAGCGTTGAGTGACTGACAGCTAATATGAACCAATACAGCGGCAGGGTAGAGCGATTCAGCAAGTTTTTAGAGAAAATCAAATCAGATTGCACAACAACCATTATATTCAGACACACAAATGCTCCCAAATATATTATGAGGGCGCATAGAATAAATTTCGGGCGCTCATGCGACCAAAATGGTTGCAATTTCGAGCCCTGTAGTATAAGGACATGTATTCAGACCACAACTGAACACTTGAAGAAAATTTAATGCCTTATTATTTAGAATGAGCTATTATTGATGTAAATGCAGCCATTTAAGGCGCATAATTGATTTATTACGGTATTGATGGTATTAGAAAATTCATGTCGTGGCGCAATGTCACACCGGTGATGACTATGACACCGGTGTACCGCCCACCCCTAGTTGTGCGTGAAAATTCCAGTAGATCAACAGTTTCTGAAATACTCAGACCAATTCGATTTAAATCGTAAATTGAGTTTTTGTGGAAAAAAATCTGGGATTTTTATTTTTAAAGCTATATCACCAGCACTAATTTCTATTTGTTTACGAGTTGTCCATAATGTAAAATATAAACATACTTGTTACGTTTGAGTCAGACATAATTAATGCTACCTTTTTTGAAGGAATCAGAGAGTGAAGTAGAAGACAGTTTGGATGATCTGGAGAAGCACCTACGTGAGAAAGCTCTTCGCTCAATGAGGAAGGCCCAGATGTCTCCATCATCTCAGTCCTGAGGGCATCTCTCCTGCACCCCACATTTCCCTCTTTCTCTTTCACTTTCTGCATTTTAAATGTTTGATGTTGGTTCAGCTTTAGAATGTACAAACTGTTAAAATCCACCCTAGACTTTTTTGTTTGTTTTGGATTTGTTTTTTCTTTATTTTGGCATGTTTATTGCTGAAGTGTTTTATGATATAGAAATGAGTGAGCAGCTGAAGTTTCTCCATCGGATTTTGTCCTCCACACTTAAATACTGTCAAAAAGAAAATGTTTATCCAAAAACAAAACTTTTTTTAGTCCATCCCCATCCACCCCCCCCCCCCCCCCCCTCACCTCCTGTGTTGCTTTTACAGTCGTGATGAAAAAAAAAAAGAAGCAAAAAAACGAGAAGCTTACTTGCCGTTCTGAGTTAATAATGTACGAGTTAGCCTATGGATTCTCTCTTAACCTCCGCAGGACTTTTTACGAGAGTTTTGTTTGCATGGACGGCAGACCCCAGCTTGTTTGTCCTCTTGTGTGCAAGATCCATTAAGTAAAACTGCTCTGTTCATCTAAGCATTGTGGCAGTGCTTGAGAGCTTCACTGTACACATGAGAACAAATCAGAAGTCTGTATTCATCTTTTGTTTTTGTTTTTCTTTGCTTTATTTTTTGTAACCTAAGTTGTGTTTGAAATTGTTGGACCCTGCAGAAATGTCTGACTTTAAAGAAAGTCACATTAAATTGAAAGAAAAAATGTCTCTCATCCTTTTTTTTTTTTGTTGCATAATAATTGTGCATATCTGCAATTTGATTTGTTTCACTTTCAGTGATCATGATTGTAAATGACAGTCTCGTCCAGCATGCTAACAATGTGAACAGCATTACATTTAGGATGCAAACAGACTGTTTTGCATATGTTTGCTAGTCCCTTTTTACTGAGTTCTCTGGAAAGCCTGTGGTGTCCCAGGTCTGTTAATGACACATGATAATCAAGTGCTGTTCATGTTATTTTGTTTTTTTCCCACTTTAGCAGCATGTGAAATCTTCACTAGCCACAGATGAAAGCTCAGTGAGTTTGTAATGGTGTAACGTGGTTAATAATGGCTGATCTGGAAAATCAGCCTAAGGCAGCAATGTTTTGCCCTTGTTGTTATTTTATAATGCCACCTGCTTCTGGCCGCAGGCTTCTGTGGGAATACATGGGTGGTAAACATGCAGTCTGTCTTTACACTGTCCCCAGAGGTCAGGCTAAGTGCTGGAGAGCTTTGTTTTTGGATCGGCTGTGCATTGTGTTGGAAGATCTTTGGTAATAAGAAAGACTATCTTTAAGGAGTTTACCATTTACTTCCGTTGTATGTGATAAAAGACATAAAATATGTTTTATGTGCAGTGTTTTGGGCTGAGCTAAAACTGGAACACTTGATTCTCCTCCAGATTGTGGTGTTTTTGCATAAAAATGTGAACTAAATTATCCTCACAATGTTTGTTTGAGCAATGTATCTGGTTCTATCAGGTAAGATGATAATTTCAAAAAAAAAAAAAAAGAAATTCTGAAAAAAAATTATTTGGCATTTGTGTTCTACTTTTATAACCACCGTATAGTTGGGTTTTAGCACAGTAAGTTTAATTAAATGGTAAGTAATAATTTCTAAATAATTTTTTTAGTGTGTGTGTATATAGACCTTAAAGCAACACAGAGCAATACAAAAAGCAGCAACAATAACTATAGACAGAAAAGGAAAACACAAAAACTTTTTAAAACAAGATTTTAAAACCATTGTTCCATCAGTTACTCCAGTTTTATACATTCAGTGCATCTGGAAAGTATTCATAGCGCTTCACTTTTTCCACATTTCTTTGTGACAGCCTTATTCCAAAATGGATAAAATTCATTTTTCCTCAATTCTACACACAATACTCCATAATGACAATGTGATAAAAGATTTTTTAAAATTTTTGCAAATTTATTAAAAATAAAAAACGTGAAATCACATGTACATAAGTATTCACAGCCTTTGATCAATACTTTGTTGATGCACTTTTGGCAGCAATTAGATTCTCAAGTCTTTTTGAATATGATGCCACAAGCTTGGCACACCTGTCTTTGGGAATTTTTGCCTATTCCTCTTTGCAGTACCTCTCAAGCTCAGTCGGGTTGAATGGGACATGACGGCGTACAGCCATGTTCAGATCTCTACAGAATTGTTGAATAGGATTTAGGTCTGGGCTCTGGCTGGGCCACTCATGGACATTCACCGAGTTATTGTGAAGCCACTCCACTGAGATTTTGGCGGTGTGTTTTGGGCCATTGTCGTGCTGGAAGATGAACCGTCCCCTCAGTCTGAGGTCAAGAGCACTCTGAAGCAGGTTTTCATTCAGGATGTCTCTGTACATTGCTGCATTCATCTTTCCCTCTATCCTGACTAGTCTTCCAGTTCCTACTGCTAAAAACATCCCCACAGCATGATGCTGCCACCACCATGCTTCACTGTAGGGATGGTATTAGCCTGGTGATGAGCGGTATCTGGTTTTCTTCAAACGTAACGTCTGGCATTCACTCTAAAGAGTTCAACTTTAGTATCATCAGATCAGAGAATTTTGTTTGTTATGGTCTGAGAAGCTCTATGAAGAGTCCTGGTGGTTCCAAACATCTTCCATGTACAGATGATGGAGGCCACTGTGCTCATTGGAACTTTCAGAGCAGCAGAAATTTTTCTGTAACCTTCCTCAGCCTTGTGCCTCGACACAATCCTGTCTCAGAGGTTTACAGACAATTCTTTTGTCTTCGTGCTTGGTTTGTGCTTTAACATGCACCGGCAAACCTGGGACATTATATAGACAGGTGTATGCCTTTTCAAATCATGTCCAATCAGCTGAATTGACCACAGATGAACTCCAATTAAGCTGCTGAACCACCTCAAGAATGATCAGTGGAAACAGAATGTACCTGAGCTCAATTTAGAGCTTCACGGCAAAGGCTGTGAATACTTATGTACATGTGATTTTTCAGCTTTTTTACTTTTAATAAATTTGCAACAATTTCAAAAAAAAATTTCACATTGTCATTATGGGGTATTGTGTGTAGAATTTTGAGGAAAATAAATGAAATTATCCATTTTGGAATAAGGCTGTAACAAAAAAAGTGGACAAAGTGAAGAGCTATGAATACTTTCCAGATGCACTTAAGGTTAGCAATGTTGCATGCATATTTCTAGGCCAGTGGGCACAGGCATAATGGTGATCTTGCAAACAATGACGTGATCATACTTTTAAACTGTTATCCTTGACATTTAATAGATAATATTTATTTTTTAATCTAAAATTTAAAAATTTAATGTGGTCTTTTTCGACACCCCACAAGTGTGACTTAGTAATTAAATCTTTAGGGCTCATGTGTGCAAAGAATCGTCTTTACAAATTGCTTAGATCTCCTGAAATGCCCATAACTTAAATTTATTATTTTGTTCTTTATCTCTCAATTCCAACTGTATATATATATATATATATATATATATATATATATATATATATATATATATTTATATGTGTGTGTGTGTGTATATATGGCAAGGTTTAATCTCAAAAGAATGGTGAAAGAATATTGGAATTGAAAATAATTTGGCTCTTTTTTGTGAGAACTTACAATTTAAATAAAAAAAGTAGAACGTTGTTATTTGTTAACCCAAAAATTGCGTGCATTAAGCTTGGGAGGTAAAGCTGGGAGATGAGATAATTTTAGAAAATAAGATAAATATTATTTGATAAATTCTGTTATGGAAACAATGTTCATTGGATAAATTTACAGAAGATTTAGTGAATCCACCAGCCAGGTTCCCCCAGCCATGTAGCGCTTACCACTGTTATTATTACTTTATTTTAATTGTTAACTAAAACATTTCAAGGTAAATTCACTTGCTAAAAACTGATTTCTTGTATCTTCACGGTAACGTTAGCTTTACAAAGTACGAGACTTGCAGTGCAAGAGCTTTTTTATTCGCATTTAGCTATATGAAACTCCTCTCGAAGCTCTGGCTACAGTGAACGCGCACGGTACCGATTCTGCTCGCGCCAGACGAGTTCGGCCCACTGCGTATGACATCACTGCCTTAAATACTCCCGTAGATTTTTCCCTTTACGTCGGCGCCATCCTGAGCGAGAAGCAGAGGAGGAGACATAGCGGACTCCGTCGGGTTTTCTCAGTGATGTGTTTCTAGGCAGCGGCAGGACCTCGTGGAATCGCGCCTTTCTTCGTTTTAACGAACTCGGTTGCACTTGGAAAAACCGCAGAGTGTTTTTTGTGTGTCCGAAAAACTCGGCTCGAGAAAGAGGGAGGCGTGAAAGCAAAACTTTTTGTGCCAAGGTGAAGAAATCGAGGTTTGTTGTTGTGAAGGCGCCAGTGTAAAAACAAAAGTTCGGGATGTCTCTCTCGGTACCTCAGAACGGTTTGAAGGGGGATAACGAGCCCGTCATCGAGCTTTTTGTGAAGGTAAGCTTCTGATTAATAAACTATATCCATATAACTTAAGTAAAGATTAAAGCATAGTGCTTGCAGAAAAGAACGTTTTGCCATCCCATAGTCACCGAAAATTGTTTTCGTTTGTAAACACCATCGAGATTTTCGTCAACGAGAGCTTCGGTCACCTTATGTTTTCATTTTACAGGGACCAAAAAAGAAACAATGAAAGTGAATGGTGACCAATACTGTCAGTGCCAAACGTTCAGCCCATACCTCCCAAACTAACATTACAGGCTTCTGTTGTCATTTGAATTACAATTCCGGTTTTGTCGATAAATAAAATATTCACAGATGTATCTAACATCAACAACTTTATCTTTAATATGTCCATAACAAAGGTCAGAAATGTGATTCATAGGTTCTTTTACAGTAGCGGTGTATGGTGACATTGAATGTCAAATAGGCGTTTTCTCAATATCCCATATTTATATATTTTCTCCACCCACTGTTGTATAATGTTATTCAAATGATTATGTGTGACAAAAATAAAGGGATAAGAATTTACTCCCTCAGCTGAAAGCACAAAGCACGCGGTTTTGCATGGGAAATCTTCAACAATGTACATCTGCAGTTCCCAATCCAGACTGCAGGAAATCCGTCCGGTCCTGGATACAAAGTAAACCAGATTTACACTAAACCGAGCCAAAAAGAGCACTAATGTCCTGTGCCATAGTTCAAAATATGTTTCTAAAATAATGACTCTTTGTTTCTATGTGAAACTCTTTGAATGAGTGACACTTAAGCCAGCTTTCGTTTTCCTTCTGCGTTGTGTTTTGCCTTCATACGTGTTTCATATCTATATTAACTGCACACAGGCATCAGTGTGGGATATTTAATGTAACCAGAGACTAGTTCTTGTTTGTGTGCTTCATAAGACATTACTCCCAGTGTAAACCGAAGCAAAGGAATCTGGATCTCTGAGTAATCAAAGTGGAATTATTTGAATTCCTCCCCACTGCTGAGAATCCTGCCGCCCTCTTTCTTTTCCTGGCTTTTCTCCTCTTTTTCTCTCACTCCAAAGGCCTTCTGTCCGGCAGAGCGGGAAAACTCCTGAAAGCTGGGAGAGAGGGGAAATGGAGGAGGGGACAGTGTTACGGAGAGAGGAGGGGGGTTGATTGGGGTCCCAAATCTGTTTGGAAGCAAACTCTCTTCTCTGAACCACATGGTTACTGAACTACTAGTGTTTTCAAACTCTGAGGACTTTGGATTTCAGACTTGCCATTGCTGAGAGAGCGTTTATGATTCCAGAGGCTTTAATTAAAGGATGCCCCTGCTGTATTAAATGGACTGTAATTAATAGTCAACGAACATAATGGCAGTTTGTCACATTAGGCACTTGTATAGGTCAGCTCTTTTCGGGAGCTGTGAAGTGATGCTGCAAAACTTGTGAAATCTGAGAAGTCCAGTCTTTGTGTGTGTGTATATTTCAGATTGCAGCAAGAGATGACTTTAAGCCCACTTTGAGAGTGAGGGAAGCCCAAAATAATGTTAAATTTTATGTTTTAAATGTTAAAATATTTCTGAATATTTTTTTTATTTATTTAAAGTGCACCTATGATGAAAATCATCTTTTGTAAGCTGTTTGGACAAAACTGTGTGTAGGTGTAGTGTGTCCACAGAATTACTGCGAATTACAGTGATTTTTATCATCTTTATCACCACAGCCGGATGTCTGTACAATTATAAAAGATGCTTCAATCCTGGTTTGTGGACGTTAAATCAGGTTTATTTTGTACATTTAACATAACAAATATACATTATATATATATATATATATATATATATATATATATATATATATATATATATATATATATATATTAGCAGAAAGGCTTGAATTAACTCCTCTACAAATACATCAAATAATCATTGGGAAAGTTCTTACTGTAGTATTTCACACAAACGTTACGTGAGATCTGCTTCCTTCATGTCTGTCACTGTGCTGTTTATCTGATGCAGCTGAGCCGGAGATTGAGGCACACTGACATGCATATGAGAAGGATGGACAGGGAGAAATAGCATTAAAGGCACAGGAAACTTGTGTTCAAAGCAGAAAATCCAATATTCAGAAAGACATAATAAATAATCTGATGGGTGTTTTGAGCAGAAACTTTACAGACACATTCTGGAGACACAAAATACTTAATCTTAAATCTTGAAAAAGGGGTCAAATAGCTGCCCTTTAAATGTTTTTTTTTTTTTTTTTTTCAGACAAAAAATACTTTTTGTTTGTGTTAATGAGCACTTCAAAAGCTTAGCATTTAGCATAACACTGGCTAAAAGTCACTTAATATATTCATCATTTATCTTAGATATAGTTCACTCAAATATGAAAATATATTCATTATGTACACCCTCTCAAGTGTTTATTCTGTTGAACACACTAAATAATATTTTGAAGAAAGCTAGAAACCAGTATCCATTGACTTCCATACAGGAAAAACAAATACAAATCTTGTGTTCAAAAAAGAAAGTGAACTTAAGTGTGCTTCAATGCCCTTTTAAGACAAATTGCTTTATTGGTCTGATGACATCCTCCGTGATACTGTACTTATCTCATGTGATGCGATTTTTATGAATGAGGTAGTCCGGAAATTGTCTATAACCACAGGTAATCATATATTTAGACGCTCAGCTTGACCACACAGCAGCGTTTCTTACTGACAGTTCAGTGAACAGGAAATCAGCATCCAAAATTATTAGACGAGTAGCTATAAAACAGTTCTCCTGCTGTTATGGTTTTGATGTGAAACGGCGTGAAGAGAGACCGCAGGCTACCTTCTTTCAGCATTGATGTCAGATGAGCTGCAGTGACACTTGCACTGTTTGTGTTTTGTTTCTATGGTGCCAGAGTAAAGAGAGTTTCATTTTATTTGTTTAAAATTGCATACACGCTGCAATAGATAGATAATGCTGAGCTCTCTCTCTCGTCCCCTCCTTTTTGTCGTTTTATGTCTTTCTCATTCATAATTAACATGTATGTAATGCATCTTTGTTCTGCACCTTTTCTTAACACACAACATCACAGCAGGACCAGCCCCTGTGTTGCCATCGTAACCAGGCAAACCTTGCCCCTGCTAGCGGCTGATAATGCAGTCTTCTCCCTTCCTCCCTCCCTTTCTGCACAGCCGCACCTGCTGGCCGTCTTCACCACCATGTGCTTTTTCAGATTTTTGCTTTGATCGCAGCAGCCCGCACTGCAGCTTGTATTCATATACAATGCATTTCCCAAAGGGTCTGCGCACCCCTTTTTTCGGTGACTGAATCTGATTTTGATGATTTACAATCTTGTCTTTAGTTTAGTTTAGCTATTTATCCTGCCGTGTTCTCTAATGGATTTGAGATTGAGAGATCAGCCTCAGAGGTTTAATGGGATCAGCCTCTGTTAAATTGATGCGACTTCTCTAGTGTGATGCAGCGCTAATGAAGCCTTGGTCCGAGAAAGGATTTGCAGGTCTCGTGGTAATCGGATGGCAGGCTTATTTTGGTTTTCCAAGGCAACGTGTAGAAGAGTGGTAAATGATAGACGTTTCGAGAGGAATTCCTATTTGTAATGGATTTGAGATACATTAGAGATGAGCAATTGCATGCAAATGTCAACTTTGCCATGAAAAAAAAAAATTACGTTTTTGCCAAAACATCGAAACCGTTTCTGCGGTTTTTTTTATTTATTTTTTTTTATAATTAAATTTTTTTTTTTTTTTTAATGTTTAATCAAGTATTTTACAGTGCTCAAATGTCTTTGTTGATGTTTTGAAACCATTATATTTGATTTACCAAAATCACACAAGTGGCAATTTCACCTCTGTCACATCCATAATGAAGAGACGTCACATTCATAAGGGAGAATTTTCCTCAAATGCAAAAAATGTCAAATAAAATGAAGTCATTCTTTGTTCTTTGAGCCAACTCTTATTCTTTTGATTAGCATTATTTCTTTTGTGTTGTGCAGTTCAATTCACAGAATTTCTACAAAGTATGTTGTATACTGTAAACTTGCAGGCTTTTTTTGGTCGCATCCGTAATGCATGCTTATTTTCCTCATTTAAACTATAAAAAAATGTTTACAGATTAATATTTTTCTGATCACATAAATCTGTGGCAAGTTGTTTTGGAAAATATAAGCAGATGTTTCAATATAATGTAAACATATACCTTCTATATTCATTTGTTTTGAGATTTTACTGCAAATGTCACATCCATAATGCTGGAATTGCTCAGATTATAATTTATATTACAGATTTTTGCTGATATTACAGATTAAAAATACAATTCATAATCATATCAGCCCATATTTTGTGCTTTGTTTATTTACGCTCATTTTTAGATTTGTTTGTCATCATTCTAAAAATCTCTTTAAACCTGTACATGTTAACCCAATAATGTTAAATGTAACGTTAAGCAACTACCAAAAAGAAAATCTGTTCTTACATCTATGCCTAATCATACAGTAATAAATGTATCATACCTAATATTTTAACCTTTGTATAATAAACTCTTACCTGATCTGTATTATTTTTAGTTCTCTAGCGCTCCATTTACTTTTTTTTTTTCATTAATTTACCTTCGGCTTAGTCCCTATATTCATCAGGGGTCGCCACAGCAAAATGAACCGCCAACTTATCCAGCATATGTTTTACACAGCGGATGCTCTTCCAGCTGCAACCCAGTTCTGGGAAACACCCCTACACTCTCACTTTCACACACGTACAACACGGCCAATTTAGTTCATTCAAGTCACCTATAGCGCATGTCTTTGGACTGAAGGGTAAACCGGAGAACCCAGAGAAAACACATGGCCATTTCAAAGTCCCTTTAAGGCAAGTCATTTATCTCAGCGTTCATCTTTGAAACGCCTCTCGGCGGTATGCTCGGGCATTCTGTCTGAATGGGGAAACATCAAATTCTCCAAAACTGTTTGTCAAGCTTATGATTATATTACATATCTGGAACTACCAATAAAATTAAACTACAACCGTCTGATAAGTTTAGTTTATAAACGTTCAAATCAAATAAAATCTGCATATTTTCAGGTTGCCCAAGATCATGCGCACTCGAAAGAAACTAAATTACGACACCAACCTCATTTATGGCCGTGTTACACAATATCATCCTCTGGATAATGATCATCTGATTGCACTGGTCTTCTGAAGTAATCCACAACTTGGTCTTGATGGTGAATCTCCTCCAGAAATGACCTCTGTTTAAAACATTTGTAGACATTTGAGTAGTTGCTGTCATGTGATGTGCATTTGACAGGACAGACTGTACGTCACATTCATTTCATGCAGATTACAAAACCAAAAAACTGTTGCTTTCAAGTGTAGTTGGTTCATTTAAAAGTTCAGATGTCAAGCTTAATGTGGATGAATTTCTTATGTCTGTAAAGCAAGTATTTGCTGGGATTCAAGTAGGCGGAGCTTCATTCAACATATTGGCCGATACACTTTTCCCCATTTAAAACTATACGAGTGACATCTTTTGTATTCTATAATCTTTGGCCATTTACTTTTTTTAAATACAAAATTGTGTTTTAAGCCATAACTTGCCTAATTAAACAAAAACGATGTTCTTCAAGTCTGTATCAGCTTGATGTTTGTATTTAAAGTCTGTGCAATCATACTACAAAAGGCTTTAAAGCAGATATGACCAGGAGGAGAACAGTTCTTTTTTTCTTTTTTTCGAACCAAACTTATTTTGTGTGGCAAAGTTTAAATCCTGCCTGGCAAGCTTCAATAACAAATCTGTAATGTTGAAGAATTAGGTCAACAGGCGACGAGAAAGGCTGTTTGAATGCAGTGGACTAATGAGAAAATAGTTTGACACTCTATTTCAGTCCCCCTTTTATACCTGTATTTAGTATCATGCACTTGTTATGGGATCAATCAAAGCATCTTAAAAATAGATGTAAAAAGATCATGAAATTTGTTAAAGGACTTGTGATTGTTCCCCTGGAATACAATAAAGTGGGTGATTGATAAATCTTTCAAGTTGGCGGTTCATTCCGCTGTGGCGACCCCTGATTAATAAAGGGACTACACTGAAAAGAAAATGAATGAATGATAAATCTTTTAAAGGAGGGACATAAACTACATTTTGGTAACACATCTGCAGAGACTTGTGCAAGAAAGTGTGCAACTGTATAATAAAGTGTTCCTCAAAGCTAACCAAAACACTTTAGCAACCACCAACCAAAATATCCCAGCACTGTGGTGCGAGCTGTTACTTTCCTCGTTCACACTTTCTACACTTTTAGATCTTCTGTTTTCTACATTGTTGTGCAATTTGAAAGTGAGCCAGTTCATCGTGTGACCGTGGTGATGTTTACTCAGCAGAAGGAGGCCACTGTCACTCAGGTGCTTTAGTCCGGGTGCTGATGATGCAATCATGATATCTTTTGCTCTGCCTTGATTGGCTCTTTAGATTAATTATTGTTTAGAGTACATGCAAAGTCAGATGACTTAAGTGTTTTGTCTCTGGTTTGACTTTTGTCTTCACTGATGTTAGTGACTTCCATGTGGACTGCAGAGTTATAGTTTAATCACTGCTTATGTATTCAAGGCCATAGTTTGGCCTTATTTTTGTAGCCTTGTATACATTTTTTTTAAAGGAACATTTTGCTCAGTTTGACAATTGACAGGATCTGCTGACTTTGTAAAATGTTTTTTTTTTTTTCATTCACGTTCAGAAATGTTGTTCTGTCAACAGCAATGTGTTGAAACATCAAGAGAGGAGCATGTTTCTTCAGAGAGGAGCATGTTTCTTCAGAGGATTATGATATAGCTCAGAATGTCAGCTCAGGCTCATTGGAAATGTGAAATAAATTGCTCTGGGTAAATTTCGTTGCATGTTTCAGATAACAAATCCAAAAGAGTATGCATCTACATTTTTGTGAATCTGTAATTGTAGCGTTGTCCGTATGGAGATAGATAGGTGAGGCAAATGCATTTTTTTACAGATCTGAACCGCCAACTAATCCAGTGTATGTTTTACACAGCGGATGCTCTGCAACCCAGCTGGACTGGGAAACATCCATACACACGTATTCACACACATACACTACGGCCAATTTAATTTATTCAATTCACCTATAGTCTTTGGACTGTGGGGAAAACTAGATCTCCCGGAGCAAACCTGCAAATTCCACATAGAAATGCCAACTGACCCAGCCGGGGCTCGAACCACTGACCTTCTTGCTGTGAGGGGACAGTGCTAAACGCTGAGCCACCATGGCACCCCATCATTAGGTTGATTTTTGTGATATTTATTTGGTGTTGTGGAAAGAACTACATAAGAAATGATCATTAGTCATCAGTTTGTCTTCGTAAGTATCATTGTGTGAAAAGCTGTAAAAGTTGTTGATGTCATTCTGCCTCGTCACATTCATTTCACGTACAAACTGCAATGAAATGTATTTTAAAATGTTTTTGAAGTTTCACAAAAATTTATAGGCTGTAGGCATAGGCCGGTATAAGATTCTGACGGTATGATAACCTTGGATAAAAATATCACAGTTTCACGGTATTGTGGTTACTGCTCTAAAATAACTCTCTTTAAATGTCTGGGTAAAAAAACAAAACCTTTTTTCCACTTTGAACACAATATATTTTATTTTGAGAAACATTTGAAATATTTTATAACCGTAAACATGTCAGGGCAGGCTAAATAATTTAAATGAATCATTGACTTCTGCTGTTGTCATTAGTTTGAAAGACAGATTTCTTTACGATTTTAAATATCATTTTTGAATATCTTTTCTGCTGGAGAGACTTTTTTTTTTTTTTTTCCAAAAAAACAAAACAAAAAACGTAAATAAGACATTTTACATATACCGTACATCTGTATAGCAGAAAACTTTGATGGTTTAATACCTTGACTTTTCCCAACTGTGGTATACCTTTTGAAAACCGTTATCGTCCCATGCCAAATAGGCTGAAACGCATATTTCCAATGCATATTTCTTCTCTCACAGAGTTGATTTTGAATTCAAATTAGCGGTCAGTCGTTTTTAAAAGGCTAAATCTGCAACTCTGGCTTTTATCAGCTGCCAAGATGTCAACACAAACGTATGCATTTAAATACCTCAAAAGAGTGGTGTGAATTGCCAGTTCTGATTGCCAAAAAGTTACCCTGTGTTTGTGGTGTAACAGGACTATTAGATCAGACAGACATGGCCATATTCTTAGTGTTTAAGACTAAGACCCAGTAGCACAAGAGTCAAATGTCTTCACAGCATGTGATCTGCCCTTACTCAACAGTCTAAAGGACAAAAGACATACTCGACCTCCTTTACCCCTCCTCCTCTCTCTCTCCTTTTTGCCCTTCAGACTGTTGCATTCATTCACAGACGACTCGTATTTAATCAGAAAGCTGCATTACAGTTATTCCAGGATTCCGAGCCATCATGAAGTTTCATCCCTTTGTTTGAAGCTCCATTGTGTGCTGTCGTATTGGTTTACTGTGTAGGCATCTCTTTTATTTCCAAACCAATGAAAGGTTTGTCACGCCAGTCACTCCTCTTTTATTGCAGCTCTGAGTAAACTAGGAAATGTGTGTTTATCTGCACATGACTAATGCATAATATTCAGTTCAAATTAACCAGAAGCTTTGTATATACATTTTTACTTCAATATTTAAATACTGAAAGGTTGATATCATCAAGAAGTATTTGATTGTTTGTAATTGATTTATAAACTACAGATGATGGAAGTACACTTAGAAAATATTAAACAATTTCCATTCATCCCATTTACTAACCTCACGCCTGTGTGCCCTTAAACTGTCCAACTGGATATTGCACGGCTGGAGATGTTTATTGGAAATGTATGCATGGCTTAATGCAAAAAACGTAATAAAAAAAAACTATTTTAGGAAACTATGTTCTATTGTTGCTTATTAATCATTTTTACTGAATCACACAGACACACACACACACACACACACTTTAGAAGAAGTTAGCTTGTCTTTTAGTATGGAACGTCTCTGAACTCACACTCATCTGACTGTTACACAGACACATGCAGTTGTCAATCCTGTCTGGCTCACTGAATCACTCAATGGGCTTAAACAGGATTGTGTGAACGTGTCATTTGACGTTGAACAGCGACATCTGTAACATTGCCAGCATTTGAATTTCATTTTAAATGTTAAATGTAAGCAAATTTGACCGAGTTTTCTACCAGGTGTGTTTTGACTATGTGTATGTGATCATCTTGGCTTGTGTGTTCATCGCGGTTTGACTAGATTCTGCCTTTTGATCTGCATGTGTTTAGTCTTGCAGTTTCTCACAGTTGATTGGCTCTCGTCTCCTGAACAAAGCGGTGTCATGTTTTTGTTCATTTGAAAAACACTTGTTTATTCAGCTGGTGCAACATTGTGCAAGCAGTGGTGTGGGTCAGATGACACTCTGCATATGTCCATTGGAGTGTGTATGTGCGAGTGATTTTTGTTGACCAATGACAAGCCGAGAGCATGGCTGTGAGTCATCAGTCTGCTTTTTTGTTAAGAGGAATGTTCTGGGAATGTTTGCATGAATGTTGCTGTGTGCAGAAGACCTGAGTGCAATCTGAATACATGTATAATTCAAATGGCAAAATAAAATAAAAAAATGTCTGTATATCACCAATCCTCTATATACACCCATCTCCCTCCAGTAGGCTATAGCATATAATAATTTGGTATAAAGTAGTTTATAAAAAATGTAGCCAATATAAATCACAGAGGTTTGTGATGCAACAATTAAAGTGGAGCATTAATTAAATGCTTTTTTCCTGTGGAGTGAATAAACATGGCACAGCTCTGTAGCGGACAGGGACTTACAAAATTATACAAGTCATATATTTTTGTCGGAAGAAAAATATTTTTGTAACTAATTTCATTTTGTACAATTTGTACCTTAATTTTAATATATTTAGTGCGTACTCGCACTATGTACAGTTGCCTTGAACCAGGCTGAAGCACGCTTGTCCCCCCTCCCGTCTCCCCCGACGGCCCACACTCACATTGCATTCGGGCCTGTGCACACTTGCGTCACAAATGATGCGATGTTCAGTTTAATAGGTGCTCTCGCTCAGCACAGTGGAGATTTCTTTAGTTATATAATTTTAGTCGTTTGAGATGCACTGACACAGTCAAATGTTTCGCCGAACAGATCAGCTCATAAACAATCATAAAGTCCTCGTGCTGCAGGAAATAGGAGATTAGGAATTAAAGGTGCAGCTGTGATGCAGTGAGGGGTTTGCGTCTTTAATAATCTACGACAATTTGTGTTCAATAAACAGTAAGAATAATTAATAAATCCATATGAAACAGTCCCTTAAAAATCACTTCTCGTCTCCAGTTTTGGGCTCAGGTGCGCTTTGCACTCATACTAATTGTACCCCGCCTGAGCAAAAGTGAACCGCGCTCTGGCACATCTCTTCCAACCGGGCCATGGCTGGCCAACTGAACTGAACCCAGGCCTGTTTCCCGAATCGTTTTTGGGAAGTGCGAGTTCTCGGAATTGGGCTCAGGCACGGTTCGGAACGCATAGTGTGAGTGGTCCTTGATTTATTGGTCAGTTATCTACAAAATAAAAAAAGAAGAACGAATAACCTGTGAAGTGAAGTGCCCCAGCGTCCACCATACCGCGGCCAAAACACAAACTGGCCTGTTAAATACAATTATAATACAAATAAAAATGAAATATTCCATTTCTAATAATGTATCTTTTGTTAACTGTATCATCAAAAATAAGAGTAGCTTATATTAAACTGTTTTCACTATGACAAACACATCCGTTTATCCGGTCAGTTTGGCTTTTGTTTAATCAAATCATCTGAACATTTTAATATTTTAGGCAAAGTAGTTAAAAGTTTGCATAACCAATTATTGATCTTATACACCCGTGACCCACCCATAATTAAACATCATGTAGCCAATTTTTGATTACCTGACGCTTGAATTAATAGCTGCATCAGCAGATCTCCAATATCAGTAGAGAGACTCCATAAGGTAAAATGAACTGCACACACTTGATTATTACTTTAATATGTAAATTTGTTAATGCGTCTCACAGCAAGCATAACTTATCCTTTTAAACGTCCATGCTTAATCTGTCATTTGATAAGGTCTATCGATTTTTAAATTTGTTTACCGACAATGGAGTAATCTTTAATGTCCCTAATATATACCGCTTGATTTCTTGCTTCATCACCACGGTAACAAATCTGTTACCATCACAGCTTGTTACCACACTTTTAACTGCTTAAAAATAAATAATACTGCAGATTGTTTGCCAATTGAAATTTTGATATAGCTTTTCATGCATTATAAAAAGTGATTTTATAACAGTAGTTCCATGTGAATAAGGGAGCTGAATTTGCTTTTTGATTTTAACCTCTGACAGCTTTAAATAGCTTCATGTGTTGACCCAAAAACAAAGAAACTATTTATATTTTAAAAAGAAATGAGTTGTTGCCAAACAGAATTTTCAGAAGCCATTATTCCGGTCTTTAGTGTCTCTCACTCCCTCAAAAACAAGAGAACTTTATCAGTATTAAAAACACTAAATATTATTAAAGCATCTGATTCTGATTTTTGTTTTCAGGATTCGTTGAATAGAAGGTTGGCATTAGATTTGGCATTTCCATTTGATAACCAAGTCATCCCAATGCCAACTGTATTAGTACATGAAATCATACATTTCCAAATCATGTGTCAAGATAACGAATGTTTTAATTTCAAGTTCTCAAATGCAATATCATTTTATTTCCCTCTTATTCTTTCTCCTCAATCTTTCTCTTTCCCTCCTTCCTTATAAGGCAACATTTTGGTCAGATCGTGCACAGGGGCTTGAGAATGAGCACATTGTGATTTGTGAAGAGTTTGGCTGTTTGAATTTCTAAATTTAGTCCACTGGGCACTTCCTCTCAGCCCCACCTCCTGAAACGCACACACTGACACATACACTTTCTGTCCTATGAGAGTCTCACAGTGTGCCCTAACAAGGGAGGGCTGAAAGAGGGCAGAAGTGGGTGCTTGTCCCATGTGCACTTCTCTCTGATTGTGGAGAAAGAGGCTGCACCTTTATGCATTCAACGTGAGTTGCCCTCTGTGACGTCTTGAGAGCTATGTTGGAAGAGATGAGATCACTCAAAGAGCGTGCAGATCAGATGGAGACGGTGACATGTTCAACAGCTACTGCACCGTGACTCACTGTCTCCACTGGACAGCTGTAGCTTTGTGTGTGTTCCTTTGTGGACTTCAGCTCCCTTCATCTGTCTCTGACAGTGCCACGCGTTTTTTTAAGAGACTCCCTGTCCATATGTGCTTGAAAGAGAGAATGTGATGTATTGTAGATGAAAGCGCACTGTGAATTGGCAGTGAATATTTTGTGGGTTTTGGATGAAATGGCTTTTAAATGTATTGTATCTTTTTAATGATACATTCTAGAATTTAGAATTACAAAATGTATAGATGTGTTTAATATCATTTTGAATCAAAAAAGTGATGTTTTTATCAATGTATTTATTAGTAGATTTTCAACTACATGTCAACTAGCAATCATTATAGTACTATCAGACTCTGATCGTGGTTCTGTGATCCAACTGTAATTATCTGAGATAACGGTTAACTGATAATTGTGCTGTATGAACTTCAAATAATGGAAATTAGTTTGATTAACAAATGGCAATAAAGATTAACCTGCCTAATAGCTAAATATCCTCTATTTTTACTGCCAATATCCATGTCATACCAAAGATTCTTAGGCAAGGCAAATTTATTTATATAGCACATTTCATACACGGTGGCAATTCAAAGTGCTTTACATAAACAAAAATAAAACAGGCAAGTATAAGAAAATAACAAATAATAAAAGTAATAAAAAAACAGATTAAAATGTTTTAAAGAGTTATGAAAGAATGAAAAAGAAAAAACAATAGTGCGATCTGTCGGACGTAGCAAAGTGCTCATTCAGTAAAAGTACAGCTAAACAGATGTGTTTTAGTCTTGATTTGAATGTACCTAATGTTGGAGCACATCTGATCATTTCTGGAAGCTGATTCCAGCAGCAGGGGGCGTAGTAGCTGAAGGCTGATTCACCCTGCTTTGACTGAACTGCTGGAATTTCTAATTTGCTTGATCCTGATGATCTGAGGGATCTGTTAGGTTTGTATTCAGTGAGCATATCTGTAATGTATTGGGGTCCTAGTCCATTTAGTGATTTATAGACGAGTAATGCCACTTTAAAATCTATTCTGAATGTAACTGGGAGCCAGTGTAAAGACCTGAGGACAGGTGTGATGTGCTCTGGTCAGAATCCAGGTAGCGACGTTCTGGATGAGCTGTAACTGTCTGACTGACTTTTTGGGAAGGCCAGTGTGGAGTATATTACAGTAATCCACCCTGCTGCTGCTAAAAGCATGAACAAGTTTCTCTAAGTCCTCAGCATTTAATTCTTGCAATGTTTTTGAGATGATAGTATGCTGATTTAGTTACTGTTTTGACATGACTACTGAAACTCAGATCTGACTCTAGAATAACACCAAGATTTTTGACCTTTTTTCTTGTTGTTTTGACCTTTTAGAGCCAAGGTACGCATTCACCTTGAGAACCACATCTCTGTTTCCAAATGCAATGACTTCAGTTTTCCCTTTATTTAACTGAAAAAGATTTTGGCACATCCAGCTGTTAATTTCATCAATGCATTGGCAATTCTTAGGCTTTCAAAGTGTTATAGTTAATGACTCTAGCAACACAGTTAATGAAAAGTACACAAAAACAGTCAAACTACTGGCTGTAGACCATTGTCAATCAATTTCCTCCATGCCGTGTCTTCTGTACAATAGAGAATGTATTTAACTTGCCAAATTGCCAAATCTTGGCTCGCTAGCAGTGTAACTCTGAAGTGCTGTACTGTATCTCTGCAAGTTTTCTCCCCAACCAACCCCATAATGTCAACTAATTGTTCTGCACCATCAAAGGCACCCACGGTAGCACCCAAAAGGCAGAGGAAGTTGCTAACCATCGTACAAAAAGTTGGACTTCTGGACATGCTAAAGAAAGGTACAAGTTACGCGAAGTGTGAAAATGTGAGGGGTTTTACAGCCTTAAAACATCTATAATTATTGTATAAAGCTGACTACTACGTGGATTTCACCTATTGTGGCCTATTTTTTAGAACGTACCTCCCGCAATTAATGAGGGACCACTGCATTATATTATATGTTGTATTATATTTAGGTTTGTTGATTTTTAAGGCAGTCAAAATGATTTGTAACCACCTCTGATTTTTTTTTTTTAAAGGTTTATTTAATTTATTAAATTATATCTGACCTAACAAGGACTTTGAATGTTTAGAATGTTGTTTCTATCTAATACAAACATTAGTGTTTTGTAGCAATACCCTCAATTACACCATTTTAAGACTTCTTGAAAAATAACTAAAATTCCTTCTCTTTCTACTGAGGTTTAAATCAGCAAAGCTATATAAAGTCTTCTGCTGTCTATTTCTGATTGGTTAGTTTTTCAGGAACACGAATAACAATATGAGTAATGTAGGTTTAGAGGTTTCAGTGTTGCCATATAAGGTACGCAGCCTTTCACTTCCTCCAGACTGCCATCTGTTTTTTCCCTCTTTTCTTTTGGATGCACCCAGTGTGTTTTCAAGAGGTGTTAAACAAAAGGGCTCTGTTTGTGTTTGGAGAGTCGTCATATGGATCTGAGAGAATGCAGGACCTCTCTGAAGGGAGAGATAAAGAGGGCAACATCCATGGAAAACATATGCAAACACCACTCCTGTTCATTTTTAACCATGGGCATCTTTCAAAATCATCTCGTCCCTTTTGATTTAGGAGCACAATATTTGTTCTGTTCTAAACTGGCTGATTAAAAACATGCAGCACAGTCGGTCCAGTGGCTCCAAGGTGAGAGTGTTGTGTTGTTGCTTTTTTATTTTTATTTTTTTTGTTGGTCAAATAGAATCCATTTTAAGTAAGACTGAAGCAGCTGTCTCGAGAGGAAATGCTTGCCCTCAGTCGACGTCGAAAAATCTAAACAAAACCCTCACACAACACCCCATGCCGGACATTTCTGGAATATGTTCTGCTCCCCTCCCCACCATCCTCAGAGGCCTTCCAGAGGGGGAGGTGAGAGGAGAGTAGAAAAACAAAAAAGAGAGAAAAGAAGACAGAAGGAGGCTTAACACGTAAATGGAACACAATCCTCTCAAATTTGTCAAAGCCCACCTATTGGTTTGGTCTTTTTTACACTTTGTCTAGTATAGTATATCTATATATAGATGTGTTTGGCTTGGGAGATAGGCTTATTTAATTAAATATTATTTAAAAGCACCTGGAAATGATCTACAGCATGATCAATTCAATTTGGATGCTTTTAAATAAACTTTTGCATGTACATGAATGACTTTCTCACTGCACACCTTTTTGATATCAATAATTGGTCTTATTATTATAGCTCTTTGTGTGAGAAGAGGCTGTTTGCTCTCTATTGTTATGAATGAAGCAGATGAGTAAAACCCTCTGGGGAATCCACAGCTGTGAAGACCTGCAGGCTATTTACTGGTACTGCAGCAGGAAAACTGAGTGTACCTGCATTAACCCTTGTTTGCAGTCGCTGTGATAAACCATTTACATTTTTGGTTTTGTGTTTAAACAAACAGAGCCCTGAAAGATGCTGATGTTTGCAGATAATAAGTGACTTAAGGTCTGTCTGTCTGTTTGTTTTACCTGTGTTGAAAACATTGAACAAAGGATTTCTGGGTGACTGATTATTTATAGCAATCAGGGCTGCACGATCATAGAAATGTTTTATTTTTTTGCTGCGATTTTTAAATATTGCAACCTTAATATAATTTCACCAAATGATTTGAATGGCTCTATTTGGAAAGATTTCATTCATTTAGATTGACTGGGATGATCATGTTTTCTTTTATGCAGTGCATCTGCATAAATTATAATGTATTACAAGCAAAAATAAATACTGTTACACTCCCTAGAAAACCATAAAGCAGTGTTTATTTAAGTACAGAATTAAACAATCAAATGTAAAATAACATTATCATTGTGTAAATTACAAAATAACAAGTAAAAGATTTCGATATTGTTAATAAATAACTGGCTTGCTTGGGAATTGTGGAGCTGTGCATCGATGGATTTGCTCTTCAGTGTTTGGACTTTCAGCAGTAAAATTTAAACTGGACTGACAGTTTCAGTTTACTATAATCTTCTATGTTAAGCTGCTTTGACACAACCTACATTGTAAAAGGGCTATAGAAATAAAGATGAATTGAATTGAAAAAAATATAATCTTGCCATGTAACTATTACGGATACACATTTCGATATCGATGCTCAAACAATATTTTATTCAGTCCTAATAGCAATGCTCTTACTTACTGCATGACGTAAATTAACGACTGACTTGCATTTGAGTTATTTTAACGTCAAAGATGTATCTCTCTCACACACACACACACACACACACACACACACACACCTCTTCCTGTTCAGCCACAGCTCATATCAATTTGCACATTCACATAATGCAGGGCAATAAGAATGATTTCATTCAATAAGAGCTTGAATGTTTCCGACAGAGACCCTCAGCAGCACACAGTAGCGATGTCCAGTGAGTCAAAAAGAACAAAATTGTCACTTCCTGATCAATTGGCACCAAATATCAACAGTAAAAATGGAATTTGCTGCTGTAGGAGAAGCTGCGTGAATCTTTTCCTTATTTAATGCTAGCGCCTCAGACTTGCACCTCAGAAGACGATGCCAACCTGCACTGACTGCGTGGTGGCTTTTGAAGCCATGAGACGCAGAGTGCAGACAGTTCTGGAGGTGATTTAATAATATAATAGCACTAATACTGAAACGGTTAATGCGTTTTGAATGACCAAAACAACATTGCAGAAGCTTTACAATGCCTGCTGGTTTGTCCATTTGCACACATTTTTCTCATCATATGATCTTTTCTAGCAAAATCACACAACTTTTTTTAAAAATACATATATATTCGCATATATTTTATTAATATTCGCATACTGGAATTCGTTCGGTAAAAGTGTTTCCATCGCAGTTTATGTGCATCTTTTCTTATCGAATAAAAAGTTTATCCTACTCAACCAGCAATTTTAAAATTGATGTGCATCTTGCCGTTTCCATCAACTGATTTCTATAATTTTTTTGTGCAACTCCAAAATGCACATTAAAAAAAAAGTTGGATGGAAACATAGCTACCGAACAAGCTTTGATTTTTTTAATGTTGTTGTTTTTTGTTTTTTTTTCCCTCTGTGACCCTCATCTTTTCTCTATACTGTTGGAGTTCTTGGCTGTGAGTTTGTGTAACAGGTTGTTTTGTGTAGCCTATTGTCAGGCCTAATAGACTGAACTTTACAGGACATACAGCACATCCATGTGTCTCTATAGAAACCTTTGTCCTAACCCGATGAGAGACTTCCGGTTCCCTCTTACTGTGAGCATCTTTCTTTGGGGAAAAATCCAGGGGTCACCGAATCATCTTAAGTCATTAAATTTCTTTCTCTTACTCTCTTCTTTGAGTAATTCCCGTTTTTCTTTATTGGAAAGACAGGGGGGTTATTTTATCGAACTCACTTAATTGTGTATATAAAGAGGATTTAAATGTATTTTAATGAGGAGCCTCTCAAATGAACCCTGAGTCATATGCAAAAAGTCCTGCCATGGTGATAACTGAGCAGAAGTGAAGCTTTTGTTCATCACAGAGATGAAGAAAGTGCATGAACAAGAGACACCAGTGGGATGCCTGGATGGGTGAGAGACTAGAAGAATGAAAGAGGGAAAGAGAGGGAACGATCCAGAACAAAGTCTTCTGTTCTTTATTGAGCTGCTGGATTCTTTTCAACATGCGAAACCAGATAACACGAGAGCTGACAACAATACAGCATGCAGGGAGAAAAAGATTATACAAATATCATTGCTGCTCAGTGAGGTTTCTAGAGCTCTGGGAATGTGCTAGAATCCAGCACAAACTGTTTGTTATTTGGGTTATGCCTTCCCCAAGTGGTACAGAATGGGTCTTCATCCAGTAAATGGTGGTGATTTCATCTAAGCTAATCTTTTTTTTTTCTCTTTCATTTCAAACTACAGATGAGCTTCTTAACTGCAGTGTGGATATACTAATAATCTGACACATGCACACCTGAGCATTCACTTCATTATGCTTGTTATGTGCATTGTTATCTGCATTGAGAGAAATATTGGACTGCATGAATACTGTGTATGTGGACATGTCAACACCCCATTTCAGAAAATCTGCAGCCTACATACAGTGCATAGATTATTGCCATTATTACTAAAATGTGTAAATTGCATACAAAGTGTAAAAGCATATTGGTTGTTTCTACTTGAATTGGTTGAAATCTACATGAATTGCGGTGCACTTATGGCGGTCTGAAATGTTTTCAACTAGGAGAGCCTGGAACATGCGCACACGTCACATGCTGCTTGCGTTGCTCCAAGCCGTTTGCCTCGATTTGGAAATAATCCTACGCTTCTTGACATTTCTTCCATGGTGTGTGCTCAGCAGCCACGTTTTAATAAAGCTATAGTGCTTCATACCGAAACTTCATACCAAACTTTTTTTAATCGTTATTGACAATTGTTCCGTCAATAAATATCGATACCGTTTTATCGGCCCAGCCCTACTTTAAGAGTTATAACACTTTACACAAAGTGCAAAGAATTTGAGAAATTCTCAAGCATGAAAATATTCAACCCACAAATACTTTGTCAAACAAAGACAGTTTTAGAATTTGTTTTGTGATTTGAATGATTTGTATTAATAATAATTCTTGCTGTGTCCAACTTGGGGTTAAAGGTTTAGTTTACCCCAAAATGGAAATTCTGTTAATAACCCTTTAAGTTATTTATTTTAACAGATTTAGAATGCAATTTAGTTTATTCTGGAATTGATTTAACTTTCAAAGTTTAGGGATTAAGAAGTTTATAGTTTTATTCTGCAATGATACAATAAATTGTCTAAAACTTACACTAAAGACATTTTATTTGCAATGTTTTAAAGGATTAATTCACCCAAAAATTCAAAATTATGATGAAACCAAAATGCAATGAAATTGGGATGACATGAGACTAAGTAATTAATAGCAGAATTTCGTTTTAAAAAGGTTTTTTAAAATCCAATAACATTTGAACTATTCTTCAGAGAAACTTTAAATATTTCCAAGTGCTTTTTAAGCAACACAACAACAAAATATCAAGACTAAAGTACTGATTGAATGGCGGTGAATATGATGGTAATTTTGTTTAAAAAAAAAAAAGAAAAGAAAAAAGTATTATAGGAGGTTAGATAATAAAGCCATCTCCTCTCTTTGCAACGGACTTTGCATTATGAGTGCATGGAAGGCCTTAGAATGCTCATTATAGGGCAGCTGGTTTTGGTAGAAAGTAAAGCACCTGTCTGTTTCTGATCTGCTCAGTCTCACTGTTAACTCATTGCATAATTATCTGAATCTGAATTGCTGAATCACACACACACGAACATCTCTCTTGTCTAGAGTCATAATCCTTTTGTTTCTGGAGATACAGGATGGCTAATGGTGAGAATGAAATAATTAATGAAGGTCTGTTATGTGTTGGATATGACACTGAGTGTGGTATTCAGCCAAGGGATGTGTAGGAGGAGAGTGGGCTCCTTTGGTGATATCTCCTCTGTGGAATTCATGTAAAAAAATGCACACATACCAATGCTAATGCAGGATTTGAGTTTCAGAAATTCATGATCAATGCAAGTACATGCATTGCTAAACAATTAATTATATACGTGCATATAACCTGCTTTAAAATGCTTGAACTGGTCTTTAACAGATCAAGATGCATATAAAGCATACACAAAATCATCGATAAGGCAATTTGTTATAACTAATTGTTAGTTTGTATGTTATCTTATTTAGAAAACTTGATTTAAAAATGATTTATTGCATCTGTTTAATACACTCTATTTTAATGAGATTATATTATATATTATATTATATTATATCATATATCATATCATATTATATTATATCATATTATATTATATCATATTACAGGAGGGATGATTTATGCTTTTTTTTATGGAGATGCCATCTATTTTCTTTCCTCCTCAAACTGACCATATCCCCAGACCTTGTTGGTTGCTGGTTTAAAATGATTATTCCAGTAACATGGAATAATTCCTGTAACATTGCAAAATTCTTGTTGTTTTAGTAGTTTTCCTCTGGCTGTAATCTGATACAGAGATGGTACAGCCTTCTACAGCACTGACCTTAGAATACACACTGGTCTGGAATTTTAGCTGACGTGGAGCAACTCTTTCTAACTAACCATGATTTATTATTATTTGAAACAATTTTTTTTAAACTAAGTTAACCAATCGTAAATTTTCTGTCTTCCAGGCAGGCAGCGATGGAGAGAGTATTGGAAACTGTCCATTTTCTCAGCGTCTCTTCATGATCCTGTGGCTGAAGGGTGTGGTTTTCAATGTCACCACTGTGGACCTTAAGAGGTGTGTGTTTGTGTGTGTGTAAACATACTTGATTATACTTTGTAGATGAAAAATTCCCCCAAAACCTTCCACAATCTTTCACTTAAAGTTACTTATAAATAGAATGTATTTTAATATCTCTTTAAATGGCAAAGTTCAGTGTGAATATTGGAGGTTATTGTAAATAACTTTTTTTTTTAATGTACAGTCTAAAGGCCCAAATATACAAATGATTTTTTTATAAAATACACAAAGCCTAAAATTTCAATATTGGGGTCTCTAATTTATACAGAAAAGAAAAATGTTAAAGTATTGTCAAGGCATGTTGCATATATTTTATGAAGAAATTATAAATTCTAGGGTTGGGACAGACATAATTTTTCCGCTGGTTAATTGCTTGCAGCAACCCTTTTAATTCCAGTATCACAGGGGCAGGAGGCTTTTTAAATAGCTGATACATTCTGCTTGCTATTTAATTACTTTCAGTGTGGAGTGTCTAGTTCATTTTCAATGTGACAAGAGGTTAAATTCAAGTGGTTTCATTTACTGGCTGCGTTGAGGCTCTTTAACCAGTTAGTCTATTCAATACAGAACAATCAGAGAACAATTCACTAAGCTCAAACCAGAGTGCTGAACAGTTGCAGGTGGTTTTATATGGGATGGAATTTTTGGAGCTAAATAAATATTAAGAAGTATAAATGCTTACAAATGGCATTTTCTGAGTCGGGAATGTGCTGTGGGGTACAGTTCAATTCACCTTTATTTGTCTTGCGCTTCTACAATGTAGATTGTGTCAAAGCAGCTTCACATAGAAGATCATAGTAAATAGAAACCATGTCAGTTCAGTTTTCAGTGTTTAAGTTCAGTTTAGCTCAGTTCAGTGTGGTTTAATAATCACTACTGAGAGTCCAAACACTGAAGAGCAAATCTTCAGCGACTAGTTGACGCAGAAGTATAAATTGGGCGAGCACAACATTTTTGTTAAATTTTAGTAAATATAAATGTGACCTTGTTGATTGTAACTATATGGTAATTTGTGTGCACTGTACTCAGCTGCACAAAACTAACCCAGAAAGCTTCACCTGAGCACTGATTACTATTACTATATAAACAATCTAAATTACTGTGGTGGCAGTGGGTAAGTGACAGAACCGGTGTTGCTGCTTAACACCGCTAACACAATGTTCATACACATTTTCACTACAAAAATTCCCAGACTTTTCCAGGACTTTCAAGTTAATTTTCAAGACCTAATGTTTCATGTAATGTCAACATATATGTGGTAAATCATAAGAGTTGTTTAAATTTATTACAGCATATCATAAAACAAGCAATAGTTTCATTTTATTTTTATATTTATGTAAAATAGATGATGCTTACACGGCCAAAAACATGCTCTCACATTATTAGTGCTAAGAAAAGAAAGGAAGTAAAAACAACTAACCTCCTTTCTAATATACAGATATTTGTCAAACTAATTTTAGATAATCTTAATAGTTCATGAAACTAGTAATTGTAGGTAAAACATTCGAAAGTTCAGTCTTTGTAAATTCTTACCTGCGAAATCACATCAGGTGATTGCGTGAGACCAATAGAAGATAACTTAAAATATAAAGCAATTGCTCACTTTCTTTAATATCTAATCATATTGTTTAACCCCGCTCCTTTTCGCAGCGCTGTACAACAGAATTTTGCATGACTGGATTTTGATGTCAACACTTCTGCACCATTTTGCAGCTATCTACTATTTTCTTAATGCTACCCTTGCTGCTGCAGTATGTGTCAATAATGTATTGTGTTAAAATAAACGCAAACCAATAATAACAGTCATTAGAAAACAGCAGTCAAGAAATTATCTAATCATAATGACATGCATCCATCAAGTCATATCAGGTAGGGCGAGATGATTAATCGAAAAGAAATTGAGACCAAAATTCATGTCCTATAACCAACATAATTTCCCCATTTTAACATCAAAGAAGGCAGCGTTTCATAGTGATTGCACCTCAGAACTTTTGGACTCCTCTGGCATGTGATACCTGTGAGTTACCCTGGCCCTTAAGTAGCACAGCACTGTCCTACTTGATACTTCAGAGCCACACCTACCTATCATCTAATTGTCATGGACAAGAAAATTTGCCATGGTATTTGATATATTGTTCAACTCAATTCCCCACCTGTATGTTCTTGAGTTTAGCTTTAAAAACTTGGGGACCCTTAGGGAGATATCTGAGATGAGATATTTGTGCCTGTGTGTGAAAACATGACGTATCCACTGATGAATTTAAGACTGCGGTGTTACAATGTCATAGCAGTGACATTGTGTCCTGCACTCGGCCGCGTGCCACTGCTAACATATTAAAACTTCTGAACTCGTCTGAAAATGAGGTTAAGCCAGCTAATATTAGCTGTGACTTGAAGCTGCTATTATATAGTATCCACTGAGCTGTATGTGTGAATGTTAGTTTTTTATTTAAATGAGGTTATGTAGACTCTTGTTTTCAAAATCTCTCATGAAGCAAACACTTCCATTTGATTTATTTACATTTGTGTGTGTGTGTGCGCGCACTTTTTTTTATTTTATTTTATTTTTTTTTCTTTTCTTTTAAATGACTGTCTAGGTGTTGAAATGCTTCTTAACTAGAGTTTACATAAATAGTAACATAATAATAAAAAACAGTAAACACAATAGGTACTAGTAAAATAAAACACACACACATATATGTGTATATATATATATATATATATATATATATATGTATATATATATATATATTTTTTTTTTTTGTTGTTGATTCTTTCCCCTCTTAATTAATTTCTTCCGTTCTCTTTTTTGTACATATACTTTTTTATTTCTTTCTCATTTAATATTGCTTGCTTGAAGCCTGCTTTCTCCTCTCTCCTGGCCTTTCCTTTATGCCACCACAAGGGATAGGGTGCTCCTTGTGATCATGCCAGAGGTGTGAGATCACTTCCTGTTGTTGTAGTTGGTAAGATCAGACTGTTCCTGCCTGCAAGGCCTCATGGGACATATCCCCCCTCTGTTTCTAAACCCTCCAGTGTTTTCAGATTTCACATTCTCCCTTGGTGGATATCCGGGGACGTCATCAGACAAAAAAAATCATGTAGATGCTTTTTTCTTTTTAAATGCAACAAGATTTCTTTTTGGAGTATGGTTAGTGTTTATCACTACTAGGCCTGTCACTATAATCAATATATAGACTTATCAAGCAATTCATGGACATGACCTCAATAATTTTAGTGATGCAATATATATCACCCATACATAAAAAACAATTCTACACTCTGTCACTGGGGTGGTACCTTTTCAAAAGGTACGCATTTGTACTTAAAGGGTTCATATTGATACCTCAAACATATATATGAGTACCTAAAAAATTTAAGAGTAACACTTTTTTTTAACTTTTTTGATACTAATACAGTTTGTACCCTTGAGGTATTAATATCGACATTTTAGCTACAAATTTGTACCTTTTGAAAAGGTACCACCCCAGTGACCGCTCGCGTACCTTTATTTCTGAGAGTGTAGCAGCATTTTAGCTGATTGTGCAACATCTCTATCTATTTACTATAAATCACTATAGTATATTTTCATGTGGGTGCCTGACAACTAAAAATAGATCTGGTCGCAAATATTGCAGCCTCTGTTACTTTTAACTTGCACTTTTGTGTTAACATTTATTACTATTAAATGGGATTTGCATTTTCACATTCTGATTCCAATGCCTCGTTATTCACTCATTTATTCGTTTTCTTTTTGGCTTAGTCCCTTTATTAATCAGGGGTCGCCACAGCGGAATGAACCACCAACTTATCCAGCATGTTTTACACAGCGGATGTCTTTTCAGCTGAAACCCATCACTGGGAAACACCCATACACTCTCACATTCACACACACGTACACTATGGACTATTTAACCTACCCAATTCACCTATACCGCATGTCTTTGGACTGTGGGGGGGGAACCGGAGCACCAGGAGGGAACCCACGCAAACATGGGGAAAAAATGCAAACTCCACACAAATGCCAACTTACCCAGCTGGGGCTCGAACCAGCGACCTTCTTCAGGCAATCGTTAAACCCGCGACTCCGCGCCACCTAGACTCTGCCTCGTTATTAAATTGTTAAAATCATTGTAATTAAAGAAATATATTCAAGATTAAAATATTATGTGCTCTTTGGAAGAGTGTACTTGCATTGTAATGCTATTAAATTGTCATTCTGCCATTTATGTAAAAATGAGGGGCATAAAAGCGTCTTAAAATGACAATATCGTTTATCACAATATATTTTGGTGCAATATATCGTAAAACAAAAAATAGTTATAGTAACAGGCCTAATCACTACTGGTTTTATAAACAGTTAAATGGGTGTGGAAATTAAGACTAAACCCCTGTATATTTTATGACCTTATATTATGGCTGGGCATTATGGCAAAAATGCAATCTCGATAATTATTTTCCATATTGAACGATAATGATATATATATTTAGAAAAGTTTTTAATGCTTCCAAATTCAAAAGAGTAGCCCAAAAATGGCTGAAGCCACAAACATTAGAGGGTTGGTTAAATGGCATAACATTTTCAGATGAAAATTCAGTACATCTCTAATATCAACACACTTTTAGATTCCCATTGCACATTTCTGCTGAATGATTGGCTCTTAGATCATTCATTGGTTTTCTTTTCGGCTTAGTCTCTTTATTAATCAGGGGTCGCCATAGCGAAATGAACCGCCAACTTATCCAGCATATGTTTTATGCAGCAGATGTCCTTCCAGCTGCAACCCAACACCGGGAAATACCCTTACACTTTTACATTCACACATACTCTACGGTCAATTTAGTTTATTAAATTCACCTATAGCACATGTCTTTGGACTGTGGGGGAGCACCTAGAGGAAACCCACACGAACACAGGGAGAACATACAACTCCACAGAGAAATGCCAACCCAGCCTGGACTCGAACCAGCAACCTTCTTGCTGTGAAGCGATCGTGCTACCCACTGCACCGACATGCTGCCCCTCTTAGATCAATATAGAGTAAAAATGTATAGAGCTTATCATTGTTATTGACATAAATTTTATCGTGATTATATATAATATCGTTTATCGGCCCGGCCCTACCTTTTTATTGTTATATTTAAAAAGGGTTATTAAATGGAGGTTTACCTATAATCATTTAAAATTTTCATTATTTTTCATCTTTGTAGAAAACCAGCTGATCTGCAAAATCTGGCTCCAGGAACCCATCCTCCCTTCATCACCTTTAATGGAGAGGTCAAGACCGATGTCAACAAAATCGAAGAGTACCTAGAGGACATCCTCTGCCCTCCAAAGTTCGTAAAAGAATGTGCTTGTATATTTGAGCTTCATGTGACTGTCACCATCCTGTCAAATGGTCTTATTTCTTGTGTGTGTTTTTTCTTTCTTTTTTCAGGTACTCTAAACTTGGTGCCAGACACCCAGAATCCAACACTGCAGGGATGGATATATTTGCCAAGTTTTCAGCATTTATCAAGAACTCTAAACCTGACGCCAATGAAGGTAATCAGAACGTTTTCTCTTTCACCTTCGAACAAAAGGTCAAATGATATTTTTACCAGTGGAGTAATCACTCATTTGATAAGCTCTGTTTAATCGGACAAACACTTTCTATTGCTGTAGTTTGAGAGATTATACCCGGTCATGGTTGCCATGTCCACTGTTGTATATGTCAACAGTGTTGTCTGTAGTCTAGATAACATAGATCTAGTGTCTCATTTACATGCTTTAGTGCTGTAGACTGGGAGTTGATCTAACAGTCATATTGTAGCCCTGAGTAAACTGTATCAGCATTAATATGAAACTGAATTTTGATAAAAAATAGAGCGACCGTGCTTTATCAGAAGGTTTAGAGCGGTTTGCCTATGATAAATATGTGAGGAATTTGCCTTGATGCAATGCCGCGCAATCTCAAAGACTCTTCAACTCAATAACAGTTTGGCAGTGACCCTGAACATTAACTTCAAGAGTCTCCACCCTTGTGAAATGTTGACTGTGGGTGATAACAGCCTCTCCATTCCAGATGGAGTCTGTCAACATTGTCTCAGTGCTAGCAAACAGCGCAGACTGCAGGCCGAATCACTGGAATAAAACAGTTTGTGGAGAGCAGTACATGCCTTTTGCTGATTTTTAAAAACGTAAAGCTAAATTTGGTAATGGTTAAGTAAATCTGCTGATGTAATGTGAGGATCGGGTTTGGCCAGGGTGTAATTATGCCTTTATTTGAAAGCTAAGCAGAAGTTCAACTACATTTCTGTTTTGGCAATTACTCCCTCTAGAGGACAGAGTGTAAAAAAATATCTATGCTCCTCTGTGTACTGTATCCTAAATGGTATTTGAACCTGGAATTAATGTTTCCTAATCCTAGCATGTCAACATTTATATTCTAAAGCAGGGGTTTTCAAACTGTGGTGTGCGCCAGCACCTATTAAGGGGAGCGCGAGAATTTGAGGCGTGCACTCGAGTAAATTATGATGATTATTTTTATGCGTTTACTAGAGTGAATCTGATCAACGTTAGTTCCACAGCTAACTATCAGACACCTGTAGAGTTAATGCGTTCGAGTAAAATATATACAAATAAAATGGACTGGGTGCTTTTTAAAATAAATGAGGGTGAATGAAAGTAAAACCGGTGAGCCGTCTGACAAAAAAAGTTCCCTTATGAATCAAATCAGCAGGTTACATGGTAGACTCTAATCAGAGTATTGTCTTAATCATATTAAAGTATTGTTGCCCATGTTAGACTCAACTATACTGTCAGGGCTCATGCAAATTTGGCTTTGCGAAGCAGAATTTTCTGTATGTACGTACATCAAAAGCAAGTTTGCTATGGCTTAGGCTTATTGACAGTGGAAGATGATTTAAGGTTAGTCGTGTCAGGAATCCAACCACAGATTAGCATGTTGTCCTCAAAGCCTCAGCCATCACACTGAAGTAGGTAAGCTGTATTCAATGTTTCAATGTAATTAATGCTGCACATTTTAAACATCGCAAGTAATATGTGAATGATGTTTGCACATGTATTATAATTTTGGCTCGGGGGAGGGGTGAGTGAAATTTGGCTCTGGGGCGGGGTGTGAGTAAAATTGGATAAACTTGGGGGGGGCGTGTGTCCTAAAAGTTTGAAAACCCCTGTTCTAAAGGTACCCAGTTAGTCTACTGTGACGAAGCAGTATGTGCCAAGCTTGCCTAGTCTAATATTTTACACGTATGCACTTTTTCACAAAAATAATCAATATTTTTTTGTATACATTTATTTTTGCAACCTGAAAAAAGAACGCTAAGAAAATAATTTACTTTAAAATTGTGTGGTTGTATCCAAGAGTAACAACAGTGTTTAATTAGTATATATTTGGCATATTTGGATTATTTGGCATTCACACTATAAACAAATAGAATTTTTATTTTTTTTGGTATGTCTGACATTAACAATGCAAGAGGGAAATTAGGTTAATCTAGCTAACTCTGCTACACAGCATTGGAGAGGGGACTGCTGAAGACTTTGCAAAAGCTGGACGAGTACCTGTGCTCTCCTCTTCCGGATGAGATCGATCACAACAGCATGGAGGAGGTGAAGGCCTCCACACGCACATTCCTGGATGGAGAAGAGATGACACTCGCAGACTGCAACCTGCTGCCCAAACTCCACATCGTCAAGGTGATAATATTTCCTATATTCCTGTTTTAGTTAATTAGTTAACTTTATTTGTCCCTGTAGGGAAATTTCATTTGCAGCATACGCTCACAGAGACATCTGACATTTCACATTTGACGTTTATATAAATAAATCATTTAAAAACATGGCTAAATAAATATCCAGTCTATTGGCCATCAACTGTTACTGAGAGAGGAGGAAGTTAAAGACCTAATTGCTTGGCGTATTAATGATAATTTTGTTTCATTATATTCCTTTCACATCTGGGAACACAATATCGACGACCTGATGGTAACAATTTGAAGGTGTATGATAAAGGATGCCTCTCATCATTGACAGTCATGATAGCCTTATTTAGTACGCTTTCTTAGTATATGCTATCAATGCTCTTTAGTTTTATTCCCAAGAACTTACTGGCAGTTGTTACTACCTTCCTCAGTGATCTTTTCTGGGCCTCAAAAGCATTTCCACACCAATAGATCACACAAAATGTTGAAATACTTTTGATAAAAGCACTATAAAACATTATCACTATATACATTATCACTATAAACACTATATTTATCACTAAAACACTATAAACATTATGTGTTGTCAACATTAAAAGACAATAGTTTCTTTAAGAAGTACATTCTCTGCTTTTTCCTTATACAGCCAGTCCATATATCCCATTTAAGTTTATTGTCCAACATCACATCCAAATAAATATATTAATTAATGTAATATCATGCATGTTTTAACTAATATAATATGAGAAAAACAGTATGTGAGTTGAGAGAATAGAATAGAATAAAATAGCAGGTGAGAAGTTTTTGGATGATCTGTAGTTTTTGGTGAGATTCTACAGTGCACATCTAGTGCAAAAAGATATGGCCACATGGACACACTAAATTCACCATGTTGTCATGTAACCTAATATCATTTTTAATACACAGTTTCATAAAATTTTTGTGTTTTTGCTAGTTGAAAGCTAAGTTTAAATTATTATTTCCATTTATTTTATTATTGTTTTACATTTATTCATTTAGCAGAGGCTTTTATCCAAAATGACTTACAGGTGAGCAAAAAAATGAAAAAACACTTAAAATCATCAGAGAGCGGCAGTGTATATAAATGCAAGTCTTTAAGTCTCCAAGTCTTAACCTTTTTAAGGTGCTCCACTTGGAAAAATAAAATGTTGGTCCACATCTTGGGTTGAATAATATATAAACACAACTCTGATAAATATTATGATAACGATAATCTATGAATAAAAGGTCAGCTAGGTGGTTACAATGCCTGTTAAAGGGTTAAGCATGCAGAGTGAAGTGTGTCACCTACAGGTGGTCTGTTAAGCCCACTCACGTGTCTTTAAGCAGTATTACGGTGCTTCGGAACCTGTCTTGTTGCCCAGTTAGAGGTGTTCATTTAACATGTGTGAAACCTGCAATCGCGCTCTGATCCATGCCAAATCAATTGGTCTGAGATAGCCAGAACGAGGTGGTTTCGGCTTGATTGAAACAACCTCTGGAGCGTATTGATTGTTGTGAGAATGCAAAACAATCCAAAGATCTAATGAACCAGGCTATATCACAGTGTATTAGCCCTGTATACGGCTATATGAAGAGAAAATAAGTATGGCAGAATGTCATTCTTACTAATAAATGTGTGTTTCATGAACACGAAAGTGAAAGCATGTTGAAATATTACAGAGTGGTGTTTATTCGTTAGGAAAATTGACCAAAATTACCATATGATAATTTTCCCATATTTTAATCTTATGATATTTTGCATTAGGCCTATTGTTTTTGTTCGTTTCCGCACTGACACCTCGAAAGAAAGATCAATATTGATCTGCTTCATGATCTGACTGCAGTTTCGGTTCAGCTCTTTGTAATTTAATGCATAATTCTATAGCCAAGGTTTTTTTTTTTTAAATAGATTGATTGATTAAATAGATACATTTTAACAACTGAAATGAGGCTATGTATGAGAGAGTCTTACCTCTCTGATTTATATTTGTTGACTATGTCTGTGGGCGTCAAAATTAAAGTGCACCTTTTCATTTGTAATGTTGTATTGCTCATCATAAATTAAATTATAACGTGACAGCTGAGCGGTATTCGTGGAACTCTGAATAATGAACCCTGAAACTCTGACCAATGTGAGGAGAGTTTACTCACATGTGACTTGTTTGAACTATTTTGGTCTGTTTAGAAACTTTGCCATGTGAAAGCAAACCGCACCAAGAACAAAAATAAGTGATGTTTTGTTAACAAATTTCAGGAGGAGCACGCGCAGAAGTTTTAGTATCAAATACGTCATTGACAATTATTCTATTATCCAATCAGTTCTTGACCAAACCCCTATATCTACCAAAGCTGTCTTACCTGCAGCATCTCTCGACTTTAGCATCCCTCCACCACCCCGTCACCTCACCTCTTAAGCATTACAATCCCGGGGGGAGCGTTCTGGAGCCGGGCTAGATACTTTGTTCGAATCCCAATTCCTCTCTGTTTCCTGATAAGGGGAATAACTCGAGTTGGGGTGTCTCCCCAAACTCAGAGCCCTCTCCCCGGACAGCACGCCAAATACGCTTTATTCTGAAACGATTGCAAGTGTGAACTCGTGAAACATGGTAACAATTGTAATTCCGGTTTCAGATCAAAACAATCGATCTACAGGTGTGAAAGCACCCTTAAGTTTGCACTATTTTTCAAGAAGCAACATTTTTCTTACCGCATCCCATTGCTCGAAACGCATGAAGAGAAATGCCTGCGTAGCTCTAGAGGTAGAACTACACCACTTGCACTTCACATGAAGTGTGCTTACCTATTTGAATAGTAGCAAAAATGTTTGGATTAATTTGATAAAGGGCATCTCACTTAAAGAAGGTTAATTGTTTTTTTAAGATGTGCAATGGTTTCAGTGTTTATAAAAAACATGCAAAATTGGTTGGAAGATTTACCACGTAACATTCTCTCTTTCGTTTTACAGGTGGTGGCAAAAAAGTACAGAGGCTTTGAGATCCCTAAAGACCTGACGGGCATCTGGAGGTACCTGAACAATGCCTACAAGCGTGAAGAGTTCACCAACACATGTCCCAGTGACAAGGAGATCGAGATCGCCTACGCTGACGTAGCAAAACGGCTCGTCAAATAATGGCTAAATCTCCTCCACTCAACTCCCCGCGCTGGGACTGTTTATTTTCCTTCACATGAGAAAGAGAAAAAACAAGCTACAGACTCCTTTTTTCCTTCTCTTTTATTTAGATTACATACCCAATGCATGATTTCTCCCTCCCCATTACAGCTCTTAGGACAAATCTTTAAATTTCAGTGCGGCGGAAAGATTTTCACCCTTGGTTTTTTTAAGTGTTAATGCAGGAAGTGCCAGATACTGTCGGTGTATCGCTGGCTAATAGCGTGTGAGCATGTGGCTCATGCATATCTATTCCTCTCACCCACACTATGTAGCAATAACAGAGTGGGTTCACCAGCTTTTTTTGTTTTATTATGAATTTAAAATATGAACGAAATGCTTTTTCTAAGCTTGCCAAGTGAACAGTTATGAAGCGTTTTCTGTTTTGTTTCTATGTAAACGCATTTGAACAGTGTTGAAAGCTCCAGTGTTTATTTAGAGAGCAGTGTAGCACTCTGCGCACACACACAATGAAGTCTCAAAAGACCCTCTATTGAAATTTGAAATGAAGTGCTTCGAACTGACTTTTGTTGATACTTTCATATGAAGTTCATATCATATACATTAGTCCTCAGTTGTTTGCAGAAATGGCACCTTGCATATTATGTAGTACGTTTGCAGCGACTGTGGCCCTTTGATGAAGGAAAGGCCTCTTTTACTGAGATCATAGATACACGAAGAGACTCTATAGATCTGCCTTATTCACTCTAGATTCATTATCTAATATTTAGAGTGCTGGATTATCATGACCTCATCCCATTGCTCGAAACACATGAAGGGAAATGCCTGCGTAGCTCTAGAGGTAGAACTACATCACTTGCACTTCACATGAAGTGTCCTTACCTATTTGAATAGTAGCAAAAATGTTTGTTTGGTGTTTTAAAAAGGAAAATTGGCTTAATTTGATAAAGGGCATCTCACTTGAAGAAGGTTAATTGTTTTTTAAGATAAGCAATGGTTTCAGAGAAAGATGACCATATAGATGGAATAGCTTTAAAGCCTTTGCAGGTTAATAACACATTTAAAGGCTCAGCGGGAAACTTGATTTTATGTTACAATTTTGAATGTAGGATTGGTTTCTTATTTGGAGAAGGATCTTAATAATAGTTGTAAATGAGAATTTGGTTGCCATATGTTTCAATTCTTTTGACGATTGAGAAATAATTGTTGGTTTTTCAGCAGTTTTATACATTCATACATTGAATGTAGTGGAATGACACTGCCTTGTGGCAATCTCTGGCCTTTTATCACAAGGTAGCAAAAATACCCATTCATCATTAAATGACAACACAAATACAACATTTAAGAAGGCGCAGTTTGAGATGTTTCTGTCTGCTGTTGGAAGTGAGGGAATTGCTGCTGTGTGGGAACAATAACGGGAAGATTGTGTTGCGGGGGGGTTGTTTCCTTTTTCCACTCTTTTACTCGTGCTGATCCTTTAATGGATTGGGGGTTGAGTGAAAATGGAGTTTTGTTTTTTTTAAAGGCAGCCGACTAGTTCACTTTGAGTTCAGTTAAAGAGATCGCTGGCACATTATTAGAAAGTTGGACACGTGCCACTATTTTTAATTGTTTTTCAGCTTTGTGCCTTTAAAGCACGCATGGATGCGTCACTTGAATGATGTGGTTTTGTTTGTTTTAGTGTTGTGGGTTTTTTTTTTTTGTGGACAGATGCTCCCTCCAAACTGTTCAGCCCATATCTCTTTCTCTCAGAGAAGCCGAATGTTAAAACATTGCTCTTTGTAGATTTCTGATTGGACCTGTATGTGTGTGTACAAGAAACAGGTTTGACATTAACTATAAAAACACTGCATGTTTGCCATTTGCCATCGCATTTTCATTAAATAAACTGCTGGCAGCTATGACAAATTTGGAGTGAGTTATTTTAGTGTAAAATACAAATACTGTTTTACTGAAATTATTGGATTGTCACTTTTCTAGCACATTCTCACTGATAATTGCATGTTGTTGTTGTTGTTGTTTTCCTCCATTTGGAAAATCAAAAATAATAATGACATGGGACCTGTTCATGTCAGTCCTCTTAAATGGTAAGACTGGTGTTTTGACATAAGTACAGATACAGCAAAATTCAGGATTAGCATGCATGACTAAATGTAGTCATTGTTTAATGAGGGGTTGATACATAAAAATCATTTGATCAAATATAATTAATGAGATATAACTGGTTGATTTGAGATATGAATGGTTCTCCCTGTATTCGTGTGGGTTTCTTCAGGGTGCTCCAGTTTCCCCCACAGTCCAGAAACATAGTCTGTAAGTGAATTGGGCAAACAAAATTTTCAACAAAAGTGTGAGTGCATGTGTGAATGTAAGAGTTTATGGGTGTTTTCCAATACTGTGTAAAACATTTGCCAGAATAGTGGCAAGCCATGATAAATAAGGGACTAAGCCAAAGCAAAAATGAATGAATGAGTGCGATATTGAGACTTTCAGGGGGTCTGCTTTTAATCATCCTTTTAATATTTGAACATGGGAAATGCCAAACTAAAACCAAAGTGTTTTTTTTTTTGTTTCCCTATAAAACTGTCACTTTAATGATACTACACAAGCTAACATTAGCAGTTTACTTTCGTTTTACAGTATTATAAATGTTAATGAAAAATGCAGTTGTTCTTAGTATTTCACACTGCATTAAATAGTGTTAACAGATACCACTCATGAATTTGAAAAATCTGTTTGTGGATGTTGCGTGTAATGTATTATATACAAAAGACGATATATACCTGTTGTAAGCTATTGTTTTGAGTTTAAAGGAATAGTTCACCCAAAACGGTAAATTCTGCCATCATTAACACTTAACATTTAACCCTTCTCTCATTCAAAATCTATTTAAGTTTTTTGTTGAACACAAAAGAAAATATTTAGAAAAAGCTGGTAGCTGACACCTATTGGTTTAATAGTCAATGGGTGCCAACGACCAACATTCATCAAAATGTGTGTGTGTGTGTGTGTGTGTGTGTGTGTGTGTGTGTGTGTGTGTGTGTGTGTGTGTGTGTGTGTGTGTGTGTGTGTGTGTGTGTGTTTAACAAAAGAAAGAATCAAAAAGGTTGATCTGTCATGAGGGAGAGTAAATAAAGTAATTCTCATTTTTGCATGACCTGTCCTTTAAAGTTTATAATGAACTGAAGTAAATGATTCATTGTTGTAAAAAGGTTAGAACGAAAAAAACACATTGAATATAACAATGTTATAGCTATAATTTGCGAATTTCTGATTTGTATAAATATAGCCAACTTAAAACCGCCAGGTTGCGCTGTAACCTCTTTACATTAAAAGAACATACAGTAGTTTGCGCACTGGGGATTGGTTTCAATTAAAGGAGCACAGTAAGTTTAGAAATAATTTAAAACAAGCTAGAGTTCTGGAGATTCCAGTTCCAGTATATTACATTAGATGTGAGAGTTACTTTAGATTTTTAAGATTTTATGTCAGACCAGCTTCTTTTCTTGAAAAAAGTCTGGCGTTAAAAAGAGAAAGTATCCAAGAAGTTCAAAGCTAAATTGCGCGCTCCGCCCAGTCCCCGCTGGTGAGCTCCTGGAGCGCATGAACAACACCGAATCTCCAGCGCGCGCCAAACAAAGCGTGCGCACTTTTTTGACTACTTCATTAAGTTGAAGGGGACACTTACCTTGTAAATTGTACATATCGTTGATATTCAGTCATGAGCTCATCAAAGTCCAAAATTAAGAAGCTGTTTGGAAAGTCAAAGTCTTTTAAGGAACGCAGGGATGCTGACAGGACTGAGGGTCACTTGGCGACTTCACCCGAAGACGAGAGCGCGAGTTTCAGAGGTTCGTCCGTAACTTTACCGTCGAGCCCCAGGGATGGCACCTCATACCCGGTCTCGCTGCCCACCAGCCCCAGCGAGAAGAAGAGGACGCGCTTCCCCACCTGGAGGTCCAAAAGGAGGAATAAAGACTTGGAGTTTCTTCACAGTACCGGAGATCTGGACTCAGTGTTCAACAACAGGTGAGTGAACTAAAAACACTCACAGTTTTGGTTATCTTTTACCCAAATATCTGTTGTGGGAATTTTTAAATGAGCACCATATGCTGGAATCCTTTCTCAAATTCATTGATTGTCCGTGGTTTTAGTCTTTAAACACAAAAACAAACAAATATTTATAAAAATTCTGACTACGAAACCAGTTTAAACCAAGTTGATGATACAGTAAGGTAACTTTCTATAGTAAGTCATTAACAAACAATATATAATGTCGAAAAACATTGTTCGTGTACATAACAACAGTTAGAAATGTCATGATTCATATATATTGACGTTTGATTGATTATACATTCATATTGTGATGTGGTTCTGGCAAACCTGTCTTTCAGCTGAAATGTACATAACTATTTTGCATAAAGATAATGAAGCCTATTGTAATTCATCAATGAAGCATTATTTGAATCATGACAATTAAGCACCTCCTCCCTCATTTTCATTGTGTAACAACAGTGGCAAAAATATTTAACATGCTGTCTGTGTTAGATATGTGTCTTTAATTTGTGTAGACTAAAGAAAATGATTACAGTTATGAAAATATAGGCTAGTAAAAATACCATTGTGTCATGGTTTAAGTTAAGAAACGTAAATAAAGAAAAGCCATAAGTCCAAAAATAGGCTAACATTTGAATATGTGCACGTCTTTAACATTTTCCTTTCCAAAAAAAAAATTATGTATAATTTTTTATTGAACATTTTAGTGTAAAACATGTCAGAAAATTACATTGAGTAAAAAATAATATCTATCATACATGGAATTTGAATTCTGCCCCCACATAAAAAAATTATAATAAAAGTATTAATAATAATAATAAATAAATAAAATTAAATTGTAATTAAATAAACAAACAAATGTTTTTTTTTAATTATAATGACATAAGATACAAAATTATATTACAAAAAGCCATATTACATTTATTTTCTCCAGGCAAGCAGTCTAACAGACAAGGTTTTAATTTTAGAGACTTAGAGGTTCCTAGATAATCAAAGAAAAGGTCCCAGGTCCGATAAAATTGAAAAAGTTTGTTCTTCATAGCTGTGGAGAGCCTCGAGTGAGATTATGCTGCAGACTGCAAGCAGCCATTGATTTAAACTGGGTGGTTCTTCATTAATCCACTTTACAAGGATACATTTTCGAGCAAAGTAAACCAAAGTATGTAGAAGGTCTCTTTTCTGAAAATTAAAAAGGATATGATCATTGAGACCCAATAAACAAGTCTTTGCTCCCAGTCGATATGTACATTTAAAGATGGTGTTGAGCTGCAGTCTAATCAAGTCCCAGAAATGCTGTATAAGAGGACAACTCCACGTACAATGATAGAAAAATCCAGTGTTCAATTTACACACAGCTCAGACAGACCTGGATTAATTTTATGTCTAACCTCAGGTGGAATAAACAGCCTCTGTAAAATTTTAAATTGTCTTTCCCAAGCAGAATTTGAGGCTAACACACCAAGAGGGTTGATACATAGATCCAGCCAGGAATCGTTGTCAATTACGCTACACAGATTAGCTTCCCGTTTACATTTGAGTCAAGGTTATCAGTTTTAATATTACAAAGGGTGTTATAAACACGCCGTGTGATACATTTGACCTGCTTATCAATGGCCAGAAGTGATTCAACTGGGCAAATACCAAATCCTCCAGGGTAATTTCTATATTTTGTCAAAATAAAATTTTAGATACTTAAAGTCCACATTAGAAATCCTGAACTTGTCCTTGAATTTGAGGTGATAGTTTCTTGTATGTTTATTGTATTGCATGTATCTGAACTACTGCTCTCAAGCACTGTAAAGTTCGTTACCTATTTTTTACCTGAGCAATGTCAACTTGTATTAATGTGAGCAATGTTGAGTGAAGTGTATAAGAAGTTTTTCTTTATCTAACTTTTGCACAGATCTTTAATTAAGGCAATGTTGTGGACCGTATATAGTATGTGTGTAGTAGACAATAGAAGGACATCCTGCAGATATTTCTGAGTTGTATCTGATAACATAGTGGAAGGACAGTTTTGTACGTCACCAGTTTGAACTGGCACAACACTGCTGAAACTGGGTTTTAGCTGATCATCTCTGTGTTTTTAAGAGCGTTTGCCAAAGACTTACTCCAGCGTTCAAAACACTCCTCAAAACAGTCTCACAATTCTAACCAAGCTTTGTTTGTGTTGAACAATCAAGGGTTTGTACACAAAAGCAACATCTGACAAGAAACATCAGTGTGCATTATAGTACCACAGTTTATAGTAGCACTTTTCATTTTGCGTAATCTCATTTGATGACGAGCTTTGTTTGATTTGATGTGGAGAACATGCTGTTGAATAGACAAACAGGCTTCTGGCTTCTGTTTTTTTAAGAGGATAGACTTTGCATGACTAGTTTAGTCTTCACCTTTGACTTTTTGGAAACGAGACATCTGCATATTTCAATAACAGGTTTCTTCCTGCATGTGTTAAAGGAATAGTTCATCTGTAGGTGACTTTTGACTATTGAAGATTTTTAGCTGAAAGCGTGGTCCTCGATGATTCTTTTTGTTTTGCCTGTATGTTTTTTTTGGTCTCTCTTAGTGTTGGTAGTTACTGACTTGCATTTTATGAATCACCAAGGACCACTGATTCAGCTAAAAATCTTCTTTAATCTTCAACTGCAGAAACAAGTCACCTACAGTGCTCAGCATAATTGAACACACCCCATTTTGAAAATAAATATTTTGATCCATTTCTCAGTGAATATAGGCAATGTATTTTGGTGCATTTAAACAAAACAGATTTATTAAACGGATGTATTTGTTTGTTTATTCATTCACTTATTCATTTTCAGCTCAGTCCCTTTATTAATCTGGGGTCGCCACAGTGGAATGAACCCATACACACTCATTCACACACATATACTACAGCCAATTTAGTTTACCCAATTTACCTATAGCGCATGTCTTTGGACTTGTGGGGGAAACCGGAGAACCCGGAGGAAAGCCAGGCAAACACAGGGAGAACATGCAAACATCACATAGAATTGCCAAGTGACCCAGCTAAGGCTCGAACCAGCGACCTTCTTGCTGTGAGTGCTACCCACTGCGCCACCGCGTTGCCAGATATATTTATTAAAATAATATTTGTCACAAAACATATTCAGAAATTGAAAAATAATTCAATTAAATTCAAGCTAAATATTGCAAAAAAAAAATTACAACCTACAACATTTCAACAAATTTTTTCCTTTTTTTTTTTTTTTTTTTTTGCTTCTCTTGATTTTTTTTCTGCTTTTTAAATTTGTATTTAATGTTTTTCTATAAGATATAAATTTGGGTTTTCTAGTTTTTGGACCGTTGATGTACGTTGTTTTGTTAGATAAGCTCCAGATTTGGCTTCAGTACTGACTAATGTATATGCACAAATATAATATTGTATGGCTTCCTATTAAAAACCTGAGTTTTAAAGATAGATGTGTGAGGGGTGTACTGATATGCTGAGCACTGTATATATCTTTGAAGACTTAAAGGTGATTAAATAGCTGAATCTGTTTTTTAGCTGCATTGTCATTAATTAATTGCTCATTTGAAATTTTTAACTATCCTTTTATTAGTAAGCAAAATGAAGAGATTTTGTTTTATAGCTCCTGCTGCAGTCACACACGTTATCAGAAGCATATCTACATATGAGCTTAAAACAACCATTATATTGTTACACATCCAACATGTTAATTAGAATTTTGGGCATGCTCTTCCATCCTAAATCCTCACGCCGCTACACCTGGTGCTCTTTAGTGAGTCGGTTAAGCTTAAAGGTGTCTCAGAAAGTATTGATACATTGTGTAAATTGTTCTTTTGTAAATTGTGATCTGCATAGATCAGGGGTGGGCAATTAATTTCCAAGGGGCCAAATTAGACTCTGGGGTGGTTTTAGAGGGCCAGACCAATACAGTTAATTTGTTAAAAAAAACATTCTGTAAAATTCAATAAACATTTAATATTTAACTCCATTTTATTGAGTTAATTAATATTTAACTCCATTTTATTGAGTCAATAAAAACTCTAAAGTTTAAAAAAGTATATTTTACTTTTTAAATATTTTAAAGACCATCATCACAATATCAACTTCATATAAATGCCACGGGGTTGTTTGTTCGATTGCTTTACCTTAGTGAATTTTTATTCATTCATTCATTTGTATTTTTTTTATGTTCAGTGAGAGAATTGGAGCCTGTGTTGGTCTGAAAGAGTGCACTGAAGTCAGGTTGAATGTGATGCGGATGTATGATCATCACTGAGAGAGGATCTGTATCCGTTAAATTGTTAATCTGAGGTAATTAGTCTACCTTTATTACGGTCTAATTCCACACAAAGTGTGAAGATGCCTGGTTGGTTCCTGTCACATGACTTGTGGTTCGCTCATGGCACTCTGAAATTTTTATTTATTTTTTTTAACTCGTGACACCTGGAAAATGTGAGCGTGACATACCACATGTGTATCCCTTCCTATTTCACGCTGAACCCACTCGTCTCCATTTGAAAAAAACGCTATGTGAAAGTCACCTTTTGTTGACTCACAATATCAGACCTGCGCATTGCAAGGCCGTGTTTGCGGTTGAATTTAAATGAAATAAATACTTCACGCGGGCCGTTCAAAGAAGTCCAGTGGGCCCATGTGGCACGTGGGCCATAAAATGCACAGGTCTGGCATAGATGGTGTGTTGCTTACTGTAGGTAAGTGAAATAAAAACTGCACAAACTATTTTGCTAAATATTTAAAATATGTGCAAAATAATCATTCTTCAGTTGTCAAAAAATATTTAAAGAAATTGAGTAGATGCTTTCCCAAGGGACACTTTTGGCAAAAACTGAAGTGGAGAGCAGGATCACATTAGGACCAACTGAATTAGGGCTGCACACTAAGTAGATTCATCGCATATCGCAATGTGTGAATCTGCAATAGTCACATCATAGGATCAGCAATGTCAAGCTAGTATTATAGATGATCAGCATCACAGTTCAGAACATGTGATTTAACCCTCACCATCACAAAGTTTAACTCTAAAATAATGAAAGATGGATGTGTTTTAAGGATCTGGAACTGTGTAAGATTTAAACAAATTTAAATCAAGAGGTTAATAATGTATAGAAACCAAGATTAATTGTATATAATTATTGATACAATGAAGACTTTACACTATACAGCAGGGCTTCTCAGTCTCAGTCCTGGATGTCTGGTGTCTTGGAGATTTTAGCTCCAACCCCAATCAGACACACCTGGGCTAGCTAATCAAGCTCTCACTAGGCTTTCTAGAAACATCCTTGCGGGTGTGTTGAGGCAAGTTGGAGCTGAAATCTGCAGGATATCGGACCTCCAGGACCGAGTTTGAGAACCCCTGCTCTACAGTGTTATTATTTTATCTATTATTATTACATTTCTGTACCTCAATACTGTTAGATTACACAAAAAACATTAACTTCATTTATATCTGTTCAATTGTATTGTATTTTATGCAGATACAAAATAATCAATATAAAATTATACATTCTTTCCATATAGAGTTATAAGTCATCTTGTGAAGTTATATTCATATAGCAATATATCACAAACAAGCTAAATATCACAATGCCAGGTTTTGTCCAATATTGTGCAGCCCCAAAGTGAATAATCTGCTCCCGAGATATGTGTTGTGGATGAAAAATAGGCTAAATTATAATTATAGGTAGTTAGGTAGGTAGAGTTTATTCATAAAACACATTTCTCTTCAGCTGTATGTACTGACTAAAGTGCTGAACAAAACCAAGACAGCACATAAAAAAAAAAAAACGAATACATAATAACAATAAAATTTGTCATAATATACAAGTATTAACAGTTAGAATTACACACTGAAGATGAATAGCCTGATAAAGCGATAGAATAAAATGTGTCTTGAGCCTGGACTTAAAAATAATATAATGTTGCTAATGTCTAGTGGTTCCATAAATGTGGAGCATCGATTGTCAAAGGTTTCTGTCTCTTTCAATTTAAGTTGTCTGCGAGGGACCTGTAATAAAGCTTTACTAGCCTACCTGAGAGACCTAGAAGTAGAATGCAAATGAATATGTTCAGAAATATAAGAAGGAGCTCGCCCATTCAGAGCTTTGAAAACAATAATTAAAATCTTGTCAAATTGTAAAAATAACAGGGAGAAATTAAAGGAATGCTAAAATTGATGAAATATGAGCAAGTTTTGGTCCCTGATAATAGTCTAGTCTTCACATCCATGCTAATGAAGCTTGTGGAAGACCGACATGTAAGGAGTTACATTAGTCCTGACAAAAAAGACTGACAGAGTTGTATTTAGAGATGGGTTTAATGTCTATAAAACACAGGCAGGAATTAATATAAACTTCCATGTAAGCAGATGAGTTTTATAAAGAATGATATGACATGGTGCAATAATGTCATGATTCATAAAAATTGTCACAACACACAAACTTGCGCTGATCACTTATTCAACAGTTTACTGTATTACAAACGTTTGCATGTGTCTGCTGCCTCATTACAAATGTACATGGAAAATTTCACAATATACACACATTAAACTAACAAAAGATAAAGTTAAACGGATAATATGCCTCTTTGGTGTGAATAAATGCATAATCCGTTTTACCTAAATTTACCATGAGCTTAATAATGCATGTCCTGTTTTCAAAATAAGAGTCCCACATACATTGGGAATATAAACTGTGTTAAATCTAGAGAAAAGGGGGGGGGGGGGGGGGGGGGGGGGGGGGGGGGGTGTAAACTCACTAGAAAATAAAGTAATTTCAACACTGTGGACCGTCACAGTCTGTGTTCTGTTTGGATTGGCCTGTTTTTCACCGGAATGTTTTACTCACAGGATTTACATGAGAATGAGGAAACATAGGTGTACCATGTACTGAACTTTTGTTAGTCAGATATACCTAGGAATAGACATTTTTTTTTCTTTTATGGCACCTTTAATTTACGATCGTATGATTAAGCAAAATAATATTTGTCATCACTCCAGGATTAGAAAAACTGGTTCAGTTGGACAAAAAACTTTCAATCATTAGTCTTTTATTTTTATTAAAATAGTATTTTTTATCATTTATTTGTCATAGAACCAGTTTAATAGACAAATGGACATGTTACTTTTGTACTTGATACTAAATAAGCATGACAAAATAAGGGTTATGTTGCCCCTCTTCATCTAACAGATGATTAAGGAGAGATGTAATAGCAGTCTGCTTTAATGTGATCATTCAGTTATAATGCATGCAATTTGTTAAAGGCAAATGTTGAAGGAAGTAAAGAACGTACAGATGAAGAGGACTGGCAAGTATTACCTGCTACTGTAAGCAAGTGACACAGTCTTTAAAACAGAAAGCATTACAAACACAGAGTCGTTCTTTGTTTATTTATGGAGACAAATTTAATGTATTGTGCTGCATTGGCTTAATCTGAGTCTTTTGCTAAAGATTTAAACTCAATTTCATGCATTGATTAGACAATATGCTCAATGAATGTTCATATAACTAACAAGCAAACTGTCTTTGAAGATGTGCAAGTCTCTTCCAAAGTTTTTTTTTGTTTTGTTTTTTTTTTGGTACATTTACATGACAACTTTATACTAAAACCTGAAACATTTTCTTAGCATGTTTGAAATGTTTTATGAACAGTCAGATGATCATTCACACAGATCTATGAAAAAGACTATTTATGTAAACAGTATTATGCATGCTAGATCAGTAGATGCCGATGTCATTTTATAATGAAACTACAAAATGCAAACAGATTATGCACACATGAAGTATAAACACATCATATGCATAAACATCACTATTTTATCACATTTGTTTTCATCACAAGATTGTTTCGAGAGATTAACCTTGAATCTCGTTTCCAAAGTCTTTATTTTTGATCCTGCCAAGACATCATTGTCTTGTAAATGAATGTCCAAAATTCATAAAACATTTCAGATTTTGGTTGAAAGTACTGAAGATGTATAATATAATCACAAAATTGTTTCAAAACATTAACTGTGAAACTCCTTTTTAATTGTTATGCCATCAAGACATCATTGTCTTGTAAATGAATGTCCAAAATGCATAAAATATTTGTTGAAAATATACAAATAGCTTCCAAATAAGGGATTTATCTATCAAAGACTCAAGCTGAGGGATGTGTAAAATCTGAGGCAGATTGCATATATGTATTTACATATATATTTGGCTGCTCTGACTGTTTGAGAAAGAAAAGTGACTCACAGAGGGTTTATTTGCCTTTTTAGAGTATTAAATTTTGAGCCAAACTGTTTATGGCCACACTGTGTGGAAACACTGATCAGTTGGAAATAAGAAAGGGCTGCTGTGAGCTCCACGGTTAAAATTGCCTGCGGGCAGGGTGTGTGCATGTGCGTCCGCATGTTTGTTGCAGGTGAGGGTTAAGAGAAATTCAGCTCTTCGTGATGATGACTGATGTTGCTGGAAGCTTTGTTGTCCTGACATAAACGTGCTAACAGAGCACAAAAATAAATAGTTAATATGTTAATTAAACATATCAATATAGACTTTTTAAAAATACTTAAATATTTATATATTTGTATTTGGCTATATACTTTATTTTTCATAAAAAATCCATGCTAATAAAAAAGTAATAGATCACCCTATCGTCTTTATTGTTTTATTTCTGTATGATTGAGTTGATAGCCAGGTTTTGGTCACCTGCACTCAAACTATTTTATTTTGCTTCAGCAAACTACTTATTTTAAATGATCTGAAACAACACAATTCTTGAGATTTCTTCTTTGTTTTGTTGAAGCTTCTTGAATTTGTAAAAATAAGTTATCTTAATTCCTTCATGTCCCAACACAAATCGATTGTGTGAAACCCAGCATTGTTTACAGTGTGTGTGCGTGTGTGTGCTCGTGTGTGTGTGCTCGTGTGTGTGCTCGTTTGTGTGTGTGTGTGTGTGTGTGTGTTTGTGTGTAAGCATGTGTGTGTGTGTGTGTGTGTGTGCATGCATGTTTTTGTCACATATCAAGGCACAAACTTGTATGACATGGGTATTACAAGGAGAATGTGACCTTTGTGGACATTGCCCATGTTGCCATTTTTCAGAAGATTTAGAAATCATACAGAATGAGTTTTAGCTAGGAAATATGTGTATACGATTGTGGCGGTATGATAACCTGGGATAAAAATATCACATATTCACGGTATCACAGTATTGTGATTAATGCTCTAAAATAAGTAATTTTTAAATGTCTGGGTAAAAAACTTCTTTTCTTCAGTAGAACAATATATATTTTATTTTAAGAAACATTACAAATAATCTGTAACAGTAGCTTTTGACGTGGTGGGTCATTTTCTGCTGGAGATACTGTTGCCCTAAAAAACTAAACAACTATAGTTGCAAAAAAAACACATAAAAAACTGTACTGATACCGAATGGTACATCAGAAAATTCTGACGGCGTTAAAACGTTGACCTTCTCGTCCCATGCCTACTTGAGGTAGGGCAATAGACAATACAGTTTGTACAGTTTGTTGTATTGAAACAATGGAAGTCTAAGAAATCCCCCCACAATTCACAAAAACAAACCTTGTGTGTGTGCCTTAAATTTCTTACATTGTTTGGGACAAAATGTCCTCAAGTTTAGAAATCACAGTACATTTTGACCGTGTGGGGACATTTGTTTTGGCCCCTATGAGGAAAATAACTCCTAAAAACACAGATTGAAGTATTTTGAAAATATAAAAATGCAGATTTTTGGTTGGGTTTAGGCATAGGGAAATAGAATCATCAGGAAAATGATTACATCTATGGAAAATCCCAAGAGTTTGTGTGTATGAGTATTGTTGTTTATTATTATTATTTTAAAAAAAATTGCATTTCTCACATCTTAATTTAGATTTTGTAACATGTTTTGCTATTTTAAATATATTCTATTTCATTTAAGATAGTGTCTTTTACTTTGTTTGAGCAATAGATTCCCTTTAATTGCACATTTTCAAATATTTGAAATAGGTTTTGATCTGAAATATTTTTTTCGGCTTACTCCCTTTATTAATCAGGGGTCGCCACAGCGGAACGAACTGGCAACTTATACAGCACGTTTTACACAACGGATGCCATTCAAGCCGCAACCCAACACTGGGAAACACCCACACTCTCTTGCACACACTCACATCAACTATGGCCAATTTAGCTTATTCAATTGACCTATAGCGCATGTCTTTGGACTGTGGGGGAAACCGGAGCACCCGGAGGAAACCCACACAAACACGAGGCAACATGCAAACTCCACATAGAAACGCCAACTGACCTAGCTGGGGCTTGAACCAGCAACCTTTTTGCTGCGAGGCGATTGTGCTACCCTCTGCGCCACCATTCTGCCCTGAAAATATATTTGAATATGTTTAATTGTAAAGATTATTCAATTTTTGAGCTGCTAAAATGACCCTGATGTCTCTATAAGTCTTTATTTTTGACATGTTTGATAACATTAGTGATTTTTAAGGAAAATGTTTCAGAATTGTGTCCCTCACAAGAATAGCCAAACCTGTACAGCGTATTGGTGTTTTAAGTAAAGATCCTCCATAGGCTGGAGCTCAGCAGAAAGTAATTGTTACCATTGCCAGGTTTGTTCTAAAACTGGCATATATTAGAAAGCTCTGGCCGAGCAGTGACTCACTGTGGTTGGCAAACATCTGGATCTGCAACACTAACAGTTCTGTAAAGCAGAAATAGAAGTGAGTTGTTCCATTCAGAACAGTCGTACAGTAGATGAGTTTGTAGTTTTTAGCACACTCATTTGTCTTTATTTCATTTATCTGTATTTCGGTGTTCAATCAATCTTTTCCATCGTTTCACAATGTGTGTGTCTTTGTGATACAATCTTTTTGCCTGAAGCACATGCATGTTTGTATGCTGTAGACACATTTTAGGATTTTCCAGATTTGGTTTGATAGATGAGTCAAGTTTCTGTTTTAAATTTGCTGCTGCCAAGGCAACACTAAAAATAAACAGTTCATTGTAATCCTGGCTACTATTCGCAGCTTTTGAAGTTCATTTGTGCACTTTTGAGAGAGAACTTTCTTCTGTAATCCGTCAAGGGATTTTTTCCCCCAATATACAATAACATATTACTGCTAACACTTTACAATAAAGATGGTTAACAATAGTTGAAAGGGATAGTTCACCAGAAAATGAAAATTATCATCAAAAATCTGTAAAGATAGGCAGTAGACCTGCTGAACACAAAAGAAGATATATAGGGCCCTATCATACACCCGGCGCAATGCGGCGCAAGGTGCGACGCAGTTGTTATTTGCTAGTTTCAGCTCGGCACAAGAGTTGTTTTGACGTTTTGCAGCACGCTGTTTAAATAGCAAATGCATTTGCGCTCATATGTGCGCCCATAGGCGTTCTGATCTAAAAAGGAGGTGTGTTGAAGCGCATTGCTGGTGCGTTGCTATTTTGAGGAACTTAAATAGATGGCTCAATAGACCAGATCAAAGCTGGTCTTTAGTCCAGCACAGAGCGCGTTAGTTGTGTGCCTCGCTTACACATTACGCAAATATCTTTACAAATGAAAAAGAATTAAAGGATTAAAATATTACAAAACATATTACTTTCTAATCTACATAAATATAAAAACCATACTTTCAGGCCTTCTTCATCTCGGTGGGCTTTTTCAGTTTATTCATGACAATTTGCTTTTGTATAATGTTATCATTATTAGCAGTATTATTCATTATATGCGTATTTATATAAGTTTGATCAAAAACAAGCTTAGATTTGCCCACCTGTCAGGTTTTAGACCATGTGGCGCACAGCATGTGTATTAAGATATAACTCAGTTTTTTTACCACACTTCATTATTATTGTTCATTTATTCGTTTTCTGGAAATTAGAACTGAATTTAGAAATAGTTTTGAAACAAATCTTTGCGCTTAACAAACAAAATTAATTATGTATAGGCTAATGGATCTACGAGAGTGAAAGCGAAAGTAAACAACGAGGAGGCTCATCTCTCATTCTCATGCTGTAGATGCTCTGTTTAACTGTTTTCTCTCTAGTAAAGTGTTCAGTTTTTCCACTTACAAAGTCCGCCATGTAAATAGCAAATGCGCCATGGCACGATGCAACTGACTCTTAAAGGGAATGGGAGATGAGACTCTGATTGGTTTATTCTCAAAACACACCTATAACTCATTAAGAGAATAAGCTCAACCCTGTTAGACCATGTGCCACGGAGCAAAGCGAATATTTCCATCCTTAAAATAGCAAAAGTGGATTCTGACACACCCTTAATGCGTTTGCGCCCTGCGCTTCCGACTTTGCGCATGGATCGTCAAAATAGCACCCTTAGTTTCATTCAGGAGTGGTTTCTATCAATTAAGGCATATTGCTAAACTGAAGCCTTTTCTGTCTTCTAATGATTTGAAAACTATAATAAACATCTTTATTATGTCCAGATTGGAATATTGTAATTCTCTGTATTCAGGAGTTTCTCATGCTTCAATTATACGCCTGCAGCTGGCTCAAAATGCAACCACTAGGCTTTTAACTGGGACAAAAAGATTTGCTAGTATTTCACCAGTTTTATCATCCCTTCACTGGCTCCCAGTCAAATTTTGGATTCAGTACAAGTTATTGTTAATTGTTTTTAAAGGTCGGCCCAAGAGTTTCAGCTAGTTGCACTTAAGTCTTGAAATCAAAAGGAGACAGGGCTTTTTCTGTTGCAGCCCCTCATCCGTGGAATGGTTTGCCTTTACATATCAGATCGTGCTCTTACCTTGGTGCTTTTAAATCTCCTTTAAAAAATCCTCTTCTGTCTCTTGCATTTGGTTGTAATTAATTGTATTTTGTTTACATATAGATGTATAGATTTTGTCTGTTGGTTGATTTGTAAAGCACTTTGATCAACATTTGTTGTTTTTAAATGTGTTCCATAAATAAAGCAAACAAAGAAACATTATTTTGTTGAACCAAACTAAATAATTTAATTGAACCACTGAAGAAGGGGTGCAACAGTTCTCTGTAAAAAATTTAGTCGTCCTCCCATGGTTTGGTGATTTAAAAAAAAAAAAAAAAAGCAAAAAAACTGAGCTTTTTGTATGATTCCTATTAAATTTCACAAGCAATGCATCTGCAAATACCTTTCCAATCACCTATTAGTATGTAAATTTGTTATCAACATCACATTTCTTCATGTGTCGGTGTGTTGAGTTCAGAATGGCAGGTGAAAAGTAATCTAGAATAAAATAAAAAGGCCTTTACTTCAAATGTTTTGATAGATTGTTGTAGGTGGAAATAAATTGCTTATGTTTTTAATTTTACAAGGAAGCCTGTTAAATTCTCAGGTGTTTGTTACCCAGTGAATAGGTATATTGTTCTTCAAATTTGTCTTGAGCCATTTTTTCTAAACATGGGACATATCTTACCATACCATACCAAAACCATGACCCTAAAACTGTTATACATACCAAGGATGTTTTTTTGGTACCTTTCTGCACCCTTCTGCCAGGAACCTTGCAGTCTACTGAGAATGAGAGCTCACAGATGTCACCTAAAATATCCTATTTTGAGTTTTTGAAGAAGAATGAAGGTCTCGAAGGGATTTTACTCACATTCATGCCATTCCAAAGCTCTCTGACCCTCCATAGACAGCAACAGTAACAAAACATTCAAAAGGAAACAGAAACATTGTCAAACATTCCATGAGACATCAACTGTCATCATATGAAGCTTCAAGAACACTTTTCTGCACCAATAAACCGTGAAAACTGTCTATGTCCTCTCTTCAGCCACATCAGGTCCTGGTGCGCATTTACCATGGGCATTATGATGCTTGCATATTGAGCTTTTGACTCTAATTGACTCTGTCGACAAAGGGAAAACCGTGGGGTTTTTAGCACATTGAAGTGTTCTTGGAGCTTCATATGATTACAGTTGAACCACTGAAGTCACATTGAATGTTTTGACAGTGTTTTTGGTTCTCTTTTTTGAACATCTCACAGCCCTTGTTGTACATGGAGGATGACAGAGCTCTCGCATTAAATTCAATTCAATTCAAGTTTATTTGTATAGAGCTTTTACAATGTAGATTGTGTCAAAGCTGCTTAACATTGGAGTTCTAGTAGTCTAGATTTCAGAGTTGAAGTTCAGTTTAGTTCAGTTCAGTGTGGTTTAAATTTCATTGCTAAAGGTTCAAACACTGAAGAGCAATCTATCGATGCGCAGCTCCACAAGTCCCAATCCAAGCAAGCCAGTAGTGACAGTGGCGAGGGAAAAAACTTCACTAACTGACAAAGAGAAGGAAAGAAAAACCTTGAGAGAAACCAGGCTAAACGTAAAATATGAAGATGAACGAAAATCTCAGAGAATTAGAATGATATGAAGGTAATTAATAACAGAATTTTCATTTCTGGGTGAACTAATCCTTTAAGTAAATGTGTACACATGGATGAGTTGTTTGACCTGTTTTATTAGCTTTATTTGGATGCCCCTGTAAGTGTGTTTTAATCAGAGGTGTCTATCACAGACCATCAGCTCTTCTATGATATCTGCACAGTTTGATGAATTGAGAAAAGTGCTGGAGGGTGGGTGACTTTCACCCCTCTTTTTTGTGAAAAGCTCTTTGTCTTGAGCAGCTCTGCATGTTCCTATAAGCACACAGACTCATGCTGGAGGAATGTGCAGAGAGAGGTTGGGAAACGACCCAGTAAGCGAGATAAAACAGAATACATCACTCCTTCGCGTTGTAGTTTATATCATACAGTGCTTTCTGTATTTCTAGACATATCTGCCAGACAAAGTGATCCTTCTATAAGTTGCGATTTAATGAAGCTTCCTATTTAAACCAGAGAAACCAGTTTGAGTTGAAGTTGTTTTCATTGAGGGTATTACTAAAAATCTGATTCATCAGCACCTGCTTTCATCATCATAATAAAAGGGAGGCTTAAAAACTGGAAGCTGTTGTCTTAAACCCCAGAGGAAGACAGAAGATATTGTTTATGCTGTTTACAGTCTTTTAACAGCTATATTCTCTTGGACGAGGCACCTTTTCATTGTAGGGCGTATCAAATTTGGTAATACGTAAAAAAAAAACCATTGGTAGACATTTTACTTGTACTTATTGTAAATTAAGCATAATTACATGCAATAACTCGAAACCTGACCATAATTAGTGTTACTTTAGGATCACCAAGTAACAATTGTAGTTATTATTGTGTTATATATCAACATTTTATTTAATTTTAATGAATGAATTTATTTAAATGAAATAATTTCATTTATTATAATTTAAGTTAAATATACACAATATTTAATGTTAATATCCAGTAGTTTTTTCGGTCACACTTTGATTTGATGGTCCGTTTGTTAAATTTAATTTACATTGCTTCTACATGCCGACTAATTGCTTTGACACAATCTACATTGTAAGCGCTATACAAATAAAGGTGAATTGAATTGAATTGAATTAATTCACATTAGATTATAAGTAGACAGGTTGGGGGTAATGTTGGGGTTAGGATTAGTGTAAATTGACATGTACTTACAAAGTTTCTTATAGTCAGTTGAATGTCTGTTGAAGAAGCACTATCAACAGATAAGCAGACAGACAGTCTACTAATACTGGACCATCAAAATAAAGTGTTACTGTTTTTTCTTTTAGTTTAATTTTTTACTATTAAATTAAACTAAATAAAATGTATACATGTTTTATTTGTATTAAAAAAAAGCCATTGGTAGACATTTTACTTGCACTTATTAAATCTTGACCATAATTAGTGTTACTTAAAGATCAGTAAGTAATAGTCGTAGTTATTATTTTGCTGTATAAATTTGTATAATTTTAATTTAAGTTAATTTGTTTTTATTTACAGGAGTATAGTTGTTTTTGTGATTATAATTTTTTTTTTTTAAACTTAATATCCAGTAGTTTTTCCTTTAATTTTTATTTTTTTTAACTTTTAAATTAAACTAAATAAAATGTATAAATGTTTCATTGTTAACTATGTGAAATGAAATTATGCAAAGGAATTAAAGGGCACCTACAATGAAAATCATCTTTTGTAAGCTGTTTGGAACTGCTTGCAGGTATAGTGTGTCCACAGTCATATTGGGCTGATATAAAGACAATAAGTCTCTTTTTATTAAATTTCCTGATGTTAAAATAGGATCCAAATCCCTTCCATTTTGAGGCTGACCACAACGTGACGCTGATTGACAGCCGCGTATTAGCATGTCTCCATAGTAACGCATATAATCATATCAACAAGACATGACGTGCGCAAAGCAATTGGGACTAAAAGATCTGTTCAGCTCTCTGTGATCATCAATCATCATCAAATGTGATCAGAGAATGAGTTTTACAAGTTTAAAACCTTTTTAAAACAGTGCATGTTTGTAATGAATTACAGCACAGCCATTTTATTGTCTTTATCACCACAGAAACAGCTACATTGTGTTCAGAGCAGAAAATCTAATATTCTGAAAGGTATAATAAATAATCTGATGGGTGTTTTGAGCTGTCACTTTACAGACACATTCTGGAGACACAAAAGACCTATCTTAAATCTTGAATAAGGGGTAAAATAGGTGTTTAAAGTTATCTATATCTTCTTTTTTTCAGTTAATGAGTAGCAAAAGGGATCCTACATTATTTACGGTTGTAGTTTAAATAAAAAATTCTAACTATATAGTAAAGATGTGGTGCTGTTATTTATGCTAAAATCAATTGTAAAGCATTCTACTTTGCTATTTTAATATTACCTGTATCTTTTTTTTATTTATAATTCAAGCCTTTACTGCTGCAAGGTGATTTATAGCTCTTCTTGTTGCAATTGTATGCTTATTGATAAAAGATAATTTTAATCTTGTAATTTCATCCCTTGTCATGCATATTTTTGTCTTATCTTTATGTGAATATAAGGTTTCTGAAAGACACACTTGCACAGGCTGACACATATAACTAGTCTGTCGTAATTCAAGTTACACACTCGCTGACAGATGTTTGAACCAGCCCAAACACATCTCTGAAATCTGACTGAATAAAGCTCTGTTGTTAGAGACATCAATTGTGTTCGTGCTCTTGGGGGGTCCAGCTGAAACGCAAACAGTGTAAAATATTATTTAATAAAGTGTGTTCCAACATACGGCAGCTTATCAAGTAAAAGTAGTTGTGAAAATAGTAATTATTCTCTTGCAGCTTCACTTGATTCTAATCATGCTCAGACTACTGCTGTTTATGTTCAGCTGGTGAAATACCTGCAAATAAATGTAGTTATTCAGTGCAAAGGTATGGAGATAATTACAGTAATTGAACTGCATCTACAATAATAAATTGGCTGTCTGCAATCTGTGAAGATGACAATCCAACGTGTCAATCCTGATCTGTAAATACCTCACAAACTGTATTATTCACTCACTAATGAATCCCTAATTGAAAGACGTGCAAGGGAATACATTTAAACAACATTATCTTTTTTGTCCATTTTATATGAAGTCTAGAATTACAAGTATTCAGTTTTAAGATATTAAATTTATTTATTTATTTGATTACAGTTGATGTCTCTTCTAACAATGAAACCACTGGTTAGGTAACACTTCGAACAGTTAACCCTGGGTAATTATAAAATCTGTGTAAAGGTCTAATGTTCACATTTCATACTGCTCATACTTTACCTGGGGTTAATGATTAATTCAGGCTATTCATATGCAGAAACCCCAGCTTAACCTCCCTATTTTCATATTTGAGGTGCTTTCATCATCATTTATTATTATTAAATAAACTCTACAGTGTATTTTTTGTGGACATTGCAAGTTTGAAACAGGATGGATCGACAAAATACCTTAAAGTTATGAATCAATCAATACACCATCAATATAATCAATCAATACATCTAATTGAATCAATAGCTGTCATCTAAATAAAAATGTTTAATGGAAATGCCAAGATGAGTATAAATATTGAAATGTATGATATGTGATATTCCACTTCTGTGCATAAATCTTTGCAGCTAATTCACAACAAAGCTATTGTAATAGTTTTACAGAATTTTTGAGGTATTGACAAATAATGTATCACTGGCTTACATTGTATAACAGCATCATTATTAGGCCATATTGTGAGGAGATAAGCAGTTTACAATGAAAATTGGGGTTAAATGCAGTGGTAATACTGCTTTATGGCTCTTTTCCACTATAGCATGGTATGGCATAGTACTGTTTGAGACAGCTAACTTTTGGCGGGTTTTCCATAGTTTTTGGTACCTGGTGCCTGTTTCAGTACTCTTTGAACTGTATGTTTACCAAAATGTGACATGTAAATACTGCAGATACTATTTGGAAAGAGAAAATCCTCATTACTTACATTAGTTGATTTGCTACATGAAACCTCAAACCTGATAGATTTAAATAAATAGCACCAGCCGCTGTATATTTTAACTTACTGTTGCATGCAATTTAACACTGCTGTATTGTGACTAGTAGAGAAGGTACAGACATTCTTCTCATTGTGAAACGTCTGTCTGAGTATTTGTTATCTGCATATATGAGATGTAAGAGGTGAGAAGAACAGTCTTGAGGCACTTAACTGTTAGACCACAGTCTTTGAAAAGGGGCATAATGTTGATGAAAGGAAACAAAAATTCTTATATATGTTGCGAAGTGAATTTATAGAGCATCCATCACTTATCTGCACAAGCTCTCTTTCTATTAGTGCGTGTGTATTCACAGACAAGTGCAGGCTGTAAAGCTGGATGATAAATCAAAATGAAATCAAAAACACAATTGATCAAACCTGAGATTATTGTGCACATCTTGTCAGGGAAGCACTAATGTATGTTCTGTGCTCTCACATGGAAACTGTCTATACCAACTGTTCATACATTTTTGCGTAGCTTGTCAGTGAACTACGTCTTCCTACTATGACTGTATAGTAAGGGTTGCGCCATCTGAAAGCATGTGTTCGGGTTATACTAGAACAGGCTTTACTGAAAAAATGTGCATAAAAATCACCTTCAATTAATCGTCCAGCCCTAGCGACTGAACCTCCTGCTCCCTCCTCTGCTCACCATCAGAGGGAGCAGGCAACCGAATTTAGTCTGGCTCCATTCGGACTCCGTCTCCCATAATTCTTAGGACTGATTTCATGTACACCTGAAACCAACATGCTCATATGTTTAAACCCCTCCAACACTCAGTTCTTTGCGAAGCTGTGATTTGCCCTGCAGTCATTTCTGAGCGGTTTTTCTTGTGTTTAACTTGCGTGTGTTTTTGACCTTTCCTCTGTTTACCTTAACTTTGATTGCTTGCTGCCTATAAACTCTAAACCTTTGATTATTTCAAGTCTATCAAAGGTAAAAACTGTTTGTTTGAAAATTGCTTCTGTTTATGACAACCAACAGCATAACATTACTATATCATTTGCAATATAAATTGATTTGAGATGATCTTGCAGAGACAATTTCCAAAACACTTGAGAGAACATAAGTGAAGAAGAAGTTTACTGTAAGACTAGATGTTCATCACATAATGCTCGGATTCAGTATACTTGAACAAGCGCATCACATATCAAGCCCTCATCCAGAGGGGAAACTTGGTGAAGTCCATCATATTATGAATTTGAAACCAAAAATTGAAACATTTAGAAAGACACATAATCCCAGAGAGAAGAAGGCAGACACAGGGAGACGTGTGTTGACAGGAAAGACACTTAAAGGAATTATCTTGGAAGGCTTAGGAGCTCAAACATGCATAGTGTGGATGTAGATGGCTCAGAGTACTGACTGTTTTTGTACTGTGTTTGTGCATGGATTGGTAAGGTAACACTGTATCTTTTTTTTTAAGTTCCCCTGTTGACCTTATTTTTCACTTAAGAGTTGGTGCAGCCTTTTTGGCGCGAGACTTCTAGTTTCATTCATTTCTATTGATTTTAAGACATTAAAAACAGCTTATTTTGTTGCTTGGTGTTGCAAACTGTTTTCTTTTTATATATTTTTTTATATTATTAATCTTCTTTATGTATATTCATGAACACACTTGTATGTAGAGAAAGTATTTTGACAGTTTTCTGCATATTATTAATTCTAGTCATTTTGCCCATAGGCAACTTGTAACGGGGATGTGATGCTGACAACAGGGATCCAAATGCAGGATCCAAAATGCGATCCAAATGTGGATCCAAATGCAGATCCAAATGCAGGTTTATTAGAATGGTCAGGCAAGCAATGGTCAACACAGGTGCAAACAGATGTATACAGGCGATCCAAAATCATAGTCAATTGGCAGGCAGATGGTCAGAGGCAGGCAGCAGACAGGAATACACAAATAAACAAGGCGAGGATCAAAAACACGGCAAAGCAAGACAAAGGAAAATGCATTGTAGTTTCACAAACAGTAGACAAGACTCAGCAACATTGTGTGTGTTTGTGCTGTTCTTATAGTCCAAGTAATCAGTCTGAATAGCTTCAGCTGTGTGAGTGTTTGATCAATGGTGACTTGGAGCAGGTGAGTGAGTGTGTTGCATGACTGGGATCTGTAGTCCATAAACCGGCAGATTTGTAGTTCATGTGAATGTGAGTGTTTAACAGCGATCTCTTGTTGTTAGATCGCTGGTAATCGTGACGCAACTGAATGGGAAGTTCTAAAAACATGGTAAAACTGAGTTTACTTCCGCATTGCAGAATGAAATCAGTATTATGCTAAGATTGATTAGCAAGATTTAAGATGATTGATTGTGGCTGGTCTCTCATCTGTAATCATTATTGAGCCTATCGGATTGTTCCAAACTCATTATAAATAGCCCATCTAGTATTACTCCTTATTTTCATTTTTAACGAATCCCACCATCCACCCCAACTCCCCCTTTCCTCTTTTACTAGGGGGAGCTCTCAAGAACTACCTTATCTCGTACTCCCTTACATGCTAATTGACCAGGCGCTAGCCCTGTGATCAATTTTCTGTGACCAAGATTAGGGTTCTCTCCCGGGACAGCAAACCAAACCTGCTAATATTATCAAGCAATATCTAGGTGTGAACTCTTGAAACTTTTATAACAGCATGCATTGCAGCATCTACCCTTTACTTAAAATGTCTGAAGCAGTTCATTCAAAGATCCAGTCTCTATAAACCCCTTCATTCTGGGAATCTGCAAGCACCCCTAACTATATCTGGCTTTCAGCTCCAGAGGCTTTCTCAGTGCATGCAAACAAATAGATCCAAATAGTAATGATGGCATTTTACCATATAAATATGAGGCTTATCTTTTGGATGTTCTGAAACTCAAGTAAACCTCACTCCCCTGATTTCATAAGACACAAGCGACACACACGAGATATTATTAAGAGATCAAAATACAATCTCATATCAATTTTATGTGCAAAAATCAGTATTTGGCAATACCTCATCAAAATTCGGCAATATTATTAGAAATAATTTGCGCAAATCTTCATTAAGAAAACTACAAAATTGATTCCAAATTGTTTTGTTATTGATGTCAGTGAAGAACTATTTTTGTTTGCAAAGAACCTTACAGTAAATAATTATTAAAGGAATACATTTTCTTAGCATTAAGACCATTAAATAAATATAAATATTACAGGTTCTTCATGGAACCATCATTTCTAATTAAGAACCTTTATTTTTAAGAAGATCAAATGACATGTTATTCACTGGAAGTCAATGTAGACTGGTTAGTATTATGTACATATCTTACAAACCTATTTAGATTTGTGAATGATGTAAGACTGTTCAGATTCTCTCTTTTGTGGCACAGTAAGTTAATTTGATCTTTGAAACGCTGCAGTTTTCTTACATTCGCAAACAGCTATTTTACTAGGTTAGAATTACTTTTAGAAAAAGCATAATGTAAAAAAATATAAGGAATATTATTGTTAACTAACATGCAAACGAATAACATGCTTTAATAAGTGCCATGGAGTGCCATTTAAATACCAGTACAGTAAAATGAGTCATAAATGTGAATATGTCATAGATACCCCCACACCACAATGAGTAAGTCTCAAATCTTTAGTGTTATCATTTGTTTTACTACTATTATTACAACAGTTCACCTTTAAACTCATTACGTCTTAGCTGTCCTCTCAGTAACGAAATATCTGAGGCTGGATGTCTTTTCTTCTAGTATATATGCACATATATTCACATGAAACTGCTCATAAAATATCTTTTCTCGAGACCAAACCAGGAAATATACAATACATTATACACTGTAAAAATAGCTGTTTGTTAACAGTTGCCTATAGCTTGTGATTCATGGTGTTTATTTGTGCTTCTGTATTGCATTACAGCACAATGAGTTCTGCTCCAACAACTTTCAATGACTTTCGTGGTTATTAATTAGTTGTTTGAAGTGATTTATAGTAGCTAGCAGCATGTTTTGGTACTATATTTTACACAATTTATCCAGACAATAGATTGTTTCAAACTGACTAAACTAAAATGTCAATTAAGGTCGCTTTGTTAACTTTTCAAAATCTAAAATAGTCTTAGAATGGATAAAGTCCCATAATGCAATTCCAAAGCATAAATAAACAGAAAACACTACTGTACCAATCATGAGCCACAGACAACTGTTAATAAACATCTTTTTTCAGTGAATATAAGATGTTTTGATACCTAATAATTCATAAAGAACACGTTTATTTTGTCATTTGTGTTTTTTAGACTTTATAGAGTAGGCAAGTGTCTCAGTAAAATTATCCGATGTCATTATTGTTATACTATATAATGTCTGTTTTCTCTTCTCTGGTTTTCTCTCCATCATGAGCTTTATTGTGTTCATGATTTGTTCATGATGACAACTGAATTAATTTCAGTGTTACATAAATCCTATCAAGGCTTTTCATCTGCCGCAGTTTCATTTACCAAACCTCTTCCCTCCATTACTACAGAAAAGCATTTCAGTCTTTTGGTCAGTAATCATTTTTAAAAAGCAAAATGATTGATTAGATGTTTACAAAATAAGGTGTGAAACCAACCGTACTGCATTGTTTTAATACCGTGACCATATTTAGGTTAAGCTTTGAGTGGGTGTGAGGGTGTGTGTTTAAAATGAAATCATTTTGTGAGGAGCTTCAGATCATTCTGTTCAATGACGTTTAAAGACAGGGGTCAAACCTTGTAGTTGAGTCTTGATTTTTAGGAGTTTTCCTTTAGAGACTCAAAACATCATCAGTGGCATCAGCATCTCATTCAGTCTCGACTGTTATGAGGAGTTTGCAGTGCATTAATGCTGTTGTAGAAAACTTCAGAGATTACATACAAATATTGATTGAAGTTCAACCCTGTCAGTATCATGTGAATTAACCTCTAATAATAAATAGTCTTTATTATTTTCTAAACAACTATATTGTATCTAATCAGCAACATTTGCTATTAGTGCATTCAATACCTTTTTTAATTTAATTATAAAAATATGATTGTCTTTAAAAAAATTCATTCCACATGGTCCACATGCTTGTTTGTGAATATCATTGTATGAAATTTCTAAGCATAATATGAGTGGCGGTTCATTCTGCTTTGGTGACCCATATAAAAGCGAATAAGTGAGTAAGTGAGTGATTGTAATCTGAGTTGGACAAGTATTAACACAATTTAATTTGACTATATGAATGGAATTTGATCCAATTTGATTCCCAGTGATAGGTTGCAGCTGGAAGGGCATCCGCTGCGTAAAACATGTGTTGGATAAAATGGCGGAAAATTCAGCTGTGGTGACCCCAAATTAATAAAGGGACTAAGCCGAAAATGAATGAATGATCCAATTTGACAACATTTATAATTAATATAAACACACATATTTATTTCTAATAAAACAACATAAAACTAACAAATATTATTCTAAAAGTAATATATAAATTAACTAGCAAGTTTAAGGAGCTTAACAAATAAACCAAAAAAAATGTAAATATGAATAAATTGCTTGCATAAACTGCAGTCAAACAGTCTCTAAACAAAAACAATCCTTTTCTCCATTTCTTATGTGGGTGATACATGTGGAAAAGGCTTAATATGTTTTCTTGACTCTAACATATTGACTCTAATTTAACTTTATATATGCTGTAATTTTACAAAAGTATTTTTTAAAAGTGTAAAATGACCTGAACTGATGAAATGTTTATTTATTTTTATTTACTTTTAACTCACTTAAAAATCATTGCAAAAACTCATATATATATATATATATATATATATATATATATATATATATATATATATATATATATATATATATATATATATATATATATATATATATATATATATATATGTGTGTGTGTGTGTGTATTTTGATAGTAAGCATTTGCAAAGTTTTTCCTTAGTGTTATTTTTATTTCAACAACAAACCTGAATGCATTATAAGGGTTAAATAAATCCTAAAATATGGCCATCAATACTGTACTTTACTTTGCATTTGACACTCTCTATGCAAACTGTTTTGTGTGCTGAAAGGGTGTTGCTCTTCTGTCACTATGTGCAGCAGCAGATCATGTCTAATTTGTCATTCTTATGTATTCATTTGTCTAGACACTACAAGTGGCTGTACATCCTCACATTTAATTCTAATCATCATTAACTCATTTATAGTTATATTTAAAAAATAAGTCAAGCCAATACAAACCTGTATAACTTTATTTTTCTACATGCTCCACAAATTAAATTAAGAATAAAGAACATAAAAGTGTCTTATTATGTAATGAATGGTTATCGGATTTTTTTTAAACTGAGCTCCAAAATGACACAACAAAAATGCTTCACACGGGTCAAATCATAGCCTTCAGTGATTTGAAATTGTATCTATTACAAGACGCATTGCATGGTTTCAGAATACTCCAAATATATTGCACAAGTTAACTGGGTTACTTTTATCATCATTTTTATCATTTTGAAGTCTGACAGCTTGGCTCTCCTTGTACTGTTATTATATGAAAAGATCTCCAAAATGTCTCCTTTATCTGAATTTTTAAAAAGAAAGAAAGCTGTAGGCCTCAAAAACTAAAAAAAAAAAAAAAAACAATAAATGATGACAGAAGTATGCCTTTAAATATTGTATTTTGACCTTGTGTGAATCTTTAATTTGCATGAATTTTTGCAGAATAATGTTATATCTAATGTGGATTATGTCATTCTTTTTGTTGTATATTCAAAAACAGTCGTAACAGACAATATACAGAACAAAAGACAGACTCTTAGATCAATGTAAACATGAACATAAAATGTGGACTTTGTACAGAAAGTCACTCGATTTCATTGTGCGCACACTAACACGTAAACACGCATGACCTGAACACTTGTATATGTGGTTTACGAGGACTCTCCATATGTGTAATTCATTTTATACTGCAAAAAATGCTTATTATATGGATTTACCCTGACCCTAAACCGAAACCCAACTCTCCCAGCAAACATGTGGCAGATTTTGCATATGTTTGAGTATGTTTTTAAGCTTTTTGAATTACGAGGAAACAAGGCTTGTCTTCATAAACCACCGTAATATTGTACAACTAGGCCATACAAATGTCATTATACAATTGTATGTCCTTGTAAAACACATACAAAACACACACAGTGTTATGGTAGAAGAGACTGATGCTCAGGTTTGTTTTCTGTGTGGATGTGGGTCAAAATGTCAGACTTACGTAACAGTAAGGTGTGGCTCAGTTCTCCTGACGGGACATCATGCTGGGAATCTTTGTCTGCGTTTAGTGCAAAGCTCTCTCAAATATTTAACTCAGCCTTGTAAGAACCTTTTATTATAGTTCAGTCCAAGTGTTGTTGGTTGCATATGCTGTGAGTGATTGTTTTTCCTTTGAACAAGTCAATGAACAAGTGTGATATCTCTCACATCATTATTTATTTATTTAATTTGTTGCTGTTTTGTCTGTATGTTTTTGATTTTTAATTTTCTTAAGGCAATTCAATTAAGACAAGGTTTATTTTTTGTTAAATATTTAAGACGTCCCCATTAAAAACTTATGTTGAAGGCATGTTTTAATTATATGCATAATGTTGATATTTTTCATTTTTAGAATTTATAACTTTTTATATATATTGTTTCTATAAGTTTTTCTCATACCTTATTCACAAGGGGCGTCAGCATCAACGCTTCCCATTCAATGGATGACATCAGGGTTTGCCGAACTGCTTTGTGGATCCGTCAAAAATGGCAGCCAATCAGATCGCTTTATGCAAATACCCCAGCTCAGACGGTAGCCGATTGCGGACTAATTTTATTGGCTGACGCTGCTATGACGATCACGCCACCCCAACTTCAGACATGTCCTCAGTCAAGCACTGACGCTGAAGCCCCGTGTGAATGCACGGTTAGTCTATATTCAAAAACCACAATGGCAATTTGTAACTTTTTGCTTCATTAGCTAATTCGTATGAATTTATACAATTTCATTCATACAATTTAGTATGATTTGCTTATCTCCCAATGACGGTTTGGTTTAGGGGGCGGAGTTGGGTGCCACACCTCCATTTTAAAATCGTACATTTTCGTACGAAGTAGTCACTAAACTGACAAAATGTCAAATAGTTTCATTTCTTCATGAAAAAACATAACAAATCACAAATTACAAAACGTATGAGTTCGTAAATTTTAAACTAATACATAAAATTACTATTAGTTTTAACTTAATTTTTATTTAAGTCATTTGACTTTTTGTGCTACATTTACCTTTATGTCATTCCAAACCTGTAAAATTGAGATTGTAGGTGCGTCCCAAATCGCATACTTACGCACTATTCTATGCCATTTTGTAGTATGATTAGTGTAAGTGGTGCGTTCACACGGAAAACTCTAAAAAGAATAAGTGCACTTTAATGACCTGAATAATGCACTTATTCAACCGGTAAAATAAAGTGTAGAATGATGGACACTTCACACACTCAACAGTCGCAACTTTGCTCACATAGCGGAAAAGAGTGGAGCTTTCAGGCGCTCATCTTAGATTACTTTATTTATTTTAGATCGTGAAAGCAAAATTGTCCTACAAGAGTGATTATAGCGCCTCCCGATGGTGAATGCGGTTAAACTCATGGCAGGTATTATTTGGTAGTTTGGTCATTTATTTAATAAATTTGGCAACCGTCAAACATCATCAGGGAAACAGTTTGTGCTTAGTAAAAAACCCATTAGTGTTTCATTTGGGATGACACTACATTCATATACTATGCTGTTGAGTGTGTAAGTGCATAAGCACATAGTGTATAGTATGCCATTTTAGACTCAGCTTGTGATTCACTTTGATGCAATTATGTTTTTATATTATTTGTTATTATAAATATATTTATGAATAGTTGAATAATTAGCTTTTATTAGAAAAGTTTTTAATTTCAGTTTCAGCTTTAGCAATGTAATCTGTTTTAGTTGAATTGTCTTTACCTTTTTTAGTATGAGTCATATTAGTACTTTCAGTTTTATTTCAGTTATAGTTATCAGGGAAATATTACAAATATTGTCATGGATTTTTATTCTCTTTTCTTTATCTGTTAATCTGCTTTGTAGAAAGCACTATAGAAATAAAGATGAAAAAAGTCAAGGCAACATTCAAATTCATGTCCCTGAGTTATACTCAAGCTATTATTTCCATTTTCATTTATTTCATCTTCATTTCAATTAGCAAAATACAGTTTTTAATAATTATTTTGTTGTATGCGAGACTGAAAAAACAGTAGCGCATTTTCCCAAAAACCACACAAGATTTCCAGAGAATCAGACAGCCATCGTTCACAAAGCCCTGCCACTCCTATATTTATGAAACTTTTGGACTAGTTGATGAAAGCTCTTATTTGTCAGTTGTGTCAGGGACAAATGCTGACTGGACGTGATCAGGCGGACACTTTTATCATTCAGAAAGGAACTAAATGACAAATTGAAAGGAGGAGTGCGAGTTACAATGAACACTCAGGTCCAGATAATGTTTTTATGATGCACAATCAGGCTGGATATGCGACAGGTCAGTACACATCATATTATTAGTCAGATACACTGCCACATGTGTGTGAGTCATGGAGGTACAGCAGATCAACAAATCCTGTTCATTTCTCGATTGAGTCACAATATTACATCCATCTCATTTTGCAGTCAGAATCAGCGTAATTGGGTCATTCTGTAACCTGCTTGGTTGACAACTGACTGAAAAGTCACTTGCTGTCTTCAAGAAACGACTAAAAACGCAACTGTTTAGTCTCCACTTTTCCTCCTAATCTGCAATTGCCTCTCTGGCTATACCACTAACTGAGCCCTCTTTCTTTCTCTCTCTCTCTCTCTCTCTCTCTCTCTCTCTCTCTCTCTCTCTCTCTCTCTCTCTCTCTCTCTCTCTCTCTCTCTCTCTCTCTCTCTCCCTCTCCCTCTCCCTCCCTCCCTCCCTCCCTCTCTCTCTCTCTCTCTCTCTATTAAAAAAAAAAAAAAAAAATTCTACTAATGTTTTGCTTCTTAGACTTTTACACGCCTGAAACTTGTCTATAGCGCTTGTTCACTGCTGCTCTTATAGTTGTGTAAATTGCTTCCTTGTCCTCATTTGTAAGTCGCTTTGGATAAAAGCGTCTGCTAAATGACTAAATGTAAATGTAAAAGGCAGAAAACTGAGAGAATGCAGTGAGATGGCTTGGATGTCTGCAGATGAAAGAAGATCTTGAACTGGATATGAGCTTATTCAGGTGAAATAAGAAAAGCCTCGGGCACCTCAGGTTGTTTGTGTTAGCATCCATAGCCCTGAGATCATGGCTTCCCATGCTAACACACATGCCACATCATGTATTTCTAGTTTACCCAGAAGGCTCAAACAGTCAGAGAGGAAGCTGAAATATTAACCCCTTTTGAACCATATAGCTGAAAGCGCTTCAGTTCATTTTCTGTTCTAATTTGTCTGGACTAAAGGTTAAATGTCGGCAGTAAAAAAGCTTTACTAATTAACTGAAATAATTAAACCTTTAACATTTTATCGTTTGTGTAATTTCATATTTTGCTATTACAAATGCATTAATTAGATTTTACAGCTTACACAAATACATTTTCTGAAAAGCTTTTTTTTTTCCAAGTTAGTTTTTTTACCTGTGAAAAATGAGAATGAATAAAATGTGATTGTTACCTAGAAAGTCATAGTTGAATTATTATTAGTATTATTATTGTTATTTACATCGATAGGCCTATATTTGTGGTGTAATTTCTTCAAATGAAGCCGAACCATAGACTGTAAAAAATATGGACATAGTATCTGTGACATCACCCAAAGGTTTCTAAAGAGCATAAATGAAGCTATGAGTAGGCATGGCCAACCGCCACCATTTTGTTCGCACGTCATCGTACGAACATAATCTTTGGCAAATGAAGGCAACTTGAATGTTCAATTAAGTGCACACAGCATGCCATATTATCTGATAATTGTTGAAAATAATTCTAAAAAGTAATTGACTGTGTAAAGCCACATAAAACAAAACAAAAATATGATGTATTTGCCGAGTTCAATGACTAGTTCAATGACACTGAGGTGACATGACGGCGACCAGCGAGACATAGTTGTTACTCAAGTGGCTACGTCCTTAATTATGCAGACTTAATATAACTTAAGAAAAACTAAACGAATGAGTCATAACAAAAATTCACCCCCTCACAATTGTCATGAAGGGTAATATTAGCTATATGTACCAAAACCATCTTTTGTACCAGGCTGTAAACATGTTTTTATCAACTGTAAAATTGGCCAATTTAGCATTGCAGTCAGTGAACATCTGGAGTTCCTGGAGTCAGCCCCCAAAGGCCAGTCGATGAATTGCAGTTTCAGCTACTTCCGTATTGGCTCCACGAGGGAGAGCGGGAGGTTGCCGCCTAAACCGAACAAGCGGGTTGTTTTGAAAGCACAGAGTTTTCACATGAGATGATTGTTTTTTCATATAAAATAATAATTGGTGGAGATGCTGGGTTGTTCTTTGTAACAATGAAGTCGGGGTACAACAGAGTTGAGGGTCCAAATGCAGTTTACTTACAGCTTAGTCAGCAAGGCAATGGTCAACAGGAACACACGGTATCATGAGGGTACTCCAAAAGCATACTCGTGGTCACAGACAGAGGTCGGTGCAGGTGGCGAACAGGATAAACAAAGAACAAAAGAAGGGTCAGGAACCATGGCAGGACTGGACTAGAAAACACTTTGTAAAGTTACAGGTTAAACAAGACTCAGTGATGTGTGTGTGTGTGTGTGTGTGTGTGTGTGTGTGTGTGTGTGTGTGTGTGTGTGTGTGTGTGTGTGTGTGCGTGTGTGTGTGTATGAGAGGTGAATATGTAGTCCAGCTAATCAGTCCATGATGAGTTTCCAGCTGTGTGTGAGTACTCAAGTGTGATGTGGTGTGTATGTGAGGTGCATGATGGGATATATAGTTCATTTCCAGTGTTGGGCAGTAGCGTCACTACAAGTAGTGATGCTACTAGCTTAACTACATTTCTCAGTAGCGTAATAAATCCAATAGCTTTTCAGAACAAATTTTTTTGTCAAGTAGCGCTGTAGCGTCCACACAAGCTACATTTACCAACATTCACGGAGCTGTGAGGCCGGTGTCTAGCCAATGAAGGTAAATCCATATGATGGCGAGAATGATGATTTCTTCTTCCTGTTTTACGACGGTTGACAACAAACTTTTTGGTGCGTCACTGCCTACTCTCGCTCTGGTCGGTGACATCGCAAATCATTAAAAAATTATTAGGCTGACACGAGAAACTTGCTTGATGGAAAGATGACTGAGGGAGACTATATATATATTACTGTAGGAAAGGCTAAAGTATACTACGGTAATTACTATTATTTCATGATAGTTATTAATGATACTACAATATAGTGTAATTTAATGCTTATTTGTAAATATTTCCCTTTACTATTCATTACTATGCTATTTTAAATGCTTAACACCTGGTTTTATTAATTTTTTAGTTTTTGCTGTTTTATACTATAATTTGTTTCTGTTTGGTACAATATTATTTACAGTAAATAACTGAACTAAACAATTAATTGACAGTTTTAGTGATTGCTAAGATATAAATGATAATTTAAGTTGCTTCGATTTAAAAATGAAAATTGCAAAAATAGCTTAAATGTAGCTATAATAATAATTGAGTGTATGTCGACAGATGATGAAAAGTCTCATTCATACATAAATGTGTCTAGTAAAATAAACTGTGCCATTAATTCATACTAAGAGTCATGCCGACTTCATATTTAAATAGTCGTTTTGTGGTTTAGTGTTTAGACACTAGTCGATTAAATGTACTGTAGAGTCCTGATTTAGATTTATTCATGAAATATTTGCCACATTCTGTGACATTTTGCCTTAAACAGTCCACTTTAACAGATAATTTTTATTGGAATTCCTTATTCTGCCTGTGTATTCTGCCAAAAAGTAAAGCATGATTTTTATAAATGTATTCCTGGGAGGTCTTACACCAACATGTCAGTTCTAGCAAGATGAAGCAGGGCTGTTGGATCCAATTAAGAAACCAGAAAATCATTAGGCATTAATTGCATTTGACACCCAAACAGTTGAATGAATGAACGTGAGCTCTTTCTTTGTGAAGAGTCGAGTGTGAATGCTGGATTGTGGTCAATAACGCCCCATCAGTCAGACACGCTGCAGGCTGATCTGTGTGCACCTCTCACTTATTATTTCAAACCTGTCATAGAGCATTTTTTTCATTTTCACTTCAACAGATTCATAAAGTATGCTCATAATGTAACGTGTGCTGGTGAAACTCGAAGAGCCATTCTCCTGCCTGATTAATCACATGAAATCTCAAATCACTTTTGTTTTGAAACATGATATCACATTTTGCTTACTTTTTAAATTGTCAAATAATATGGCATTTGTTGTCTATTTAATGTCTTGCTGGAATGTTTAGGATCACATAAATTTGTCTGGCAAGTGAACAAAAAATGAAAACAAAGCCTATAGCAGACTGTTGAAACTAAGCAAAACGAATTACAGGCTGCTCCCTGGTGGTTAAATGTTGCAAAAAGATTCAGTTGCCCAATATTTATCTTGCACAATACCTAGAAGTTTGTTTTCAAGGCAGCTTGAGTGTTTTTGTTTTGAGAACTTAGACTGCATTAGTTTTTTCTGATAACTGTTATTAAAATGTGAGATGATATTCAAAGAGAAACCCTTTTGACACCTGGATTGCAAATATTATGTGTATTTAAAGCAGTGTTTAAAAACCCTACTGACAATTCAGCTATTGTTAGCTGTTGGCATAAGTTGTTCATAATGTACTGTAATGCTAAAAGACTTGCTGCAGAGTCACAACACATTAGAGGGAGCAGGGCAAACACAAAGCTGTCGCAGAACTTACATAATAAAAAATGTTTACTGCATTCCATATTATTTAATTCAATATTGTTTGTTAAATAAATATGTAACAAATTAAATATTTTAGAGCTTGGTTAAAATATGTATGTCTAATCATGCATCAAGGTTTTCAGAAAAGGTTTATTTATTTATTAGAAAGCACAACCATAGATTTGGAGGGAATTTATTTAAGAAAAAGCAAAATTTCCGTGTGTTTTGCCTTAAATTTCAATACTTGTTTTCTCTTAAATAATTTGTGAGGCCCTCCAGAAGGTTTCTGAGGCCCCCTAGTGGTATCCTGGTTTTAAAGCAATATTATATTAAATTCAATATGATATACAGTTCCTATATTATATTATTAATTCATTCATTTTCCCTTCAGCTTAGTCCCTTGATTCATCAGAGGTCGCCACAGCGGAATGAACCGCCAACTTATGCAGCATATGTTTTTACACAGTGGATGCCCTTCAAACTGCAGCACAGTACTGGGAAACATCCATACAAACTCATTCACACACATACACTACGGCCAATTTAGTTTATTCATTTCACCTATACCGCATGTCTTTAGACTGTGGGGGAAACCCAGAGCACCCGGAGGAAACCAACCCTGACACATGGAGAACATGCTAATTCCACACAGAAATGCCAACTGACCTATTATATTATATTATATTATATTATATTATATTATATTATATTATATTATATTATATTATATTATATTATATAAACTGAAGTCATTCTGGATACATACGATTTAAAGGAGATTAAAATAGTTATTTTTTTTTTTTTAGATGAAGCTTCGTTTAATCAAAACAACACAGAAAAAACGAAATGCTCTTATAAACCCCCACTATCGTCTTTTTGAGCCGATACTTTATCTGTTTCCAAACTGGGGCATCCGGGAGTCATTGTTTTCGCAAACCTCAGTAACAATCGTCTCTCTGTTGCGCAGGAGTTTTGATCAGGTGAGCATCCAGACTGAGAACTATCTGATGACGGACACCTGCCCCACACCAGTGCGCTCACGCACCAGCTCCTTACTGAGCCTGGACATCATCTCGAGTCCATCCTCTCCCACAAGCAAACGCAGCAAGGTAAGAGCAAATCACATCATCTGAACTCTCTCTCTGTGTGTCTCTGCCTGAATGCAAAACAGTGGTTCTGGTAAAATGGATATGATATATGGACATCACATAGGGCACTGTATGGTTATGTTCATCAGCATATATGCATATTTAAAATTCTCTTTACACTCTGGTTGAGCAGAAAGAGCATACTGTGTTGCTTACATCAGTAAAGTTTACTGTAAGGAAAAGGAAGTTGACTGGATTTGCTATGCTGAGACTAGTTTGCTTTAGCCTTGGGCAGCTGCTGCTCTACTTTCATCAGAGGATCAGATTACAACAGTCACTGCTCCCTCCGCAATACTGCAAACACTAACACACGCTCTGTTTGCTGGAAATATACCCACTTTTTTCATTCATTTTGCTCTACAGGGCTTTTCTAGAGGACACTCATTGGCTCAGTTGTGTTCTCAAAATTCATCAGACAGTAATTGTTTCTTGTATGGTTTAATAGGGCGGAGATAAACGAAATACTCATTGTAAAATCCCTGGAGAGTTACTGGGCATTTACAAGATTTTTTCAACACATGTTTTAACATAATAGTTTAATAACTGATTTCTAATAACTGATTTATTTTATCTTTACCATGATGACAGTAAATAATATTTACTAGATATTTTTCAAGACACTTCTATACAGCTTAAAGTGACATTTAAAGGCTTAATTAGGTTAATTAGGTTAACTAGGCAAGTCTGGGTAATTAAGTGTGTTCTGTAGACTATTGAAAAAATATATAGCTTAAATCGGCTAATAATTTTGACCTTAAAATGTTTTTTTAAAAATTAAAAACTGCTTTTATTCTAGCCGAAATAAAACAAATAAGACTTTCTACAGAAGAAAAATTATTATCAGACATACTGTGAAAAATTCCTTGCTTTGTTAAACACCATTTGGGAAATATTTAAAAAAGAGAAAAAAATCAAAGGGGGGCTAATAATTCTGACTTCAAATGTATATCTAAATATGGGACATTCTACAAGAAACAGGTCCTCACTTAAGCTTGTCGTCCTCAAAAAATTCATACAAAATCAAGCATAAAATCCTACAATTCAATAACAGAACGCATCCTTGATCACTGTCAACTTCTTCTCCGTCAAATGATGTCATTTCCGAGTCATAGCCTTAAAGGTGTATTGCACGCATTTTATGTTAAGTTCAATACAAATGTGACAGGACTGACAGAAACATGGGGACAATTGCAAAATAGTTTTTATTTGTACAATTTATTTATAATTTCATAGTTTTAATCAATTGGTGTGAATAACAACCTAAACTTGCTGTTTCTCAAATTTTTTCTGAAATAACTTTTTATTTTATTATAAATGTATTGTTTATACCTTTTTTTTGTTTTTAGGGTCACAAAACTATTAAAGCTGTAGGTTCAATTGGGCTGAGGACAAGGACAATGACAGGGTTTGTACATTTGTAAAAGTGTTTTAATAAAGAACAAAAATCTGAGAACCAAATGAATGTCATATTCAGAACAACTCACAGAAATCAACCTATAGTCCATTTTTGAAATCTTTGGGATGAAATACATTTTAATTCACTGTGCATATGGTTTTATTTCAGCGACAGATAATATATATATATATATATATATATATATATATATATATATATATATATATATATATATATGAATTGATTTTTTTACAGTATTTCCTATAATATTTTTTCTTCTGGAGAAAGTCTTATTTGTTTTATTTCGGTTTTATTAGATTAGTTAGATAGTTTTGAAATTGTTTTTAAACCATTTTAAGGTCAATATTATTAGCTCCCTTAAGCTGTATTTTTTTCAATAGTCTACAGAACAAACTGTAGTTATACAATAACTTGCCTAATTACCCTAACTTGTCCAATTAACCTAGTTAAGCCTTTAAATGTCACTTTAAAAAATATATATCTAGTAAAGTATTATGTGCTGCCATCATGGCAAAGATAAAATAAATCAGGTATTAAAACTACTATATTTAGAAATGTATTGGAAAAATATTATTTCTGTTAAACAGAACTTGGGGAAAAAAATATACAGGGGGGCTAATAATTCTGACTTCAACTCAATATATGGTAATCAGTGTCAATGAAGATATCATATGTGGTTCTTTGCCCAATAAAGGGTTAATAAAGTATGTAAAACGCAACTGCTGAATAAAGATCATTGAATTTAGAGGAACTGGTTTGTGAAATAGATGTTTAAAGTCCTGTTTCAGTTCCTTTGGTGCAGTGTCTCTTGAAGAGCTTTTGTGTTGTGAGGGTGAGCCAGCAGAGGGCAGCACAGGCTGAACAAAACTCTTCACTCTTGAAAATAAAGTTTCTGACACTTTTACTTATACAAATATGCACATTCCTGTCTTGTTTAGATTGTTCATATAGTGAATTGGAATGTCATGTCTTGAACCATGCTGCTACATAATAGTTCAACATAAATAAAAATATACAATAATACAGTATAAGAAAATAAACATCAGTTAACCTTCTGACTACATATAAATACTATAACTACTTTAAAGGGTTGAATACACATATATATAAACTGAGACTGTAGAAAACATTTACTTAAAAATAATGCACATGAATTAGTGTAAAAGAGAATTTTGTACATGATATGCACAAAAAAGTCATTTTGTAATTAAATTATAATGCAGGGGAGATTTTGGTGAACACAACTCATACTGCTAAATAATTTGTAGTGAAATGCGCAAGTAAGCATATTATTATCCTTTTTTGTCTAGGTTTGGGCATTTGTTAACTACCATAGAGGAACATATATAAAGCTTGCATTTTGTTTCTGTTTCAGTGATGCTTTTTGCATATTTCAGTGTCCTTTTAGTCAGGTTGATCATTACCTACATAATTTGAGATATAACGTGTTAGTATATCAGAGCTTTTAGATACAGTAGTTGAAAATATAATTAGACTGTTCAGTTTGACCTTCTGGGTTGACCGAAGGTTAAAGTCAAAGTCACACAATAGTGAAGTCAAACAAACTCCTCAGTGTCAGTGTTAAGGAGAGCTGGTCTTTCTGTTGTCCAAGACAAAGACAACCTTAAGGTTTTATCCCTCTGTGGAGGTGATGCCAAACAAACAACAAAAGGCCTCACCTTCCTTTAGCAGTCACGCATGCTTTATGTTACTTATACTTTTCATGTGTTATTCACCCAAAGCAATATAGAGTTTTTTAAAATTATATTTATCAAGTTATTAAGTTTTTAAAAGTGAAGGTTCTTTATTGAAATTGGTGGTTCCATGAAGAAGCAACTTTTTATTCTACTTAAAGTTTATTCCACTTAAAATCTGCAGAGTAATGCAATCCAGACCAGTAGCCAGCCTGGTGAAAGGGGTGGTTCTTTTTTCCCAAAAAGTGGACATTTTTTGCAGTTATTCGCTTCATTTTTGATTTAACTATGAGATTTAAATACTGCATTTTAGTCACATTTAAGCACTATTTTTAGCTGGACTAGCTTGTCGGGTATATTTTTAAAAGAATAATAATAATTTATAAGTATTATTTTTAAAATACAAATACACCACATGATATATCATTAGGGAAAAGAGAAATCTGTTAAGGCTTTAAATTAAAAACGGCCTATTAAGGCTAAGTAAATTGTCATTTAATAGGCAAATAACAAACTGGCCAGCACCTTTAACTTTGCGGTCAGAATTTGGCCACTTGAAAAATAAAAAAAATTAAACATAATAATCATAATAACAATAATTATAATAATAATTCATTCATTCATTCATTCATTTTCTTCTCGGCTTGGTCCCTTTATTATAGGTTGGTTTTGTTTTCGGTAAAAAAAAAAACTAAAAAAAGAAGCCTTTTCTATTGGTCATTTTTTTCTTTCAAGAATATGGTCCAAGGTGTAGAATAAAAGTTACTTGTAAAATGTTTTCGCTATTTAACAACAATACAGTTGGTCAGTTTTGAACGATGACTTCACTTACGTCAGATTCTTCTGTCTTAAGCCTTCTTCGATGAGCTATTTTAACAATTTAGCTTGGCACAGCAGTCAAAATAGGACAAATGAGCTCATGTATGGGACAAATTCTGGACCTTTGTCAGTAAGGGTGGGTCTTTTGAACCCGCTGGCTACGAGCCTGCAATCTGTGAAGAAAAGAAATAACATTTCACTAAAGATCCTTGGGGAACCAAAACAGGTTTTCCTCAGTGTGAAACCCCTCTCTAGTTCTCATGTTACACAACTTGGGACTGAATAAATGATTAAATGTAACAATGATTTTTTTAGCAAGTTTATTTAAATGATTTCATTTTAATCAATCAGGTTCAATTCAATTCATCTTTATTTCTATAATGCTTTTACATTGTAGATTGTGTCAAGGCAGCTTAAAATAGACGTTCTAGTAAATTGAAACTGCCAGTCCAGTCAATCAGTTTAAATCAGTTTCATTTAGTGCTAGAATAAATGCATTAGAGAATAAATCTGGCAAGCACAATGCAAAAATGTGTTTAAATAAGTGAAGTAATTAAATAATATAGCTAGAAGATATTTTCTTCTAGCTATAGGCTAAATTAACAACTAAATGTAATAACTTTATTATTAATAATATTAATGTTGGTAATAATAAAAAAGCAACAGTGTATGTATATTAATTATATTATCATTAATAACATTAATATTAATAATAATAAATAATAATATATTCATTATTATTATCAGTATTATTGGTGTTATTAATGCCCAGTGGTCTGCAGAGAGTCACGCTGGATCGAGAGGAAGGGTGTGGCGTTTTGTTGGATGTGGTCGCTCTTCATACATTGACTGGGGATGAATAATGTTGTTTAACTTTTCCAGTTGCACAATAGCTCTAATGTGAGCTCACTTATATGTGGCACAACCTGCAATACACCTGGACTGGTGCCACCAAAGTAAACAGAAAATGATTTCGACTTCAAAAAGTTTTGTCATTTTTCCGGCTCGTGCAGTCTGCGGATGAACGGCGACTGAATAAGCAGAGGCTTTGAATATCGATTGTAAACGAACGAGTGCTGGATTAATATCACCTCAAGGCTATGTGTTTGTGCTCTGATTTTTATGGCTGAGAACTTTGGACGGTTTACTATCACTTCTGAATCCTGATTTCGATGCATATGTAAAAACGAGGGACAAACTCGATCCTCAACTGAATGAAAATGGTAAGGAGAAAGTCGAATTGATAAATTGAATTAAATCTTAAGGGAAGGTACATGTGTTTTGGTGTTTTACGACGCTTTGCAGAAAGTTTTTGACTGTGTTCCAAAACATAGCGAGCTGCCTATCTAGTCAGCATGTTTTGGGCTCACAATATATCAAAAAAAGTGCTGTTTGGTTTTTAACGCGTTTGAGCTGAATCGCAACACGATTATCATGCCCGTAATATTGCTTAGCAAGGTATAAATTAGTTTGGAGACGCCACATTTAACGAAATAGTTACGGTGATCCCCGGAGTCGCGTATTTTGAACAGTTCATTCGATTGAGTTGATTCAGTGATTCTTTACGTCATGACGTGCCTTGACGTGCCATTATCATTATAAAATAATGTGACTCCGTTTTAAAACGTCGTAATCCAACCAAAATATAAAACATTGTCAACAATAAAACATTATATACATCGATCAACTGAAAGCTTTTTGCATGTTGTAGGTATACATGTGTTATTTTGCAAGGTAAAACACTTTTCATTATGTTTTATTTGTAATTGTTTTGCTATTCGGGGAATTATTAACAGTAACATTCATCCCTATAGTCAAATAGATTCCCTCACACACTTTTAGCCGAATAAATTGCTGTGAGTTTTACAACAAGGTCCGGCTGAGGTTAAAAATATGAAAGACTCGTTTTGCAAACCGATTGACTCTCTAAGGAAAGATTCATTCAAAACACGGACAACTGTGAAGTTAGAAGGTGGAGGTAAAGGAAGGGAGGTTCATGTTTCAGAGAGAACTCTCCGTAGAGGAAAAAATCATCTATTATTAACGAGGAATTGGCCAGGTTTGAGGTTAGTCATTTCACCTCGGGTGCTGTTAGTTTTTGATATGCAGATTTGTGTCATTTCGTTTAATTGCTGCGGGGGACTGGAATTTATGTTCTTGTCAACGTGGCGCTGCTTATATTTATGTTTATGTATCTGAAAGATGGGCCAGATGTCCCCCACCACATTTAATTTCTTGAAAAGTAAGAGTTGAAGTTCAACTCTGTTTTATTTGCCTGTTTTATATTTTATTTAGTTTAATTAAAATTGAATGAATATTGAGGATATATATTAATGCCAATTTGTAAATAAAATAAATTATTATAATGATTAAAGGACTTATTATTCTTAATAATTTCATATGGAATTTTATGTATTACAAAAATATATGATTTTTTACATTTCAGTAAAATAATTGCTGTGTGATGGATTTTTACTGTACCGTTATGAATCTCAAGGATGTGAAGGATTATTGTCTATAATTAGGGTTCTGCACTGACTTGAATGTTCTGTTCAATGTTTCCTCTTGTTCTCGGGTAACTGTACGATCTTGCACATTACTCATGCTTGCCAAGCCTGGGTTGGTCTCATGTACAGATTTTGAAATCCTCAGATTGTAAAGATGTTTTGGGACTTGTTCCATTAATATCTGTATGTGGATTGCTCTCCTACAGTATGTTGAATCCTTATACACGTAAGGTTATGCTTTTATTTTTATTGGACTGTAGTAATAAGGTATGATAAGCTGTGCTACATAGATAGGAAGTGCTGCTCACATGTGGGTGAAAACAAAAACTGGTTACCATAGTTCATCCCGCTTTTGCATTGAGCAAATAAATATGTAAAAAATGTATTACATCCAATAGATTTTAATTTTCCACAAACATTCGAAAAAAGGTAAAACAAAGGTTCTGGTAAAACAAATAATGCCATAGTGACTCTTTAATTTGCAAATTTTTGAATATGTAAATAGTAAATCAGTAAATGTTAGATGACTTTGTTCCACTGAAATACACCCTGAATGCTTTTTTAGTTTTTTGTATTGTCCATTTGTCCATTTTTTTAAAAAACATTGGAAACTAAAATTGCTAATAATCCAAATTTTCTAACTGATACCTACACAGATGTGCAATCTGCACATAGTATGCAAATATCTGAAATCTGTATTAGGATAGAAGGCATCTCATTTTAATGATTGCATCACATCAAATTAACATAAGGGATTTTATATACACAAAAGCATATTAAATTCAACTTGTGTCTACTTTTATGTTTTTCAAATATCTGTGAAGTAATGCTCCATTGTCATTTACACTACCGGTCAAATGTTTGGGGTCAGTAGATTTTTAAATGTTTTAAAATAAGCTTCTGCTAACCAAGGCTGCATTTATTTCATAAAAAATACAGTAAAAATTGTGAAATGTTATTGCACTATAAAATAAATGTACAAAAGTAGTATATAATTCATTCATTCATTCATTCATTCATTCATTTTCTTTTCGGCTTAGTCCCTTTATTAATCTGGGGTTGCCACAGCGGAATGAACTGGTGAATTTAATTTAATTTAATAATTTATTTCAGTGATTTTAAAGTTAAATTTCAGTTCAGTTTCAGTTTCATTACTTCAGTCTTCAGTCACATGATCCTTCAGAAATCACTCTAATATTAATTATTATTATTGTTATTATTATTATTATTATTAATGGTAATAGAAATTAAAGCGATTATGGCTGGAATAATAATTTCATTTGAAACTACATACAACAAGAAAGCAGTAATTTAAATTTTTGATGAATATTTAACAAATTAATATATATTTTTTACATTTAATAAATGCTGCCTAGATGAACATAATAATAATAATAATAATAATAATAATAATAATAATAATAATGATAATAAAAACATGAAGAAAAAAATAAAACTGACCCCAAAATTTTGACCGGTAGTGTTATATGATGTATTTATGTATAATGTAGCAACATATGTATTCTAACTTATTAAAATAAGTACAAAAGAAAAACAATCATACAAAACATTTTCAAGTGTCTTTTGTAAATCAGGGTAAAGTGTGTGATAGTACATTTTGCCCCCAAAAAAACAAAGCAAAAGATTTAATTGAACTACTTATTCTAATGTACATTAAACATGTTTATATTGGACCCATTTATTTAAGTGTTCTTACAGTTTTTTTCTCTTTCTTGTACTTCCAGAGTTCAGATGAGAAAACAGTTATCGATCGGATTGGAAATTTTTTTAGGAGGAGAAAAAGTAAAACCAAAGATCAGATAGGTGTCTCGTCTGAAAATTTTTCGCCAGAGGCAAACAGTCCAACCAAGTACTCAGGATCTGCGGAACTGAGACAGACTAAGCACGGAGAGACTGAAGATTCAGTATTTAACTCAGAGAACCGAAGTCCCAGTGTGTGTAGCATAGCTTCCCTTGTTGCAGATGGAGGAGACTTACCGTTTGCCGACAGTGGAAGTAGTGGACGAGGGAGTGTGAAAGAGGTGGAAGTGATTAAAATCAGCAAGGCCGAGACATCTGGCGACAAGAAGACTGAAGATCTGGTGAGGGAAGTGAACAGAAAGCTCAGGGTGTACCTGGAGGAGACAGCAGACACGACAATAAAGAAATGTGCAGACATTCCTATACACACCCCTGACACGCCAAAGTCCTCCGCACTCTCAGGTGGGACGGAGAGTAAAAAGACTGTTTTAAAACCCACCATCACAAGCGGCGGGAATTACACAGCACTAGTTGGAGTGACTCTCGGATCACAGTCCAGAACCACATCGTCCTCTGACAATCAGTCTGAAGTACAGAAAGAGTCAGATAGCATGGGGAAGAAAAACAACAGCAAACGGAAATCACGCAAACTAAGCAGTCAAGACAGCAATAATGAATGTCTCACCCCGACAAACACCATTCCTCCTCAGGCAGAGGAGAGGTCAGCTCAATTTTCTCCCTCCCCTGGACAAATACACAGAGCCGAATGGGCGGAAACTCACCTGACAGAGGAGGAGAGTGAGAGCTCCATTACTGACTTACTTTCCTCTTCACAAGCTGCTCTGACCTGCCCTGCTGAGAGTTACTCTGCCCTCGGTGAAGCTCCCAGCAACACTCCTGCTCCTTCTAGAGTTCCAGATCCAACCAAATCCTCACATGCTTCAAAAGACAGCACTGAACCACCAGTGAAGGAAACTCCAGAGAGATTTATTTCTGAGCAATTGCATTCTGAGAGCGGTGAAGTGAAACGCAGAAGCCTGAAACTGTCAGAGAGCGATAAAGTCTTCGCCAAACGAGTTTTTGTTGGTTCGCAGTCAAGCCTAGATGGGGAGGAACAAGCTCAGAGCCAAAGTGGGACTAACTTGGATAAAACGCAGAATGTACAGCAGGTTAGGGTGAAAATGTAAGTATGCTTGTGTTGTGTGTTGGGTTACTGAGCAGCCAAGGCCTTTGTTCAGTCTATACAGTGCTCGTTACTCTGTGCAATATGACACTCGGGTTCCCATGATTTTAAGTATTAAATGAACAATGACTTAGATCTTTTCATAGATTTACGTAGCCGTGTCTGTATATAAATACAGTGTCATTCAAAGCCTTGGGATCTATTAAAGTCTCTTTTTCTCATTGATGCTACATTTATTTTACTTTAAAACTTTTTGAGATGTAATACTTATCCTTTCAATGGAAAAACTGAATTTTAGTCAAGTTTTTAGTGTCACATGGTCATTTGTTGAATTTATTTTTAGTATATTAATGCCAATCAGATATTAGAAACATAATTATTATTATTAATGTTGAAAGTATTTGTGCTGCTTAATATTTCTCTGGAAACAATATTATATTTCTTTGGTGAGCAGAAGGTTCCAAACAACCATAAATGTTTGTTGAGGAATGTAAAAAACCTGCTATTTCATTATTGCATTGTTCATTGTGTTTCCATGCACCTTTGTGATCAAATAAATCAACATCTGTACAATGCTAATCACTAAACAGTATGTAATTTGCTGTTAAGGCAGGGATTATTTTGTTTTTATATCAGTATTTTAAATTATTTGTCTTTAAGAAGCACAAAATAAATGTACCTGAATTATCTGTGCAAGTTCACATGTCAATAATCAGCCCTTTTTAGCTGAGTAATATTAAGTGTACATAAATGATATTGTTCCACGTTATAAGTTTTACAAGTTACAATGATGATTCCATGGTTTAAAATGTAATCAAACATGCTCATAAGAAATGATCTGAAATAGTTTGAGCTCTTGAGCTCAGGAAATATGCATCTATGGCATGGTTCACACATTAGATATGTTTTTAATTGCTGAAGAATTCAAATCATTTCTTGTTAATGTGTTGCATACTGTTGAAAGCATATGAATGCATGGCTCCTCCCATACTTGTCTCTTAACATTGTTGTTGACTTTATATCTTTTCACAGATTACCAAACCCCAAAAGCGTGAATGTCAAGCAGTTCAACCAACAGACAGATGAGTCAGCAGAAGATGTTTTTGTGCAAGAGCAGTCTCTTGATAAGGATGTAGAGAGGCCCTCTGAACTTTCCACTGAGAATAGAGACAATACCTACTCCAGGGAGGAATTTGATTCCCCAGAAATGCCGCTTAATAAAGTACCATTTAATACTGTGATGAGCAGTCATCAAAACACATCTGTACCATCCAAACGTATGGACAGAGGCAGCAGTGGACCAAATGGGGGAATTAAATTAAAGAGCCCTCCACCTCAAGTTGCGCCTAAAACAAAGGCTGTAATGTCTCGTATAAAACTCTTCTCTGAGGCATCAAAGATAGATCCTGTTCCAGTACGGAGGATTTCACCAAAGCAGACAGATCAGAAAGAAATTAAATCTCCAACAGAAAATGACCAGTCTGTTACACTTAATAGTCCAAGTGAAATCAAGACCAAAATTCCTAAGAAAAGCACACCAGAGGTTCAAGTCAAACCAAATAAAGTGCTTGAGGTTGTTACTGTATATAGTGTGTCTACAGAAGCTGAAAGATCAATGTCCACCAAACGTCAGAGTGAGACTGGATCAATAAGCCCAGTGCAGAAAATGTCACCAACTAAAAGACTGGAAGAGAAGGATGTTTTGGACATCTCGCTAACATCAAAAACCTCTCAACCTACAAAAGAACAAGCTACTGTTTCAAAGCCTAAAAGGGAAAGAAGTCTTAAGCAATCATTTTCTGAAGATAAATCCCCATCCTCCCCTTCCTCACCGGAGAATTCAGGTTCAACAAAGCTTAACACTGAATTCAAATCAGTTAAAGAAATCCAAAAGTCTAAAACACAACCAACAGTCGTCAGTGACAGAAGTCTGACACCAAAGACTAGTTCTCCTTATTTAAAGAGTAAAGTCAAATCGGGTGACACTGGCAACAAAACAGAGGCAAGACCTTCTTCCTCAGCAACTGGCTTTGACCAAACAGTGCAGAAGATTGAAAAGGAGAAGCCAGTGAATGAAACCCAGCTAAGCGGGCCAAAAAGTCCAAGAAAAATCGTGACTGATGTGTCATCAACAGGAAGGAAACCTCGAACGACACCAACAAGCCCTCTGAAACAGCCCTCAGATGGAGAAGTGTCCCGTGGGCAAAATGAGTCATGTGGACCAACCTCACTCCCACCTTCCAAGCCAGAACGAAATGAGTCATCACTGTCTAACGGTCCTGTCAGTGATGGCAAATCCTCTAAGAGTGATCAAGCCACTGGGAATGCAGCTGTCAGGATATCACCAGAGCTCAAATTGAAAAGCCCTGTTAAGGAGGTAGTGAGTGCTTTACAGCCAGCCTCACCACGTCTCAGAAGTCCCACTAAACTCAAGCCCAAGAAAGATTTTAGGAAGGCAGAGCCAGCTGCAGCTTCAGATACAAAAATAGATGAGAAGACAACAAATTTGTCCATCACACCCACAGCTGCTTTAAAATCTGATGAAGTTACAAAGTCAAAATCCATTTCTGAAATGCAGAGTGAAAGCTGTGAGTCCAGAGACACAACAGATGTGTCATTTTTAGAAAAAAAAAATCAGCAGACAGAATCAGATCTCTCAGTTCCTGGAGGCTCACATGTGCAAGTTTCATCAAAAACCAAGACGGATATTTTCAAAGAAAAGCATCTTGTTGGGTTTGAGAAAGAGACATGTGCCCTTGATAAGGCAGATGAAATTTCCACAGTTTCCAAGATGGCAAAACAGTCAAAAGCTTGTTCTGAATCAAAGCGTGCTAAATCTGATGCTGCTGAGACCAAAGTCACACTGGATGCATCACTTTTAGAGAAGAATGATTCACACTCTGAAAAACAACAGACAACTTTACCATCTTCATCAGACCAGGATATACCAGATAAGCAATCTGTCAAAGAAAAGTCACTGACTGGTTTCAAGAAAGAGAACTCTGGCCTTTCTAAAAATGACATTTCCTCAATATCTGCGATGGGCCATGACACAACCAGTAATCTGAGTGCTCAAGGTATTTGCAAACAATCGAAAGACACTTCTGAAACAAAAGATGAAAAATCTAGTAATGCTGAAACCAAAGTCAAACTAGACGTGTCGCTTTCAGAAAACAAAATTATGCAATCCCTAAAACAACAGACCGAATCAAATCTACCACCTTCATCAGAACCACACTTCCAGATTACAGATAAGCAGTCAGATGTTGTCAAAGAGAAATTTCTCGATTTAGTGAAAGAGGAATGTGTTCCTTCTAATTCAGATGAAATTTCCTCTACACCTAAGACAGCTAAACAATTAAAAACCTCTTCTGAAAAGAAGGGTGAAGACACTTGTTCTACTGAAACCAAAGCCAAACTGGATGTGTTGCTTTCTGAAAGCAGCAATATCCAATCCTTAAAACAACAGACCAAATCAAGTTTACCACCTAAGACAGAGTCACATGTCCAAATTACAGATGAGAAGTCAGATGCTGTCAAACAGAAATGTCTTGGATTGGAGAAAGAGACACTTGTTCTTTCTAATGCATATGATATTTCCACAATATCCAAAACAGCTAAACAATCAGAACCCTCTTCTGAAAAGAAGGATAAAGACTTTAGTTCTGCTGAAACCAAAGCCAAACTGGATATGCAAACCCTAAAACAACAGACTGAATCAAATCTACTACCTTCATCAAAGTCACATGTCCAGATTACAGATGAGAAGTCAGATGTTGTCAAAGAGAATTGTCCTGGATTGGAAAAAGAGGCACGTGTTCTTTCTAATGCAGATGATATTTCTTCAACACCCAAGACAACAAAACAATCAGATCCGTCTTCTGAAAAGAAGGGTGAAGACTCAGGTTCTGCTGAAACCAAAGACAAACTGGACGTATCGCTTTCAGAAAACATTCATTTGCAATCCCAAACCCAACATTTAGAATCAAATGTACTGGATTCAACAGAATCAAAGGTGCAAGTTACATCTGACAAGCCCCCAGATGTTGTTCAAGAAAAATCTCTTGTTGGGTTTGAGATAGAGACATCCAGTAATCTAACTACTCAAGATAACAAGAAGTCTTTCTCCTCTCAGGACCAAATAGCTTCAGACATTGCAAAGAATTCATCCCAAACAAATAAGGAGACTGAGACCAAAGTGCTCAGTGTGAAAAATCCTCAGAATTCAGATTTAAAACTACCAAAAACCACTACACAACTAAACGAGAACGTCAAAAGTAAAGAAGTGACTGGTACACAAAAAGAAGAGAAGCTAACTGTTCAGTCTGGAGGCTCGAGTGAAACAAACCAAGAGTGTGTCAAACAGAATGCATTAAATAAAACAAAACAAGCTGACAATAAGTCAGTAGCAGTGATCACAACTCCAGAGGCAGTTTCTAAACCAGAACCTGTTCGAAAAGGTGAACAGACATTAAAGGACAAAGTCCCATTATTTAAAATGCCAGATAAACTGTCTTCCAAAGTGGACAGGAAGAGTGAGGTCCAAGTTAAAAATATCGAGTCTAACCTGAAAGCCACAGGTCTTACAAAGGCTAGTAAAACAACTGATACTAACTTGCAAAAGTTAAAACCATCAACTGACCAAAACGTTAAACAATTCATATCTCAGAATCTTCCTTTGGACCCCAAAAACACCTCACAAAATAGCAAGGAACCATCTAGTTGGTTGGACGTGGACAGAAGTTTTAAGAAGAAGAAAACAGAGAGGCGTATGGATTGCTCTGCGAGTGAAGACAATCTTTTAGACACTTCAGATGACTTTGATGACTTTGTTCGTAATATTAAAGAGAACTGCTCTCCTTTCTCTTTGCCACCAAGAAAACACGGGCAGAACAAGATGCCTTCACCACCTTTTGCAATGCCTGCTATTAAAGAAGATCACTTTGAGAAAATACTTGACCCAGAACAGTTCCAGTTTGGGACAAGAAAAACAGCAGCACTCAAAGATCCCTCTCCAGCCATGATGATCAAGAAGAAAAATGAAGAGACAAAAACCAATCCTTTGTCCAAACGTTCTGAGGACAGCCTACTTTATAAAGGTCTCTCATCTAGATGGGAACGTGATAAAGCAAATAAGGTCACAGTCACTGAGGAGAAAAATGATGGAGAAAACCAAAATGCAGAAGGCTCTGGAAAATTGTCCTCAAGGTTAGAAAGAATGTCAATCATCTCAAACCTTGTGAACTCTCCAAACACTTCACGAAAAGTAAGAACTGAACCAAGCAATCTTATCAATGGCATTCAGTCACCCATAACACCATCGACAGAGGTGATGCCAACCTCAGGAGAGACTAAGGACATGCCGCTGTCCCAGGTTGCTAAAGCACCAAAAGAGGGGCTTGGCGACATTCCTGATCCTGGCATTGTTAAAGGAGGATCTAGTGATTCAATAATGAGCCCAACCACATGTCCTCCTCTTCCAACTTTCACAGAAGTCAAGTTGCCTGACTTTTTGGAGAAATACATGAGTAAAGGCAAAGAACCAAGCACAGTGAGCCAGCAAAAGCCTGACACTGTCCCTGCACTGGATTTGAATCTGACTTCCAACACGTTTAATTCAAACATTGGGCTGCAAGGCATATCGGGATTAACATCTCCATCACACATCGCTCAGCAGATTCCACTGTCCACACCCACCAGCCTCTCTCCAACATATGCACAGGTAAGAGAAAGATAATAATCTCTACAGTTTTAAAATATCTCCTCTGAGTAAAAAAGGCTAAAAATATTTACCTTTAAAATATATATTTTAAAATGTTTGTTTTTTATTTTAATTTGTGTCCAGTTAAGCAATCAGATGTTTTTAAAGTATCTCATGCTCACCAAGGCTGCATTTATTTATGAACATAGTGAAACAGTAACAACTACTGAAATATATCAGTTGTTAAGTTAATAAAATGATGACAACTTTTGATTTTAATGCATTATTACGCTTAACCTAAGAAATTGACATCACCTAAGATTAATAAATGCTTTTGTAGTTTTTCTTAGTTTTCATTGTTAAATTAACATGTTAACAAATGGAACATTACAGTACAGAGTTAATGAAGAAAAGCCTATAAATAGTCACAGAATTTTCAACGTAGTTAACCAGATTAACGTGTAGAAATGTTATTAAATTGATGATATTGACAAGATTGACATGATATTAAAATAAATTGCATGTTAAGGCCCAATCCCAATTCTTTTTCCCCAATTCTTTAACGTGTGCTTGTTTGTTGTAAAAATGACAAATAATTTGTGGATCTCCTTACTTCCGGGTGAAGTGATTCTGCTGTTGTGGCTGGTGTGGAAATTTTCGTACCCCTTGGTTTCGAGTGTGGTCCTGAAAAATATTCATTCGTAGGGGTAGCTACCCCTTCCCCTTAACCCTACGCCTTTAAGCTAAAGAGAGTTGGGACACCCCTACCCCTTGATGTGAATGCGCAAAACGAGGGGTAGGGGTAAGGGGAATGGCTAAGGGATAGAATTGAGATTGGGCCTAAGTATTCAAGCATTTAGTGCTGTGATGAACATCTGCTGCCAATAAAACTATCTGAATATTCCTCAAAAGACATCCAAAAAGTTTATTATATAATAAAGGATTATTAGCTGTATTTTGAAGTGCCCACGATATCAATATTGTTCATATACATTGTCACGATAAATTCAATTACTGAATATTGGCCTATGTCTTTGTGTGTGTGGATATAATAGGGGTTGCACAGACGAGTCGTCTTAATGCTCTGCCGTGATGGTTTTTGATTGACGTTGATTAGATGCGCTGGGCAGATGACGTGGTTTCTTACTAGAATGTGCCATGATCAATGTGTTGACTGCATTTATTTAGCAGTAGAATTAGCCCAGGTGCTAATGTTGCATTATTAACAAAATGAAAGTTTTTTAACAATGCATTTGTTTTCCACTAAAATTAGTCATTGATAATGTTTTTGCAACATGTTATGAGCTCTCAAACAGCATGTGTATATATTTCCTGCTAATGAATCGCAGATTGTGGCATGTTGCAAAACATTTGCACCTTATGTTTCATTGATGACGTCACCGGCAACTAGTTAACGTCGACTCGACTTTGATAACATAAAAGTTGACTTCCAAAAAGTTGTTCAACCACTAGTATATAAGCAATTTTATATCAGTATTCAAAGGTGTATATTACTTTAAGTGGTATTTATTTTTGCAAATACTAGTATTGAAATTGAATGCTTCTATTACCAGATACCAAACAAACAATATTCTATTGGTCATCAATGTTAATATATTTTCTTATTAAAAATGTGTTTTTATTTGTCCTACAAAGTTATCAACTAAAATGCATGTTTTAGTGAATTAAACAGCCTGTTTAATCCCTTTCAATTAATACGTAATTCACCACAACTATTAAAGTTGCATATGTCTATGTAATTGTATTATGAATCGCATGTGCTACACATTCTAGTGGTTAATGTGTATAAAGTCTTTGTTTATAGTATATTCACTGCTGGGATGTGGCGAAGTCTTGTTTCACCTAGGAAACTGCTTGGGTTTGTCTGTACCTGTCTGCTGTTTTTACAGTGGAAATTCTGTCAATGTCGTCTTAAGACTCAAAGGGAATGTTGAACCCTCTAGGCTTCAGTTTTTAAGAGCACCACTGATCACAGTACTGTCATGAGCTGAGATGTTTCAGTGATGTCATCAAGAACACTTCATTTTCTGAAATGTATTATGAAATTATGTTTAAGTAATGACAATTGTTTTGATTTTCTAGACACCAGGGGTCAGAGGCTTCCACAGGCGTCCTGGAAAGGTATTGCAAACATATTGATCTATACAAAACTAATCATAAATTATAGTCATTTAGTATAATTTAGCAAGTCTGTTTTTAATTTCCAATTTATTTTAGGCTTCAAATAAGCAATGAGAAGGATTAAGTAACACATTTATGAACAATATTTCAATATTCTTGCCCACAGATTGTAATATTCCAACAACCTCAGTTTGGAGGAGAGGCATATGAGGTGTTTAGAGACATAGAGGATGCAACATCACTAAAACTCTCTCCACTCATCTCCATAAAGGTCGTCAGGGGATGGTAAGAACAATTACATTCTTCTGATCAATCATATAATAACTAGAATGCAGAGTTTGGTAATATTTTGTCCCATTAGCTGGCTGCTGTATGAAAAGCCAGGCTTCCAGGGTCGATCCATCGCTCTGGAGGAAGGGCCAGCGGACATAGCAAATGAGTGGGCAGAGACAGAGCCCAGTGAGAAGGTGGAGGAAAATGACTCAGCACTCCCATCCACACCCATGGTTATTGGATCTATTAGGCTTGCATTAAGGGTGAGTAAAATCACAAGTCAACACTTGACCTCGATTTTCTGATTCATTAGTCCTATTAGCCACAGAATCTCTTAAATCCAAAATATATTTCATGTTTTAACAAATGCATATGAACCATAAGCATGTTTTGGTTACTTGATACTATTATTTTTCTCAGGACTACAGCACACCACAAATAGACCTGTTCACAGAGCTCAATGGGATGGGCCGAATATCGTCATACTGCGATGACACCATAGAAACCTGCTCTTTTGGCCTTCCTCAGAGTACTGGATCGATTAAGGTCCACAGTGGAGTGTAAGTGAGCTTCTGGTCTTAAATAAATGCTCAAATTAAAAGAATAAATGCACATTAAAACAATTTGTTTAGAAATTCTACAGCTTCATGATTTTTTACAGTTTTTTTATGTTGGTGATATTTTGATATACACTATTGTTTACTAGATTAAAATATATGACAATTTAAACCGGCAGAAATGTTGAATGACTCGTGATACAGTTTTTGAACAGAGGGGGCGCTGTGTGTTTGTTAAAAAATCGTGACTAAATCGTATCGTAAGATTAGTATCATGAATCATATCGAATCGTGAGTCATCCCTACTGTTTACAAAGTCTGGGATGGTACCTTTTTAAAAACAATTTTTGAAAGTCTCGTAAGGCTGGTTAATACTTCTGCGTTGAGTGATCGCCATGTCCCATGGCGCAATCCTTGCACATAGCCTTGCATTTTTACTTCTGTGCACTGTTTGTGTTGCTCTGCAATAACACTTTCGAAATGCAAGTTGGCAGTAGGTTTTTATGTTCCTCTGTGCCAAGTTTCTTCAAGGGTATTTAGTTTTTTCTGGACGCTACAAGTAGCTAAACTCGCTCATTCAGAGGTGGGAACTTTAATCATGATGTAAACACAAAACAAAAGTTTCCATCTGAAGCTCCTTCACGGGACTCAACACTTGTAAACACTCACTTCATCAAGCTCGTAGCTCTCAGTACCACCCACGCTCGTCAAGGGTACCAAGCCGACCAATCACAGAGCTTGCGCTATGCGTCGTTGTGATGTGTAGTTACATTTTTTTGAGAGGTGTGCATCAGCGTTGATGTGAGTCACGGTGAGGGCAGTGCGACCGTGCAAAGGCTGTGCTGGAGTATACGTGCGCACTTGACGCAGAAGTATAAATCAGCCTTTAGGCTCACAAAGCATGCGATTTTAAAATAAAAATACAGCAATACAATCTTTTTAAATATCATTTTAAATCTAAAAACATATACCTTAAAATACTTTAAAGCTCATTATTAGCATCCATTACTGTAGTCATGTGCTATGCTTTTAAATATATTTTTGTACATTTTTTTTCTCTGAATCAGCTGATAAATTGAAAAAGGGAATCTTTTGTTATATTATAAATGTCTTTACTTTCACTATAGATCTATTCAATACATCCATGCTCAGTTAAAGTATGAATGGTTTTTTTAATGGATTAAAAAATATTGCTGCCCCCAAACACTGAATAGTGGAACACTGAGCAAAAATTAGAGATGAAGGACACAAGCCTCATGTTTGGCCTCACTGCACTGCATGATCAAGTGGAAAGTTTTGAGGTTAAAGCATGTGACCTACGATTGAAGCTGAGAGAGAAAGAGTCTGTGTGTCTGTTGGAATGTTGTTTTCTTGTTATTGGATGAATGTTGGATGGAGAAGTCAATTTCATTTTTTTTTATTTCTTTCTTGGCACATTTGGTCTTTGCTAGAACTTCATGAAGCATGCTGTTAATTTACATAATGAAAGTTAGACTTTACTAGTTTTTAACCCAATAGCTAGAGTATATTCTTACTGTAATTGTGTGTTTCCAGATGGCTGGTCTTCAGTGACCCAGGTTTCCAGGGTCTTCTGGCTGTTTTGGAGGAAGGAGTCTATCCCTGCCCGCAAGACTGGGGCTTTCCCACTCCGTTTGTCGGGTCACTGCGGCCCATGAAAATGGTAGTTACATAAGACTTACTTTCACACACATTTTAATCTTTTATATATATATATATATATATATATATATATATATATATATATATATATATATATGTCCATTTTAGGCTTACTATAATTGTTCCATTGCTGTTCACAGGGAGAAATTAAGGTGGAAAATCCCAATGAAATGAAGGTAAGCTCTACAAGTTAAATCACATACAACAATGATTGCACAAATAGGAGTAGTTCAGCTCTCTGAAAAAAAATTAACGACTAAAGACTAATTTTGCACATTTGTTTGGTGAAAGACAAGTACATGTTGGTGCAGGTAGTCTGGTCCAGACTGAGCAGGCCCAGAGGTGGGGCTTGTGCTTGCTATTTTCTTGCTCAGTCCATGCCAGCTTTTGTTCTTTTGATTTCTGGGCCATGAAAGAGCAGCGGCATTGTGTCTGACTTGGAAGCTACAGTTAGACGCACTCAGAGTTTTGGCTGTACTTGTATCTCCCAGCAGAGGCATGTCTTCTGATAATGATTTAATTGCAAGTAAATATTACCTGCAAGAAGCAGTCAAAGCTTATGAAGGACCAAGGAAGACAGGTTAGCTTTTGTGAATTGTGGCTCAAGTTTCCCCCTTTTATTATTTGACAAAATTGCTGTCATTCTTGAAGTCTTGTCTGGCTGCACTCCGAGCAAAGTATAAAGACCTTGAGTCGGCTTTGCCTGAGGCTCTCTGACACTGGAAGTGGAATTCTCAGAATTCTGAAAATTCTGCCCTCAAGTGAACACACACCGTCAGAAACTACACATGTATGCTATAAGAAATAAAGCAATTTTACAATTCTCAGACTGTCAGAGAGGCTGGTTTTTCTCGGGTGTTGTGCTATTGGCCATTCACACAGGATGTGTGTTATTGCAGTTATCTGTGCTATTTGTTAATTGCTGGGCTGTAAACATGTGCTAAACAGACAACTGTCGCAACACGTTTTATTGCTTAAAATGTTCAATTTGCTCCCTGTTTTGGTTTAATTTAAATTTTAATTCAATGCAAACATTTATGTCATCAAAATAAAACAATATTTAAGAAGCTAAAAACAATGCAGATTTTCACAGAAATTACAACTAAACAAACTAAAGAATTTATGTGTCAGAAATGTATAAGAAAATATATACACTCAATTCATTTTAAAACTATAACATTTTTGTTTCGATTTTATTGATTTTTATTGATAACAATTTAATAGAAAAATTGGTTTATTTTTATTTAATTTTGATGGTCCCCATTTACCACTTTTTAACTTCAACTTAACTATAAGTAGGCCCACACGGAATCTGCGCATGCAGAATTCCACAGATTTTCAGCAGAATTCCGCAGATTTTCAGCAGAATTCCGCAGATTTTTAGACCATCGTTAATTGTGTGTATTTACTTGAGTAAATGTGTGTAAATCTATATTTAGTTTTTTTTTATTAATTACAGTAATATTATTGACTAATATGAAAATGTTCATCTGATTTATGTACGATGCAGTTTGTACAGTAATATTTTCTGTCTTTCAGTAGAGATATTGCTTTGTTTACCAAATAAAGTGAATCCAATTGGAGTTGCATTTTAAACATTAAATAAAAGTTAAAAGATATTATTTTTTATTTCACATATTAAGGTTTTAGTTATGATACTCCCATAATAATTCTGCAGAAATCAGCAAATTTTTACCAAAATTCTCCGCAGAAATAGCAAAAAACACCTGCAGATTCTGTCTGGTCCTAACTATAAGTAACTCTGCAACATCTCGCAATCATTTGAGGATGACAAGACTGCTTAATCTCTGTAAACATTTTATTTGACTGCTTCATCAATATTGTTTATTGTACAATTGTACTGAACATAAGTGCTTTGCAAGTACACTTCAATTTTTCAATTTTTGCAGCTAACCCTAGCACTCTAATGAGAGTCTGTTGACATGTAGTTGCAAAATGACTTGTAGTCAACACAATGCCTAATCCAAATAAAGTGAAACCATGAGTATTCACATTCTACAGTATATTTAAAAGAACTTTGATCCTGTGCCTGTCATAGATTAAATGTAAATGCTGTTCACTGTAATTATTCCAAATATGCAGGTTCTACAGTTTCTTTTTTTATTTCTCTCCCAAACCAGGTATTACTCTTTGAAAAGCCGATGTTTCAAGGGGAGTGCATGGAGATTGAAAGAGACATCTACAACTTTGGAGAAGAAGAGGAGAATGAAGAAGAGGAGACTGAGAGTCCTGACAGCACCAGGAGAAACATACTCCGTTCTGTCGGCTCATTAAAGATCCTCAGTGGCATGTGAGTGAATTTATCATGTTTTGAGGATACATTTTACTCATAGCTTATTGGGTTTTCCTGGATCTGACAGTGGGTTGTGTTGTTGTTCACCTATAGCTGGGTTGGATACTCTGCACCAGGGTTTGATGGGCGCCAGTATCTTCTGGAAGAAGGAGAGTATGCTGACTTCACAGATTGGGGTGGACTGGAAGAAGGGCTCCTCTCTATACGTCCTTTGCTGGCAGTATGTACAAGGACATCATTTCTGTCTTTAGATTAATACTAGATAAATAAAAACAACGTATGCTCACATACACTCAGAAATGAAGATTTTCAAATATTTTTTAATGTACTGTATGTGTTAAAATGTATTTTGGATAATTTCTTCTATATTTTTTAAAATGAAAAAGGTTTAAAGAAATATATTTGCCTAATTTTCTCCACACTGGAAAACCTTGTACTCTGTTTCTTGTACAGTAGCAGACAAAAATCACAGCTATATATATATATAGTTGTTCATAATTTGTTCATTTGTACATTACAGATATTTCTGTTACTCAAAAACTATGTTAGAGTGCAATTCTTCCTAATCAGTACGTAAATTATTCTTTGATAGGATGGAGATGTGTTTTCATAACCGTGAAATATTTAAAAATATAATTTGGTATATTGAATTTGCACCTAAATATATTTATAATTTATTAGGGGTTGCCACAGCGTAATAAACCACCTAAATGTATTTTCAATTTCAAAACTAGATTTTATTGAGCCTCATAGTTATAACATATATTTAGCATATATTTAATATAGTTTTCCTCATGGATAAGATTTGAGAAAAGCATTCATAGACTTAACAGTCCTTAGTTTTTCTGATGCGCACTGCTGTTTTCTTGGAATAACAATATTGTAAGTTATTGCATGGTTTTGCTTCCTGCAGGACTTCATGACTCCTCACGTGAGAATGTTCAGCGAGCAGGATTTCAGCGAGAGAGGGATGAATGTGGACCTGCTGGAACCTGTCATTAGCATGGAAGCTACTGGCTTTGGTGTAAAGACACAATCGGTGGAAGTCCTCTCTGGCGTGTAAGAGTCTACTTGTCCGTTCATTCCCATTTACATCCAAACTTTCCATTTCCCCTTCAGGGAACGCTCATTCTTATTTTCTTGCTTTCTATCATAAACCTTGACCGTAGAATGATCATAAATCTGACAGTAAAATGGTTATCAGCTCTTGTGAGCAGCTGCCTACAGAGATAAAATCAGGAGCAATTCACTCAAAAATGATAAGTCTGTCATTATATAACTTATTATTCAAAAGTGAAACTGGAACCACCCTCAGGTCAGTAGTTTAGTTGGTACTGAAAGTGTTTAGATTTTTTTATATTATTCTATTTCATTTTATTAAATACTTTTCTTTTGAGATTTATATTAATCAATTTCTAAAAATTGATCATTGTTTCTACATAAATATGAGTCGGCACAACTGTTTTCAACATTATGCTATCAAGCAGTGGTGTAGTCCTAAAAAAAAAAGGTGGTGTACTATTACCCACCCAACCCGCCCATGCTGTTTTATCATTTTACCAAAATATGAACAAAAATGCACCAATTGCAACAAATTAAGATGAGAGTTAAAAAAAAACATTTGGTATACAGTTAAGGGATGCGAATACACGTAAATTAGGGAAGTCTAATCAGCAAAACAAGTGAGTATACCGAGGGTATACGCAATTATTGATCCTCAGAAGTCGTAATACCCAAATAGTTAGTGGAAAAAAGTAGGCATACTGAGTATACGTGCGTATAGCCCCGACTACACCACTGCTAACAAGCATTTGTTCAACCAGTTGGCACATTTTCAAAACTCTAAACACAATGGGCTCTATGCACAGCTAGAGTTTTAAACCCACTGATAAACTTCCGGTGAAAGCTTAACGTGACTATTTTCAATTTCACAAGGTTGTTTTTACAGCATCGATGTTGTAATGTACTTACAATACATTCAGTTAAATAGACTTAAGCATTCGTTTAGTTGTTCAAACATAAAACGAGATAAAAGACCGTTGTAACCACTAGTGCCTTCAGTAGCAACAGACTAGCGCAGAAATTCCATTGAAAATACTGTGGTAAAGTAAACTGTCATATTTTAAAGACATTTCGGGGGAAATGGAATTTAACGCAGTGCTTCTTGTCTGATCTGAGACCCACTTCATATCGTATTACTAACAGGCAGTGAAGATCGCTGATTTTTAAAGAAATCAGATCTTAAACGTGACAGTTTTGTAATGGAAAGACAGGTCACTGGAAGCCCTCGGGCTGCCTGGCTGAAAATTTACCCCATTATTCAATTCAATTTAATTCACCTTTATTTGTATAGCGCTTTTACAATGTAGATTGTGTTTTACAATGTAGATCATAGTAAATTGAAACAGTGTCAGTTTTCAGAGTTTCAGTTCAGTTTAGCTCAGTTCAGTGTGGTTTAATAATCACACTCAAGAGTAATCCATCGATGCGCAGCTCTACAGATCCCGAACCATGCAAGCCAGTGGCAACAGCAGTGAGGAAAAAATTTCACCAATTAGCGAAAGGGAAGAATTAAAAAAACCTCAAGAGAAACCAGGCTCAGTTGGGCACGACCATTTCTCCTCTGGCCTCTGGAAACTGGACCTTTGCGAAGACTCGTCTGTCCCTGGAGCGTTACAGGAATCGCGAATTAGCAGAGGATCTGTCTTTTCTGATCATACCATTCACACATTTTAAATCATTTCCGCAATGCTTACATTTTCTTAACTAGCTATACCTCCCAACAAAATGATGGACCGTTTTTGTAGTATTTATGAATGTTTACACACAACTTCCCACAATAGCAAAAACAATATTCCAAACCTTAGGTACAGTATAAAAATCTCTGCTTCTGCAGTGATATCAGTTTAAAAACAATAAAAATATATCTCAGCTGATAATAAACAAACAGTTGAATAAATGACACACAGCTGATTCGGGTAGACTGGTTTAACCACAACTGATTTCAGTCTGGCTTAGACTCATTGGCAGGGCTTATTTTTTTTTTCTATTACATTTACACTCAGATAAGGTTAGAAACAGTCATTTTTGTGTGTTTTTTTAGATACCCCTTTTTATCTGGGCTTTTTTGCTGTTTTTTTTTTTGGTTCAGAATTCTATTTTGTGTTTTGTGGATATTTTGTTCACTGTAAGCAATACTGTAAACCTTTTTCTTTTCTATCATACCATGTTTCTACTGTACCTCCTGTAGCAAACAGTAAAGGAAAAAAAAACTTTTTACTGGAATGCTTTTGAAAGTGACTACATGTGGACATACAGTTCCTAACCAAAAAGATTAGTGTTAAAACGGTGGATTGCATGTTTTGCATGCAAATACCTGTAAAACTGAAGCATAAAAGTCTCTGCAGTTTTTGTAATGTCAACAATAGCCAGTATTTTGAAACTTGGTGTACTTTAATTGATTCCATGTGCTGCATGTAACAAGTGTTATTCTTTGACAGAATAATTTCATTTTGAGTCCAATTTCCGGTGTTTTTTTAAAGTTAGTGTGTGCAGAGAAAGATGTTTTCAGATGAAGAGTTGCTATATATTTAACACTGTGTATTTTTGAGAAGAAAATTTATTGAAAAAAAAACTAATTATAATAAGAAGAAATGTTTCTGGAGTGGATGATCATGAATGATTTTTAAAGGATCAAATTACATTCGAATTTTAGATAAAGGAAATAGAAACATAACAAAAAGCATAAAAGACAGTCTTGCTGACTCTGAATTGTGGCATTTGTTTAATTCATGATTTATGGAGTATGTCAGATATTTCATCACACAGTTGAAGTAGATCAATAACCCAGATCTGTGTTTAATTAGGCTGCAGCTGTAAGTCTAATGTGGTAAGTTGTAAAGCTATTTTTTGGTTGAGTTCATACCTGCTCTGGTGATAATGAAAGGAGTGGCACATGAGTGCGAGGTGTCACATATCCTGAGGCAGACTCATACTGTGTGTATTTTGTTTAATTAAAGAGTTTTTTTAGTCGTGGTGTGGCAAACACACCCACACCCCCACTCTCTTCTGGTTCACGTTCAAACAATTACGCACAAAAAATATACATATCACCGTTAGTGCTGCTTCAGAGTTAAGGCTGTGGCTTTGATAAGAAAATTTATTGAAGTTGAGTAAAACTATAGTGTTTAACACTGATTCACAATGTAAATGTACCCCTCGTGGTTTACAGAGGGCTAAACAGAATCAGAAAGAAATACTTTTTTGCTATTTCTCCACAGAATTATGTTAAATATTTATGCAGAAAGATTCTGAGAGTATATGATATATAAATAAAATAAAACATAACTTCTTAACTTTTATTTAAGGTTTATGCAAATGTGAATCCAATTATAATCACTTGTTTGCTAAACAAAGCTGCAGTAGACCTCTCATATAATGTACTAAAAATGTAAAATCTATATTTTTGTACACAAATCATCTAATCATTTGAATATTAATCAGTTACATAACTAATATTAATATAATTTTTTTTTTTTAATTTAAAAATCATATAAAATAAAAATATATTAATATAAAAAATCTAATATAAAATGTAAAAAAATATTAATATAAACTAAATGAATAACTATATTTACACACATTTACATGAGGAAACTGTTTGAATAACATGCTCAACGGTCTAAAATCTACTGTTTTCTATGGGTATTTTGCCTTCTGTCTAAGATTGACTAATTGAAATATGTCTGTTTTCTTTAATGGATGTGAAATCTGGGCAAATTGGAAGTAAATGAGGATCTTATTGGGGTTTTTTTATTAAAAGAAATAAGCCGATCAGTCAAACTCTTTAACATGTGTCTGAACAGGTGGATAGCATTTGAGAAGGAACGTTTCTCAGGTGAAATGTACATTTTGGAAAAGGGTCTCTACGGCTGTCCTGAAGATTGGGGTGCACGCAACAACAGGATTTTGTCTCTGCAGCCTGTGGTTTTGGTAATCATTTGTCTGCAATATCTGCCATAGTTTTGCAATGTTATCTTTGCCATAGTTGCATTGTTGCTTAATAACACTTAGATTTTTTATTTGTGCTGCCATCACATCTCATATGTTGTTTTTGTGTCACAGGATCAGGCTGAAGGACTGTCCAGATATAAGGTAAGTTTAGTTGAAATGTGTGTTGTAAATCCATGATATCTAAACACATTACACACATTTTATACACTAATATATGCATCTAAATTAATGAATTGATCAGCCTGAAAGAAACACTCCCCAGCAGGCACACAACGTCTTAAGAGGTTAATATTAGGTTAGATTTAGGTAATAATGTCAGGTGACCAAAATTCAGTGTCTAGCCAGCGTTCAATGGCAACGTTATTTTGATGTCGAATAATGACTTCAAATGACATTAATATTTGGTTGATTTTGAGTTGTGTTGGAAAGTGACCAAAATCCATTGTTGAGCCAACATCTTAAAGCAACGTCATATTGACGTTAAATACTGACATCTATTTGTCAGGTAGGCCACCAAAATTTGACGTCTGAGTGATGTCATAGTGGTAACGTTGACACAACATCAAGCTGTAACATCATTAGATGTTGATATTTGGTTGTTTTTAGGTCGTGTTGGAAAGTGGCCAAAATCCAATGTCAAACCAACGGCATATTAATGTCTAATACTGACATTTATTCATCAGGTATGGCAATCAAAATCCAATGTCTGATAGACGTCATGGTGGTAACGTCAACACAACGTCAAGCTGTAACATCATTACATGCTGATATTAGGTTGTTTTTAGGTTGCGTTGGAAAGTCACCAAAATCTACCATCTGTCCGACGTTGGATTCTGACATCAACACAATTTTCATTTCTACCCAAAATGCAAATCCTACGATGTCGGGGTACAACGTTGATCTGACGTGATGTCCTGTGCCTGCTGGGTCCTATTCGCTTATGAGAGAATGATAACATGTTCATCGTTATGAATGATAGGTGTTGTGTTCTGTGGCTTCTATTCAGAAAGGAATAGTTTTAATTGAAATGAGGATCTTGTTATTCTTGTCAGCTACCAGGAGCATAAGTTGCACTGGGTTAAAATTGCATTATTCAGAGAAAACAAGAATGGATAAGTCCCATTTAAAGAAAACAATTAGAAACATTAGAAATAGGAATGAAAATGGTTAGTGTAAAACAAACAGGAATTATGCTGTCATTCTCTATAAAGCTGAAGTGAAACTAGCAATGCGTGAGAATTGCACTATACAAACACTGATATATCCCTCTCATGTGGCACAAATCCAAATATGTGCACGACTTTTACTCATTTATCATTAATTGCTTAATTTAATCAGTTTTGGAATACAATTTGTAGCACTATTCATATGATAAAAAACACTTTACTTAAATTCCCAAAAATAAAGTGACATTTTTTGAAGCTCTATTGATTTGATGATTTGATGAAACTCTCTGGCTGTCTGTGGTTCACAGGTGCAGTTGTTCTCAGAGCCGGGGTTCCAGGGAACAGTGCAGACTTTAGATGAAAGTGTGGCATTCCTGCCGGAGGGCTTTCACCCAATGTCCTGCAAAGTTTTAGCTGGGAGGTATGTAATTATGCTATAAAGCACAGCCACAATAAAACATTACTAATTGTTTTCTTGAATGTCTTGTACCTGGTTAACTGTGATTAGAAGAAAATCTTAAAGTAATACCCAACAAACTAATCAACAGAATAGCACTGTGTTTCAAAGTAATCCGCATTTCTTTGTGCATGTCTGCGCTTGAAGCTGGGTGGTGTTCGACAGCCCACAGTTCACTGACAACATGTATGTACTGGAGGAAGGAGAATACCCCAATCCTGAGGCACTGGGCTTACTCAACGAAGACTGCAAAATCAGCTCTGTCCACACTGTAGGACATGTGAGTACAAATAAAGAAAACATCCCCAGGCCAGGCAGAGTAATATTTCATTTGCTCCAGGATGAGCTAGTGTGTGTGAGAGAGAGAGTTTCATTGATAAACACTTCAGATTTGAACATTTTACATTGCATTTTTTATTACTGTATATTATACTTGAACATAATACGTTATTTATCTGGCTAAGAGATGACAATTTGTTGTGACAGCAAGAATGATGATTCTCTGAAAAATAATATCTAGAAATAATTAAATGCATAAATGTTTTTATGACGTGTCATGTAGTTATATGATGCATTATATGTATTTTAAAAAAGTGTCACCTTTTTTTCTGACACAAAAATGTGAGGTGGTGATTAAATGTTGGCAGGAAATATTTCTGTGGACATTAGTGGCACATCTTCCCTGTTTTGTTGACTGAAAGATCCAAATTACAGTACTAAAATATTGACAAGACAGCCTTGGTTTTGGTCATGTCATTAAATAGAATAAGTCATTGTGTTTTTGTTTCATCATAACCACTTTTAAACTGTTCCTCTGTCTACCTCAGGAGTTTTCCATGCCCTCCATCACACTCTTCTGTAAATCCGGCTTCAGAGGACGCAAAGTAGTTCTAACTGAAGGTGTTTTGAACCTGTCATTGGCTGGCATTGATGGACGGGTCAACTCTCTCTTGGTCAATGGAGGAATGTGAGTGGTTTCTGGAGCTTTTTCAAATAGTCTGTAACTATTAACCTCTCAAATTCAGAACTAATGTTACTGCATTTTTTATTAAATCTTGATGGTAGTTTTTCATTTCAAACAAGTTCTGCACTGGTTGCTAAATATGGCACTTAAAACTTAGGTTCGTTTTTTAGTTACATAAAAGTAATGTAATTGTCTTTGTATGTTGTTGTCAGCTGGGTGTTATATGAATACAGCAACTTCCGGGGTCATCAGGTCCTTCTCCATCCCAGCGAGATCGGTGACTTTCAGAAGTTCAGAGGCTGGGAGCAGATTGGCTCTTTGCGTCCGTTACTACAGGTAAAAAACACCAGCAAATCTTTGCTAGAGGTTATCTTACACAGGTGAAGATGAACAACTATGGATGAACTGTTGTTCAGACGACTTGTCAACTATTTTGTCACATCCTTGAGCTCTGTTTGGATGGAACTAACTTTTTTATATATATATATATATATATATATATATATATATATATATATATATATATATATATATATATATATATATATACAGTTGAAGTCAGAATTATTAGCCCCCCTTTTTAAATATTTCCCAAATGATTAACAGAGCAAGGAAATTTTCACAGTATGTCTGATAATAGTTTTTCTTCTGGAGAAAGTCTTATTTGTTTTATTTCGGCTAGAATAAAAGCAGTTTTTAATTTTTTAAAAGCATGTTAAGGTCAAAATTATTAGCCCCTTCAAGCTATTTTTTTCCCGATAGTCTACAGAACAAACCATCATTATACAATAGCTTGCCTAATTACACTAACCTGCCTAGTTAATCTAATAAACCTAGTTAAGCTTTTAAATGTCTATTTAAGCTGTATAGAAGTGTCTTGAAAAATATCTAGTGAAATATTATGTACTGTCATGGCAAAGATAAAATAAATCTGTTATTAGAAATGAGTTATTAAAACTATTATGTTTAGAAATGTGTTGAAAAAATCTTCTGTTAAACAGAAATTGACATTGACATTTTTAAATACATTTTTAGCTGCAGTGCTTGCAAGCAAAAAAAAGCTTTTGTGATAGGTCACGTGAAGTGAACAGATATCACCTAATATCCAGGATTATATCAGATTAAAAATTGTAGGATCTGGATCAATTTGATAATTTAATATTTCAGAAGTTGTTGCTATGACAAACTTCCAGAATGTCTCCAAAACTGGACAACTTCAGAGCATATGAAGCAGTGTCCCAGTAGATATTTTACTCCTTTGACACATGGCAGAGGTCTTGAAACTAAGTATGTCTAGTCTGTAGGGGGTTGAAATATGTTCTATGCAAGATATTAAATAAAATTCGTCTGTGTTTGGTGGTTACCAAAACAGTTTGTGATGCTTCTAAAAGAGTACTCCAATCGCGATCAGTATGAGAACACTCCTGGTTTTAAACTAAACTTCTAAATGGCGTTACAGCTCTCGTCACCCAATGAACATGTAGAATTATATTACTCTGGGCACTGCAAAGATCACATGCTCTGTATTTGTGCACTGCGTATAGTTGCATGACCAATTATCATCTTGTTTTTATATATATATATAAAACGTTTCATTTTCATAAGTAAATAAGAGTAATTTACAATGACAATGATATATAAAAAAAAATCAGTCTTAATAGTTTTTTTATTTCTTCACCATGAGGCAAATACATCTACATGTATAATGAATGGCATGCACCAATCAGAAAATTAAGTAGCAAGAATTTATTTATAGTAGTTGATATTAACCAAAACACACAAAGAAACACATTGTGTTGACAGTCTGAGACATTCGCATTTAAATACGTTGAAATTTCTCAGAGAAACACAGCAGGTTTGCTGAAAAACTGCGGGTAATTAGCTTTGGAATTATTATTACAAAAGTGTGTTTAAGAAAAACACAGACTTGCCCGAATCTGATGTGATTAAAATCACAAAGTATGTCTGTGAAACAAATTTCTCTAATGACCCCCTGGAAAATTAGCCCTGTCTAAATAAGGCTTTAATTCCTTGTAAACGTTATTACTTGTGTTTTGCTGTGTGTGTTCAGATCCAGTGGGGTGTTGGATAGTTTTGCTTTTAGGTGTGAGACTTAATTGTTTGGGAACAGCACTTATAAAGGCAGGGCACATTTACAACATGTAAACTCGAGTAAATCCAGAATGAGATGATTCCTAAAATTATTTTAATAATGCATTCTTTAATGGCTTTTAGTTTATGAAAGCAGATTCAGGCAAACTTTTTTCAGGAATTGCTCTTATGGCTTATTTAAACAATCAGACGCAACAAAGTCACTTATTTTTAGTGCATTGTTTCAAAGCAGCTTTACAGTAATAAACAGGAAAGTCACAATTGGTGATGAGTCAAATCCAAATTGTGAGAAACTGTGCTGTAAAGCAGCTGTAGCAAAACAACCCATTTACAAATGGCAATAATAAGCAATTGGATGACGGTTAATAACAGTTAAATAAAGGACTAGAAAACACATTTGATCTAACTGCTTCTGCAGTGTTAATACTCTTGTGGTTAAATGCAGCTAAACAGCTAAAAAAGTTCATTGTGATTGTTATGGGAGCTGTTTTGAGAAATTGCCCCAAAGAAGAAAACCAAAAAACACATTGTTCAGCATCACAGTTGCCAGTCACATCCTCATCATTTGCTTGTAAAAACGTAACATTATTTAGTTCATTTGTGTCTTCTGACAAAGGGCTGACTCAGATTGTGATGAAATATAAGAGAGGAGTCTCTACAATCTCGCAACGTATATGGTCACAAAAGACACATTAGTTAATAACAGTTAAGTTAAAGAGCCCATATTATGGGTTTTTGAAAATGCCCTTCCATGTAGTGTGTAACATAGCTCTAAGTGAAGTGAAATATCCAGCTAAGGCTTAAATCTGTAAGTGTCCAGTGTTTAAAACTATTGATTCATCTATAAAGGAGTCGACTCATAGTGCTTCAAACGAGTCGTCTTGATAACGAGTCATTAGGTGTTTCGCGATGACGCAGCTACGAAACACAAGTAGTTGCACGCGCAAACCCGGGAGATTTGAAACCTGCGGCCCCGCCCACTAACACAGAAAAAAAGCCCCACACACACAAACACACACACGCACACAGAGACACACACAGACACCGGTGGAATGAAGTCAGGCTGTGCAGATGGATACTATCGACAGCCTACCCAAAGATGAAAGCTCAGCATTATAACATTCTGGAAACTACCTGCTTACAAAGAAGACTTCATCGGTTTGTTAAAGGAAGGATCAGTAAAGACTCTCAGAACAAGGATCAGTGGATCATGAATCAGTTTCTTCCCCCATTTCACCAGTGTAAGTACGTGCGATTAAAACTGTTGCCTCGTTTACTCTAGCTTGCAAATGATGTATTTAGTTGTGTTTTGTTACTTGTAACCGGGTGTACTGTATCAGGTTATCTCTTTATTCTCGTATCGTGTGTAAAGCCACGTTGAAAACGCGACGCGTGCCGCTTTGTTTACGGATCGTCAGCTGTTCCTACACACATGCAACGGTCAAGTTTCAAAATATTTCAGCTCAGGTTCAAGGGAGCTGTCTAAATTGCACCCAGCAAGCTGAACGGGCGCTCTAGTCTAGGCGAACGGTGAGGGTTGTGTGTGTGTGTTGCGTGTGTTGCGCAGGGCCGGTTCAGCAAGCTGAACTGCCGCTCTAGGTTAAAGACGATCACCTTGCCCTCAACCCGAAAGTGAAAACAAAAGTGACCCGTTAGTAAAGTGAGGACGTGGGGTGTCGCAGATATAACTCAGGACGCGGGTGGTGAGGGAGGTGTCGCGGACGTCTCCTTCTCTATTGGTGCTGTGTCTTCCAAGGAGGAGGAGGAGGAGGTGTTTGTGTGTGCGTCTGTGTGAAAAGAGCAGGTAGAGGGTGACGTGCTCCTCGCCAGTTCTTGGAGTTTTTCCTCAAAATAGTTTGTCGTCTGTTTTTTTAAAGTGCATCGTCTGTATTTACATTCACCCACTGGCAGCCAAAATCCACACCTTACACTATGAAGCGTGTATGCACTGTGACTACTTTTATATTGTTGATTACGTGCTAGGCATTTCTCTGTCTTGCGCTGAAGCCTGTCAGTTTCGACCAATCGCAGCAGGCTGTCATCAGTCCAATCAGCGCAGATTAGCTTCGCGCTGAGGAGGGCTTTGGGAACAAATGAATCGCTGAACGATTCATATGGGAGTCGCTGGGATAATTAGGTAAATATAAATGCAGATTATAAGACCATCAAAGTGTTTTTTGACCTTGCATGCATATTAGACTGTTGTTGGAGACCCCTAAAACCTAAATATGACCCTATTTCATGTATAATATGGGCTCTTTAAATAATAATAAACAAAGTTAATAGTGGTAAGGAACCCAAACTCCATCAAGTGATAGCCCACCTAAATGAAATATTATGTGTCTTCCTGAACAGAAACGGGTGTATTTCCGGTTGCGTAGTGCAGAGACGGGCTGTTTGATGTCTCTGTCTGGACCTTTGGATGATTTAAAGCTGCTCCGGGTTCAAGTGCTTGATGAATCTGGTGGTCCAGAGCAAATGTGGGTCTATGAGAATGGATTACTGCGCTGCAAGGTATTCGAGACACATTTCCATATTTATCCACTGCTCCACTTAAACTCAAGTGCACTTGATTAGAGCTGTGTGATTTTTGGATTAAGAAAATTGTTGTTTTTAATTTTTTTTTATTTTCTTCAATCATTCTGAATATACAACAAACTAACAAGAGGTTATGAAAACATTTTGTTTACTGCAATCTATTATTTAAATTTTATGTCATGTAAAATATTTAGTAATGCAATCTCAGTTTTAATGAAGTAACTCACTCATAAAGACTTCACATTTCATCACTGGATGAATCTGAAACTTGAAACACTCCTGAAACTTGTCTATAGCACTTGTTCACTGTTGCTCTTATAGTTGTGTAAATTGCTTTCTTGTCCTCATTTGTAAGTCGCTTTGGATAAAAGCATCTGCTAAATGTAAATGTAAAATGAATCTACGGTGGCCGAGAGCTTAACATGTTTCCATTTAAGAAATCAAGTGCAATTACAAAAAACGCCAGCAAATTGAGAAGATCTTCATCCGTTTGACCGCACATATCCTGCAATTCCTCACAGTGTAAACACATTTTTAAAAAACGTGCTGCATTTTCCCACAACGCAAACAATTAATAAAACGCACTGCATTTTCTCACAGCGCAAACATTTTATGTAAACGCGCTGCATTTTCTCACAACACAACGGAAATGTTTCAAGGAGACCCTAAAGCGTGACAGATCCGGCTATTTAGGTTATGGTTATTTAGGCTAATAAATACTAAAGAGACAGGAATCGGGATATTAAAATAAACAAAAACACTCCCCTTTCATAGATCGCCTACAACTTCTCTGAGCAATTGTCATGGCACAGCGGTGTCTATTACGGATTTTGGTCCCCTTGAAACATTTCCGTTGTGTTCTGTGCAGAGCGTTTCATTAATTTGTTTGTGTTATGTTTTTTGTAATTGAATGTTTTTTTTAAATTGCAGTATGTTAAGCTCTCTCGGCCACAGTATAAATCTGCATTTATCTCTTGAATGACTTGTTCAATAACAAATAGATTTTAATGGTCGCTTGTCATCTGTTGGTGTATCAATGTAGTTTCTACAACCTTCATTTAAAGCCTTAGGTTGCCTTCAAACAGTCATTTTGATGGTTAGTTTTGTACGAAACTGTTCTGTCAGTGTTTCTTTGACAAAATAAATGTTTGTAATAGATGTAGTAATACTGATTAAAAAAACTGAACACTGAAGTTGTTTCTTAACCACACATTAAGATGGCAATATTTTATTAATAAATTGTGCAGGTCCACCCTTGATCTCAATTAAATCTGTTGACTAATGGCTCTTTGTCTACAGATGGTGGAGGACTGTTGTGTGGAGACGTCTGGAGGTGTGGTGATGGCAGGCGGCAGGTTGAACATCTCGCCTGAACCAGGCAAAGACAATCAGTTCTGGAGCATCACAGGAGATGGAATCATTCGCAACAATCTCAAGCCAGACCTCGTGCTGGAAGTCAAAGGTCAGTACTTGCGTATGCTTGAATAGAAGCAAAGACCGTATGAAAATAAATGAAACAGAAAGGTTGGACGGAACAATAAATAGAAGCGTCGACATGCACATGGGGTGTGTGTGTTCGTAAATCAGTCAACTGCACCCTCCGCTGACGAGCTCAAAATCTCAGAATGATGACACATTCTGATGTCATTTCATACCTGTGTGTCATTTCTATTAGCAGCTACACTGACACTCACATATCGCAACATCCTGTTAGAGGCAAACACATGTCTGAATCTGTGCTTCAGATGAAGTTGGTGCCTAGAACGAAATGCTAATAATTTGCTGAAAATGTTGATAATAAAATATAAATGGAATTTAAAATATTAATTATTAACGAATAAATGAAATGTTGTTTTTTTTGGTCAATATGAGTATGGTCAACATATAATATATTTCCTTGGCTAGAAATGATGTCCGTGTTACTAAAACTTAGACTTATCAAATGACAGTAAAACTAATGTAATGTAATGTACATTTTATTTTTGACAGAAGATAAATGAGAACGGAAAAATATATCATATATTGTACAATAAATAATTTTGCTAAGAAAGTATTACTCTTTCATTTACTTGAACTTAATATATATGTAATATAATATAAACACTGATTAAAAAACTATAAAGGCAGGCATAATAAAGAATAATGAGTACAACTGCAGATCAGAAAATTACTAAAACATTAAATGAGCTTTTTATTATCTAAAAACATTGCTTTATTAAAACAATCATTTTTAAAACTGCAATATGGCTGCTTTGTGTAAGCAAACCTTGTTTCAACCTATTCAACAATGCATTTTGAATTCATAATCCAGCCTTTGACCACAGAAATGTTTGGAACCCTGTTATTAAACTGACAGGGCACAATTTTAAAAATGACAAGACTATTTTTTACTTTTAAAATCTAAAGAGATAAGCAATATCAAACAACTAGTAAGATAATAGTAAATTGTTTATTTGGACTGAGACAAGGATCTCTGTGATGAAAGATATCAGCTGTAAGGCTGCTTTTGTTTGCTGTGGATTCAGAAAGAGGCTGTTTGTGGTTCAGATTTCAGTGTAACTCGAGCGCCACCCGGACATCATTCAGTTCAGCACAACCCCTGCTTTCTAAAACCACCTAGTGGACACTTAATGTATCACACTTCATTCAGTCCTGCACTGGCTCTAAAACTTTCTGAAACTAACGTATTGTTTTAAAATCACCTGTAAAGCAAAATCTATAATTATTCAAATAATACACATAATAATAACAGATAAACTCATTATTAAAAAATGAATATACAGTAAATAGTAGTATTGTGAAAAAGTTTAAATAAGAATGTTTTGATTGAAATATATTTGAATCATTATTTTTCCTGTAAAGGCAAAGCTGAAATTTGATCAGCTATTTTGCTTTGCAATGTTCACGTGATCTTTTAAAAACAACTGTAACTTATGAACCACTTCAATGTGGTGATGTTATTAGCCCATGAACATTTCCTGCTTGTTATCAAACTATTTCATAACTGTAGAAGAGGCAATTCCATAATAACTTAATGTTAAAACAGCTGTCATAACATTATATATCAATTTGTGGCTCTTTTTGGATTCTCAGAAGCTATAGAAATTAAAAATCTATAACAGAGGAAATACGTTGGGGCCATTGTTGTTTTCATCCCTCAAAATGGTCTATATCAATAATTTTGTAATGTACTATCCAATGAACTATTTTGGGTTGTAAACTGCTGTGCTGCTTAATTTCTGTGAATATTATTATATTTTAATAATAAAATGGAAAGTTAAAAAAAACAGCACACTAGAAATAAAATGTTTTATTAATACTCAAAATGGTGTCACAGTCTCTTTTGAGCAATTTAACTGTGCTTGGTGAATTAACGTAGTTTTTAAATCAGTGTTTCTCAACCACCTTTCTGAAGGACCACCAGTTCTACACATTTTCCATGTCTCCTTAGCCAAACATATCTGATTCAGATTCTCAGAGACTGAAACACCTGTAATGACTGTGACGGGCAAAGGAGACATCCAAAACATGTAGTGTTGGTGGTCCTCCAGAAACGTGGTTGAGAAACAGTGATTTAAATGACACCAAATATTTGAACGGCAGTGTATTTTAAGCTTAAGGATATGCATGGAAAACTTTATAAATCTTGACCATGTCGATCTATTCTTCATCCAGGTGGCCAACAGTATGATAAAAACCAGGTGATTCTCAACACCTTTGATGAGCGCAAAACCAACCAGAGATGGACTGTGGAAATCCTGTAGTCACAACTCCTGATAACAGAAGAACACCCTAAAATATCTGAGGCCGTTCAAGATGACGTGAATCTAAACCCCTAAAACAACTAGCACTGCTGGGATTATAATCCTGAGATGAGGATGTCAAAATCTCTAGGAAATCTATTTAGATTGTGGTTCTCTTAATGAGCGATGTGTCTTTGTGAACAACTGAAGTCCATCGAATAACCTGCGCTAGTTTGACTGTATTTTGTGCTAGTACTTTGTTGTTGTTACTCTGCGTTGGCATGGCAACACAAACAAAAAACGGTCCTGCCTGCAATGGAATTACAGTACAAAAGGGGGCGCACTAGCCTTAAGATTAGCATGTAGCTGCACTTTAGGTGACCCTGTATATTTGTTTTATCTGCAAAGAGTCAAGGTTTTGCGAGTTAGCATGACCAAGTTTACCCCATGCCTGTCTACATTTTATGGACAACAAAGTGCCTTCCTTTATTCATAAGTAGTTTTCTGACTAAATTATTTTTGCAAGAGATATACAGTAGGAGTCACAGATAATGCATTATATTAGTGCCTTATTTTGAGGGCTGTTAAATGCTTGAAATAGACTATTTTTCATTGTCTTCTGCCTTTCACGTCACGTCTCAGGATGGTCGCTAACAAAGGGCTTATGCGTGTTTCTGTGATGTCATCGGCTAATCAGAAGTTATTAATCATAATTGTGACTCATTTGATCAGCTCAAAACAACCTGGCTGCAGAGCCAAGCTCTCATTAGCAAAAAAAAAAAAGCAGATTTTAAATGATATCAAATATCATTCGTTTTCTCCAAGTATTATAAACAAACATAATTGAATGTAAGGCGGTTTTTATTTGCCATTCAAACACACTGAAAACTAAATGCGGGATCTAGAGGAGTCATCTCGCTCTACAGTTGCTGTACAAAGTGTTTATTACTGTCAGAATAGTCATTATTAATTATTAATGTCAGAAAAAGACCCATTGCACACATTATATAAGCATTTCCATCTCTTCATGCTGATCTGGCATCAGTATCAGTTCTAAATCCGCTGCTCTGCTCAGAGTTTTTCTATCTCTCTGTTTTTATATATATCAAGATGTTTTGCTAGTTGATTTTGTGTGTACATTTTTCATGTTCGTTTTATATGTTCCTTTCTGAAATATACTGTTACTTTTAGGATATTTAGTTTAAATGTTTGATTCGTTTCTAAATATACAGTACGTGTGAAATAACGAACCGGGTTTGTGTTTTTCTTGCTAGTTCAGAAATGCAATAGAAACACACTTGCCATTACTGAAATGAATTTAATTCAACAGACATTGAAAAAAGAAGTCGCATATCCCATTGTCCATGTTAAACAGTTTGTTCTTGACTGCAATAGTTACTCTTTCTGGTCTTCCATGATAGAGACCACTGTTTTTCCTCGAGCATGACCCTGCTCTACTTTCTGAAAGGCTTCTGGCACCTGAGCAAAAGAAAACACTTCCTCCACCACTGGACGAACCTACAAGAATATAAATGACAATACAAAAAAAACATGATTGTTACTCAGTGGTATCATGTTAAACATGTCCAGATCCAAAAAAATAAGCTTGAAAACAAAGAGCTTGTTCTGCATTGAGCGGCGTTTGAATATTGATGGATGTTGTTGAGGGTAAACTGCGGTGAAGTGGTTAAAACTCAGAGCCGCTAAACAAATTTCTGCTGGTTTAACCCATGACAGCCAAAGTATATGAGCCGTCGCTATCATGCGTGGTTTACTGTACCTGTAATGACTGTAAACACGCATGATCTGTTCAACTACGTGTTATCAGAAGTCTATCGGCACATCAGAGTTCAAACACAGGTACTGTCATTGTACCAAATCAGAGCAGACTGTGTATACAGTTCTACTGTAATGAAATATCTAACAGTTTATCATTGTGCGATGAAGTCGAATTCCTCCACAATCTTGCTCAATCTTGAAGTTGACAGCGGAAGCGCAAAAAGCCTGGTTATCAAACAAACGGCAAACAGGCGATACAACACAATGCGTTAAAGGAAACAAGATCAGCTCCACTTCCTGTCTTTTGCTTAAGGTGTGAACATGTTTTTATTTGACATGCATGCTTTCATACTCATGCTTCTAACTTTAAAATAGCTGGTCTGCTTAGCAACATGGAATACAAACCCCTAACAGAGTACTGAAGATGCATTTAAAGGGATTAACATTCGAATTTGAAAATCTTACATTAATATTCGGTCATCGCTTATTTTTTCCAGTTTTTTTGAAGAATGCTGAATATTTGTAGCCATTGATTGTTGATGTTTTTTTTATTGAAAGGATGCCAGTGGTTACAGGTTTTCAACATTCTTCAAAATATCTTCTTTTGTGTTCAACACTGGAAAGAAGCTCATAAATGGGTGAAAGTGAGTGTATTAGCACATAATATGCGACATTTAAAAATTACACTCATGGTCATGTGTTATTTTAAGGTACAATTCTAGCTATTAACAAAACAGAAACTAAAACTTTCAGCTCAATAAACTACTCATTAATAGAAAGGCAGTGGTTGTGTGTACGTATTGGGTATAATAAAATCATATACTTTATAAGTACTAATAAACTATACAATTATCACAGTGCTGGAGAGATTGTGGAGAATCTCCCAAAGTACAAGTGGATTGGCCGGAGATTAAAAGGGAACTTAGTAAAGTTTTAGGATACGACACATACCAATGCACCCAGTATTTTTCTGATTGATGGCTTGCCCTTGATCAGTTCAGTAAGTCTCACCTATTTGCACTTCATATATTATTAATAACAGCTAGGAAGATAATTACAGTGAACTGGATGAAGACCCACTGACCTACTTTAACAGGGGACACAGAGGCTGAATGAGATATATATATAAATATATATATTTGAGAAAATCCCTGCAGATTAGCAGTTGAAATCAGATATTTTCAGACCTGGGCATTAATCGAAACATACTTGATCTTTGAAATACTGTCAGGGGCTTTGTTGTAGTTATTGCCTTTATATTGGAGTTTATTTATTTATCTACCCACTCCCCCCTCCTTTTTAAGCTGTCATTATTTATTATTATAATTTCTATCTACTATTTTTCTATCAATTTGTTTATTTTTTGTGAATATAAACATTCTAAGTAAATGTTATTTGTATACTATGTTTATATAAACACAATACTTTAATAAAAAAGTACTAATAAACAGACAATATCTTAATAATAAGCAGGTAATAAGTTATTGGTGGGAATCGGTACTTAAACTAAAGTCTTCCTATGATCACTTTTTTATACTTACTTTCATCTTATATATTCACTAATCACAGAGCTCAAGGCTACCCTTTCAATAGTTTCTTTTTTATGTTGAGTGTGTGTGTGTGTGTGTGTGTGTGTGTTATATCTGAACTCTATTTATGAGAAATCTTTCATTGTTTTATTTTCAGTTTTAAAAAAGAGAAGTTGTAATAGCACAAGCTCATAATGACTGTCTCATCTGTCTCATTCCTGTTTTTTATATAAGAGCAAATGTGCAAAAATGTGATCACAGATCTACTGATAAAAAAATTCTGTTGTCACAACCAATGTTTTTTTTCTCGTGGCTAAATGTTTAGTTCTGCAACAGAATGTTATCTGTATAACTAATCTGTATAACATTTGGGGTCGTACCAGTGTGTGTGTTTGAATGAGATGAGTGTGACAGTGTTCTGTTAGTTTTATTGTATTAATATAGTAATATTTCTTGGTGAATTGTTTATTTTTATTTAGAAGTTTAGTCAATTTCATATGTATTTAGAAACGTGCTGTGATTCATTTTGTCATGTTTTTAGGTGGAATATTTTACCATCTAAAACTTGTAAACTGATAAATAAGCGACTAAGCCGAAGGAAAATGAATGGATGAATATCTTACCATCAGTACAATAGATTCTAAATAGCATATTGGCTAAATCTGGCACACTGTACAGTTCTGTATAATGAATGTGCATTGTCCCTGTCAATTTCACCTGACAAATCATTTTGGATAAATGACAAAGTAAATGATTAAAAGAGCTGTTTTAAGCATATTTCTGGAGTTAAATATTATGAAGGATGGTATAAAAAACTTAAATTATATTTGAAAAAAAATGTAACTGATTAAAATTAAAGATCATTTTCAGATTCCTCCAAGTTATTGATGTTAATTTGGCAAATGTTGCCAATTTTCTTCATTATTTGACAATAACTGTCTGTGTTTGAGTGGTCAGTGTGAACCTTGTTCATTAGAAGCAAGTAAAAAGGCTCATTTTGAGCACATTTCTTACAAAAAGACTTGCACAGGAAGTAAATCAGGAATTAATGATGCAGTTCAGGCAAATCAGAATCAGTTCTTTCATTTGAGAGACAAGAAATCTGACCTTTTACACTACCTTGTCACCTGTCCAAGTTTTAGGAACAACAAATAATAACTTGACTACTAGTTGATCATTTGGTATCAGAAGTGGCTTATATGAAAGGTAAAGGCCTCTAGATTACACTTGTTTTACCAAAATAAAATATGATCATGCCTTGATTTAATTATTGAATTAGGACAGTAAAGTCTGGCTTTGCTTAGACAAAAGTCTTGTCACCTAACAGAAGTAACGTACAGTATAGAATATAAAGTCATGGCGCAGTGGAAAAAGAATTAATAGTGTGTATGACTCCAATGAGCTTGGACTCCCAGAGTTCATCAAGGTTCTTTGCATTCATCTTCAATGCCTCCTCCTTCATCTTACCCTAGACATGCTCAATAATGTCCATTTCTGGTGACTGGGCTGGGCAATCCTGGAGCACTTTGACCTTCTTTGCATTCAGGAACTTTGATGTGGAGGCTGAGGTGAGAAGGAGCGCTATCCTGCTGAAGAATTTGCCCTCTCCTATGGTTTGTAATGTAATGGGCAGCACAAATGTCTTGACACCCCAGGCTGTTGATGTTGCCATCCACTCTGCAGATCTCTCGCATGCCCCATACTGAATGTAACCCCAAACCATGATTTTTTTTTCTTCAGCAAACTTGACCGGTTTCTTTGAGAGTCTTGGGTTCATGTGGGTTCTAACAGGTCTTCTGTAGTATTTGTTATGGTTGGGATGCAGTTCAACAGATGACTCATCAGAATAATCTACCTTCTGCCACTTTTCCAAATGATCAACTAGAAGTCAAGGTATTATTTGTTGCTCTTACAACTGGGATCGACGACAAGACTTTTGCCAGGTGGTGTACGTTCAGAAACTACTATATTACACATATCCAAAATATCAAAAAGAAAGGCCAGCACTTAAAAAGTGTGTTTTAAAACATGTGCAGTGTAAATTCCCAGTTAAGTCTGCTATACCTTTCCAGCATCAACCATTTCGCTAATCTCATCCAGCGCAGAGCCACTTGGAGCAAAGAAACCCCAGCGATAATGCACTCCTTTCCTGAGGTTCTGAGAATGAGACAGAGAAAGAGAGTTAATATGGAACACTTCAACTTCTCCAATGTCATCCAAACAGTGAAACTGTCAGGTTATCAGGTTTGGATTTCTAACCCTTCTCTACTTTAATTTTCCCTATTTCTCCTTTATCAGTATATAATCATTAATTGAATCATTTCTTCTCTCCTGCCACCACAACACAGGGTAAAGTAAAGCATGAACAGGTCATGGAAGTGAAAGGAAACTTCTTCTTAAGACTACTGCTCAAAACTGTTTCAGGTAAGTACCATGAGAGATTAGGGATTAGAGGTTTCAGAATCCAGTTCAAAGAGAAAAAATGTCATCATTTACTCATCCTTGACTTCCAAACAAGTAAAGTATTGAAGATATTTTGAAGAATGGTGTAAACCGGTAACCACTGACTTCCACAGTATTTGTTTTTCTGTCTAGTCCTTTGAACATTCTTCAAAATATCTTCTATTGTGTTCAACAGAAGAAAAAACTGTTCAGACTTAGAACAAGTTGAGGGTGAGTAAATGATGACTGCCCCTTTAATGTTAAAAAAAAGAACACGTGACTTTAAATACATAGAAATATATTTGATTTGGAACTATTTCTGGATAAGTTTATGACAATGCTCATGTGATTGTTTGCATAGACAGTCATATGTGCTTCTATTTAAGCAGAGGAAGCTCTTTAGATGATCTCAAATCATGTAGGGCAACTCAATCACCAGGTCTGACACCAAACTGTGCAGTTTATTCAGTTCCAGTTATTAATGTAAAAGAGCTAACTATAAAATAGAAGCATAAATAATAAGCATGGACACATAGAATGAAATGCATACTGTATGTATTTAAGCACCTTAAATACATGTGCAAAACCTAAACGTTTGTTTATGGGTATGTGTACTATAAAGCATTTGTGTGTTCTTTTGATGCAAGTATTAAGAGGATAAGGGTGTGTGTTTCCTACTGAAACAGGAAGTAGAAGTGCTATGACACCATGACAAAACAAAACATGGCACTAAAGATGCATTAAATATGATAGAAATACAGTACATTTGATAGTAAAACAGTAATATACAGTTGAAATCAGAATTATTAGACCCCCTTTGAATTTTTTTTTATATATTTCCCAAATGATGTTTAACAGAGCAAGGACATTTTCACAGTATGTCTGATAATATTTTTTCTTCTGGAGAAAGTCTTTATTGTTTTATTTCGGCTAGAATAAAAGCAGTTTTTAATTTTTTTAAAGCATTTTAAGGTCAAAATTATTAGCCCCTTTAAGCTATATTTTTTGATAGTCTACAGAACAAACCATTGTTATACAATAACTTGCCTAATTACCCTAACCTGCTTAGTTAACCTAATTAACATAGTTAAGCCTTTGCGTGTCTCTACAAGCTGTATATTAGTGTCTTGAAAAATATCTAGTCAAATATTATTTACTGTCATCATGGTGAAGTTATTACAACTAATATGTTTAGAAGTGTGTTGAAAACAATCTGGGGGGGGGGGGGGGGGGGGGGGGGGGGGGGGGGCAAGGGGGCTTCAACTGTATAAATTTCAAAATAATGCTGTACCATTGAACTTTCCATAATAATAACCCCAACACACATTTCACAAATATGTTTCTTGAGCATTAAATCAACATACTTGAATGAATTCTGAAGAATCGTGTGACAATGAAGGTTGGAGTAACAATGCATATTAATTATATTTGTATTTTGTATTGTGATTATATTTTACAGAATCAATACATTATACATCAATACATCATACACATAAATTTAGGCTTGGTGAGCATAAGACTTTTCCTCTACAAATACTTTTTTTTCACTTGTGTCATCCTCATTTACAGTGAGTCACTTCATAAATCTTGTTTCTAAACATACTTTCTCCTACATTATGACTTTCGATATTACTTTTCAGTGTTTTCCTCACAGCCTTTTGATGTTTTTTTGATCTTAATTGAAAAAGAGAAGTTTCAGCCGCTGTGGCAGAAGTAACTCATTCCACTGTCTATGTTTTTTTTTTCTATTTCCTACCTTCACCACTTTGCATCCTACAGTGACTGCAGACTGCATCATTCCATCCGCAAGGCCCAGTCGATCTGTGTTATGCAGGAACGGTGTTATTAGGGTCACAAATTTAGCACCACTCCAGGGTTTAAGAAGATCTAGGGCCCATTTTTCAGTTTCACCCCCAATGCCGTCTAAAATCAAATCAAACCTGGGAGAGATAAAGGAGAAATTTTAAAATTTTAAGTTCTTCTGAAACTCAAATCACAAGCTAGTTGCCCAAAAACGAACTTTTCTAAATTCTTCAGCTGCTTTTCAACTGGTCCAGCAGTGTAGTCCACAACATCATCAGCACCCAGGTCTCTCACCAGCCGCTCAGCATTCTGGGAACAAGTTACAGTCACATGTGCGCCCCAGGCTTTTACCATCTGTTGAGCAGAAAAACCTCTGTTAAAACTCAATTAAAATGCCACTTATTTAGCATGTTAGACCGAACATTATGCATTTTATTACTCTTTAAGAAGGAGAAAAAAAAACTGAAATTAAAATAAAAATTATTAATACCATCAATACTGTACCTGTATTGCAAAAGTTCCCACTCCTCCTGATCCTCCCAAGATAAGAACTCTGTATGAGAAAAGCATAGAATAATCTTAGCATAGATTCGCATAGACTAATGGTCTAAATTAACTGCCCATCCATGATTTTTCATCTAATCCTCTAAGATTACATGAGAAAAATGTAAAAGTGTTGATGAGATGAAAGTGAAGTGAAGAGAAACGTCCTGCACATAAAGTATGGTTGTCTTTAAATAAGAGGAATCTGCTGCATAATGGGGCTAATGTGAAAATACATGCTTCAATCTGATAATTAATGTCATTTTGTAATTATTTTGAGGCACCTAATCTAATCCTGCTGCATGCTGATTCAGTTAATGCTGTGAGGACATAATGAACGGAATACATCAGACCAACTCAAGGCCGGAGGTAAAATATGACACAGAACAAAACAAACACAAAGAGGAACAAGTATTTCTAGGTAAAAGGGGGTCGTTTAAATATATTTATTTATTTATTTATTTATTTGAATACATTTTTCATTTAAAATTTCTCTGTTCATTAGAACTAAAACTAATTATTTAAACTGCTGTGCATTTCCAGGTTTTAAGCATCTAAGATGAATGCAATGCTGTGCTCTTGTCCACGTTTTACTCTTATCTTTAATTCCTCTATGTTATAATGGGGTTAAGACAGGGTATCAGCCTGGCTTTGCTATAGCTCGTAAATAAAACTGGCAAGTGGTACACAAAAATAGAGCTTATCTTGCAGAGTGCACAATAGTGGACAACAGCCAAAACCCAGAAAGACTGGCATGTTTAGTTGTCTTTCAGTCCTTCATAATGTGGTTCAGTCACCGAGAACAGAACCAGGGGCGTAGCAACCGGGGGGACGGGGGGATGCGTCCCCCTCACTTTTAGAGACAGACCACTTAGAGACAGCTGATTAAGAATGTAAACCTTTGGATTTCATATAGCCGTCCCCCCACTTTTAAAATGTCCACTATGCCCCTGAATAGAACAGTCCTGTATGCAGCTTTCAAACATGCCAAAATGAAAGCAACATAAAATTATTGTGCTGCAAGGAGGAATGGAGAAGAGATTTATGGAATTATAGTGACAATACTTTTTCCAGTGTTGGGGAAAGTTACTTTAGAAAGTAATGCATAACAATATTGAGTTACTCCCTAGAAATATAACTAGTGTAACTTAGTTACTTTTTATGGTAATTAATGCGTTACGTTACTTGTACGTTACTTTTTTTTGCTTGGCTGAGGTTTAATCTCTCACCGTGTTTATTTCTTTCAAGAAGAGCTCTGCAATTACAGTTTTTCTCAGTCACTTTGGTACATTTCTCACATCAGAATTGAGATTTGTAAAGCAGTAAGTGCCCTTCTCAGAACAGAGTGTACAAATAGCAAAGCAGCATGGATTACCTGCAAAAGCCAGTCTCTTGCTCAAAATCTTTAGTTCATCTCTCAAAACTAAATTTCTGTGTCAATGAATGTGTGAGTTCCATCAGAATGACAAGTCCTGCTGTCATTGTGTACGGATAAGACAGTCAAATGACTTAGTCATGTTGTCAATATAACAGTGTACTCTGGAGGGATGTTCTGATGTAAACTATGGCTAATTTTTTTTTTTTTGCTGTTTGTACTATAATTTGTTGCTAGATCATGTCATTGTGATACAAAAATGAAAAGACAGCACTGTAAAACACAAAGGAAACAAAACAAAAGTTGAAATGTGAACATAAGACAAGCTCCTTTCAGATGCACCTTCATTAAACAAAACCAACATTCGCCTGCGAGAAATGTACCAGTTGTAGACAGATTTAGAACAAAAAGTCTAATGGAAAGTATAGAAAAATGCATTATGACTAAATATTAAGACAGCTTGTTCACCATTTTGCTTGTAAAGACTTATGCCATGAACAAATGATTAAATGTTGTGGGGGGTGAGACTATTCAACAGAGACCAATATAATACATTTTGATAAACATGACATAAGGGATTGATAATGTAGGAAACATCAGTTAATTGCACGTAATCATTTGCTTGGATGTGTGCAAGCTTTTGCAACTGTTTTTTGATGTGCACAAGTGTCACAATAATGTGAAGATTGAACAAGAAGTCTTGAGAATTTCAATTCTGATCTGAGAAATGTACCAAAGCGACTGAGGAAAACCGTAACAATGCACTGTATAACCAACACCTACATTTATCTTAAAGAAAATTACACATTTACACATAAAAAAATATTTTAGGATAATGTTATGTGAGACTTCCTGACCCCAGAGATATTCATGCCGTATATACCGATTATTGAAAGTTTAAAGCAATGTGTTTGCTACTTTTGTACTATTTGTTTAAGTAAAATCACTGTTCATTGAGACTATAATCCCCTTTTCCTTCGATGCGTTCAAAATAATGAACACATTCTCTCATTGAATGCATGATTCGTTGTAACTACTTTAATTTTAATTCAGCCAATTAATTTAAAAGCCAATTAATTAAACTAAAAAGTAACTCAAATATTAATATTTTTAAAAGTATTGCATTATTTTACTTGTTACTCAGAAAAGTTATATTATTACATAACTCGCGTTACTTGTAATGTGTTACCCCCAACACTGACTTCTTACTTTAGTAGTCATTATTTATTTCCAGATGTCAGCAAGTGCTGATGCAGTGTGTACTCTGACATGTTCCTTGTACAGAACAAGATAATAAATCAGGATTGAAGTTTGCATAATCTGACTGTTACAACAAGCAACAATCTTGTGTGACTTGAACCTGGCATTAAAAATAAAAGTAGCAATGCTGCTGTAAAAAGTAAATTTCAATGAAAAAAAAAAACAATATTTCAATGCATTTTATAGCAAGGCAAGACAAAATAATAATTGATTCCAACAAAAAAGTACTTGCCGTTTTTTTGCAGAGTTATCTTTGTTGAGGCCACCGGTGTTGACGATGGCAGACCAGGCTGTTGCAGCCACATATGGGATGGATGCAGCTTCATCATGCCTCAGTGATTTAGGCTTATGTGAAACCTGAATCACAGATAAACAATGGAATTCTTTACACTTAAGCAATGCGAATATGTACAGGACAATGTCTGTACTGCGCTCCAAATCAGAGTTTGATCCATGACATGCTTCTGAACAATTACCTCATTGCCACTGACCACTACAAACTCTGCCAGACTGCCCTGCTTCCATGGAGGAATAGCGGCCCACACCTAATGGAGAAAAACAAACAATTTTAAAAAGCCAGAGTAGAAAATACCTGATACCTGAGTTAAGCATAGCTTGAAAAAATAACTAAATATGGCACCTGATCTCCTGGTTTAAAGTACTTCACATCCAGCCCACATTCCATGATCTCTCCGGATACATCTCGACCCAGAATGAGAGGAAACTCACCACCTGATTGGCTGATGTTCAGTGGGTCACGCTTCATAGCCATAGTAGCTGCTCCATAACCACCTTAAAAGAGTGAATAAAATAAATTATTTACTACATACATTACTCACTTTTACCTAAAAATGTACATATATTTATTGTACATTTTAAAATGAAATTGGCATTAAGGAGTGTAAGTTGAGCCAGTCACAACATGTCTTGTGTGACTCATGCTTTCATAATATCAGGTGTGTTTGTACATGATTTTGGATATACTGTAGGGGAACTGGTGTAAAGCTGATCATAAACAAAAAAAAATGTTAATTGAAATAAAGCTGGAATATTTAACTAACATGTAAGGACTAGATGAAAATCTTCAAACTAACTGAAATACAACAAACAAACTAAAAGTTAATCTGAAAAAAATATAAATCAAAGCTAAAGGAATGTATAGCATAGAGCAGGGTTTCTCAACCACGTTCCACCAACACTACATGTTTTGGATGTCTCCTTTGTCTGTGACACCCATTACAGGTGTTTCAGTTTCTGCTAATAAGCTGATGATCTGAATCAGGTGTGTTTGTTTAAGGAGACGTGGAAATGTGCAAAGCTGGTGGTCTCCAGGAACGTGGCGGAGAAACACTGGCATATAGTTTAAAATTACAACATACAAAAGACAATATAATGTAGACGAATGATTGCATATAATAATAACTATGCAGTTCACATTTATGATAAATTGCGTGCCATATTGCAAACATTTTGTTTATGAAAGATGTGATCTCGTTACTCGCTAGCATATGAAAGTGTCAAACATTTGTGAACCACATAAGATGCCTTTATTCGACCTTTGTTAATTCCCACAAGACATATAACTTAATACATATAACCACGGATATATTCTAGTGAAGTGTTGTGAAATCCCTTCACATACCCCTCATACTGATGTCAATGGGGTTGAGACCCGCAGCGTGCACTTTCACCACCACTTCATTGGGATAGTGGATGATCGGAAGTGCTGCGTTCTTGGTGAACCTCAACACATCGTTTTTCCCGTATTTGTCAATGACCCATGCGGGCATTACAGTCCTGCGAGCGGCTGAGAAACTGAAGCTCCTGTAATGACATCTCAGCGAGCACACCAACCACCGTCTACACATCAACATGTTTGATCAAACTTAAAAAAGATCCAGAGGATCCCGCTTAGAGTCTCATAAAAGCGTCATTGGTCAGAAATAAATGTTATAACTGTTGAATAACACGCTCGAGTACAGCCATTCCGCAAAGTCAAAACAAACCGGTGAACTTTCACACGACGCTTTGGGCCAATCACAGGCCGAGCTGCTTCTGGATTGACCAATCAGAGGGCGGAGATGACAGGACGTCATTGAGGTCAACACAAAGTGTCATGTCAGCCTCCAGTGCGGCGAGGCGTCCTGTGGAAGCGATGCTTGGCCTGTCTATTAGAGAGGTCTGTATAAATTTGTTCATCCAGCTTAAATGTTGCTAAGAATTAAACTTTAACGTTATAAAGATTCACCTTGCTATTTCTTGTCGTTGTGCTGTAAACTCTCTCAAAAATGACCAATAGCCAAGTGTGACAAAGCTAACCAGTAAACCATTCAGGCTGTTTTCAGCAGGATGTTATTATTTTTGTTTTCTCGACAAAAGTTTCAAAAAAATTTCACTCCCGCATTTCTTGAAAGTTAAATTATTATTAATGCTTATTTCTATTAATTATATTAATAGTGATAATATAAAAAATATATATTTTTTATATATAATCTTAATTATTATTAAGATTTTTTTTCCTGCTTCATATGTATGTGGAAACAGGATACTTGTTACTTTTCAGCATTTATTTTATGCATAGAGAGTTTAAAATGGAAGCATTTGTTTGTACCATCACTCTTCTCTTTGATTAATAAATGTATTAAAATTAAGTATAATTCTTTTAATTATTGATAATCAGAAATTATGTCTGCTAAGCATGAGGCCACATTTCTCAAAAAGCCCATGTTTCTGACTGCTATAGGTGTCTCAGGCACTGAGGGATGGGAAGGTCTCTGCCACTGAACTCTGCAGAAAATGCATCAACCAAATACAACGAACACGTTACCTGAATGCTTATATAACAATTGCAGAGGAGACGGCCATGGAGCAAGCAGAGAGAGCAGATAAAAGGTTCCACACAGGTCTGTTTGTGTCACATAAAATGTAAGTCTATTTATTTTTTAATCATAATTTCCACGTACTTCATGTTTTTGTTTTTTAGGTAAAGCACTTGGTCCTCTAGACGGCATTCCTTTCTCAGTAAAAGACAACTTCTGCACAGAGAACATCAAGACCACCTGTGCTTCAAACATGCTTAAAGGTCAGCTAAAGTACACTAAAGCTAAAGTAAAATATATTTACTGTCTCTGTCACAAAATGATTGTGAATTGTTTGATTCCCATTTTCTGTTTGGATTGGTAGGTTATGTTCCTCCGTTCAGTGCTACAGTTGTGCAGAAACTGTTGGATCAAGGAGCAGTTCTTGTTGGAAAAACTAATTTAGACGAGTTTGCAATGGGGTAAGTAAACTGTCTTCTTTAACAAAAAATGATGCCTTTATTCATCAAGGATTGAAAATTTATCAGGATTCAACACATAAGAGACTCCTAAAACGTATAGTAGCACAATCATTTTCAACATTAATAATAATTACATGTACTTTTATGCATTTGGCATATAAGCTTTCATCCAAAAGTGGCTTTTGTGAAAGTTTTTCCCCCTTCTAATGCTTTTCTATACCATTTGAGTTACAAGAAGGCTAATGATTATTTAAAAAAATATTGAGCTCCAAATCAGGGTATTAAAATGATTTCTTAAACATCATGTTAAGACTGGAATAATGGTCACTGAAAATTCAGCTTTGCTATCAACATGAATAAATTAAATTTTAAAATATAATAAAATACAAAAAGCTACTAAATTGGAATAATACTTCCTTCTTTTACTCAATTTATTTATTTATGTTTTAATAAAAAAAGTCTTGGCGATGAACATTTTAGTCATTGTGCATAAAAAATCTTTAATAAGAATTAAAGAACTAAAATACCTTAAATGTCTTAATGATGTCAAATAAATGATTTTTTAAATATATATTCAGACATGGGTTTCTTTGCAAGCATTACTGACAATTCCTCTCTGTCTTTTAAGAGCTGGTAGTACAGATGGTGCTTTTGGTCCAGTTCGTAATCCATGGAGTTATGCAGCCCCTTACCGTGAACAGAGTGCAGAAGATCCAGACTCAGACTGGACAATAACAGGAGGAAGTTCAGGAGGCAGTGCAGCAGCAGTGGCGTCTCTCAGCAGCTTCCTGTGAGTCTACAACAGGGTATCCGCAGGGTCTTAAAAAATCTCAAAACTCAAAAGCTAAATTTTAGGCCTTAAAAAGTTTTAAATCTACTGAAATGTTGTATTGTAGGTCTTAAATCTTTTTTAAACAGGTCTTAATTTTCCTTTGTTCATGTATAGCTACCCAATCTGGCCATTAACACCCATACAATCACCAACAATCCATCAATAAAACTTTTTATTTTAAAATAGCATTTAATTTTTTTCCTCACAGTAACATTTGCTTAATTTCTCCATTTATTTGCTGCTGAGGATACTGACCTAGCCTGACTTTTTTTTATTATTAAATTATTATTATTGTAGACTGAAGTAATTGACCACTGTGTTTTGTTCTATTCATGGCAAGGGTTTAGGTTTTGTGAATGGATATATTTGAAAATTAATTAAAAAAAATATTCAAACTAAATTATAATTATTTTATTATTAAATGTATTAAATTTTAAGCATTTTTGATAGGACAAGTGAAAATCTTTTCTAACTGGGATATTCGAAAACAAAAAATCCTTAGCATTTGGCCTTGTATAAGTCTAAAATGTCATACATAATGGTCTTAAAAAGGTCTTAAAAAGTCTAATATTTAACTTGGTGAAACCTGCAGAAACCCTGATATACATCCTAAACATTTGGTAGTAAAAGTACTGCTTCTGTCTAACACACTGTTTATTTGAGTAGGTGCTCTCGAGTTAAATTAGAGGAACAGTTGTGCATTTGAAATAATATATTCATTTATTCATTCATCCATTTTCTTTCGGCTTAGTCCCTTTATTAGTCTGGGGCCGCCTGAAATAATATAACATATAAATAATTTAGTATTGGGATGTTGATAAAAACATATTGCTTATTTTGTGACACTTTATAATTGAGCAAAGTACATTAATTAATAATGTAAAGAAATGTATTTAGTTTTCATATGCACAACATGAGTTATGTATGTAAAAACACTTTACTACACAAGGTCTCTGACAATAGGTATACACACAACTATGGGGGGAAAATAAAAAATCTGCCATTATTTACTCACACTTCAGTTGTTCTAAAACTGTGTGACTTTCTGTTTTACACAAAAAAAGATAATTTGAAGAAAGTTGGAAACCTGTAACCACTGAATTCCATAGTATTTGTTTCCTACTATGGAGATAAATGGTTACTGGTTTTCAGCATTCTGTAAAATATCTTTTTTATGCTCATCAGAATAAACTCATAATGGTTTGGAACCACTTGAGGGAGAGTAAATATTAAGTAAATTTTCAATGATCGATGAACCATCCCTTTAAGAGACCACATGAAAATTCACAGTTACTCTGGATTTACTGTAGTTCATTAGGTATGATTTGATTAAAAATCAAATTAAAAAATTTGTTTTATTGTATAAAGTTCTGATCATATCCAATTTCCATTTTCCCCAGTTCTTAATAACTTTCTGTTTTCCAGTAAAAAGTATTGTCATTTAGGGATTTATTTGTTTAGTTTTTGTCAGAAAATGACAATTAGAATAGCAAATGTTTTCTCTTGTTTTGATCAAAAATCAGGATTTTCCACCAAATATGAATTTCTTAAAATATATACAAATTTAAAACTTTGGTATTATGTTGTCTGAAATGTCTAAAAGCGTGTCATCTTTTCTGTTTTTATTTAAATACTCCAAAAAACAATTACATTTTACTCAAACTATAAATCAAGCATTTTCAAGTGTTCTGTAAATGTTTCCATAGCTGTAAATCTGATATGTTGTACACATGTTTTTCATTTAGAGCCTTAGGATCTGATACTGGAGGCTCCACGCGTAACCCTGGTTCTCTCTGTGGAGTGGTGGCTCTGAAACCCTCTTATGGCCTTCTGTCCCGTCATGGCCTCATCCCTCTGGTTAACTCAATGGACGTGCCAGGAATCATGACCAGAAGTGTTCACGATGCCGCCACTGTCTTGAGTATGACAGCTGTCATTGTTGAGCATATCAGACTCATTGATTTAAAAATCAGTGTTTTATGTTTTTAACTTTTGTGTTTCAGGGATTCTCCAGGGCCGAGATGAGAGAGACTCAACAACTGTCCAGGCACCAAACACTCCACCCAGCCTTCCTGAACATTTTGACATGAGAGAGATATGCGTCGGTATACCAAAGGTAAAGCTGCATTCAGATAATCCACTGTGTGACAACAGATTGGGACTCATTGATTTTAAGCCTGAACAAGCTATTTCACCATATAAAAATACATATATATGTACTTATGAAGCAAAATGAAATGTCTTTATTACAAGATATTTATTAAAATGTCTCTTAATGCCCAAAATTCACTCTACTGCAAAGTAATGCCTTAAAAGATGTTCAAATGGAGCATAAATTGTTTCATTTATAAAGTCATGTCATGTTATATTTATTGCAAATATAAAATAAATAAGTAATATGTAATGTTGTTTTGCTGCATTATAAATATCTGTACATCCTTAAATCAAGATACATGTTCTTATCATGAATATTGAACATATAGAAGTGCAAAATGTCATACAATTTATGCAGAAAATTAAGAAAACTTTTCTGTCAGTAGTGAATAAAACTTTGTTGATTTCTCACAAATAAATGTACTTAACATGCAGAATAAACATATGGAAATGCAAAATGTAGCGCAATTTATGCAGAAAAATAAGAACGTTTCTGTCAGTAGTGAACAAAACTTTTTTTTTATTTATGTGGATTTCTCTCATCCATCCCCAATGTTTTTGTTTAATATCACAAACTTAATTTGAATCCATTTTTTGTAATAAAGACAACAGTTCATTTTGCTTCACAAGTGAGTGTATGCACTTCTATGGTCATCTTTAGACATTCTCTTGGCTATAAGTAACTTGGCAATGATGTCAACTAACTCAGAATGTTAGTGAAGTGTTAGCAAGCTGTTTGGTAAGTGATAAGTTTAGTAACATAGGTTGAGATACTTGCAAAGTTCATTATTGTCAGTAGGCATCAAACAGACCATCAAAATACAGTTTTAACAGATATTAACTCTGCTAAAACCAATGACTGCTAATGACTTGATATGTATTTGAATATGAAGCAGAATGTCTGTAATAGACCGGCAAATGATTATATTCAGCCAGGATTACTGTAATGCAATTATCAAATGGCCATTATACAGTTTATTTTCTTAATACAGTAATAATAATTTTCACCAAAATATGCTTAATTGATTTAAAAATACCAAACAATGGGCATAAATATTAGCAAATAATGGTCAACCTATTTTGAAAAGACTTTAGTTTGATGATCCCTTTGACCACAACACATTTTGTTGGCTAAAAGTTGCATTGCAACTACATGCCAATTAATTCTTATTTGAGCATTAGTAGACTGTCTGCTTAATATCTGTTGAGACTGCTCCTTCAACAGACATTTAAATGACTATAAGAAGCTTTGCAAGTACATGTCTACTTACACCAACTCTACCCCAACCTAACAGTCTACTTGTAATCTAATGAGGATTAGTTGGCATTTAGAAGTAATGTACTATATCTTAAATTCAACAAAATGCGTTAAAGGAACCATCAAAATAAAGTGATACCGCTATTTTTCCAGATTTTCAGGTGAAACATGACCCATACCTGTCATTGTAAGCTTGAGTTCTGTATGTTTATTATTGTAATAGAGTTTCTGTGATGTAGGAATATCATGCTCCTGGTCTGTCAGAGGACACTTTGGCCCAGTGGAGTCGAATGGCAGACATATTTGAAAAGGCGGGTGCTAGGGTAAAAGAGGTGTCTTTACCACACACCCCATACTCCATCGTCTGTTACCACGTCCTGTGCTGCTGTGAGGTGGCATCCAACATGGCACGGTTTGATGGGCTTGAATACGGTACTTACACCTAAACATTTCCTAAAGTATTCTATAACAATCACCCCTATATAATGTGTTTATGGGATAGTTTACCCAAAAATAAAAATTTTACCATCACTTACTCACCCTTGACTTGTTTCAAAGCAGTTTGATATTTTGAAGAATGTTGAAAATATGTTACCATTGACATCCACAGGTTTTCAACATTCTTCAAAATATCTTCTTTGTTTTCAATAGAACAAAAACTCACACTGCTTTGGAACACATGAAGGCGGAGTAATTGATGGGAGAATTAGGTGAACTTAATCCAAGGCCAACACTGCAGGTTAATAGGGACAAAAATGAATATTTATCACCATACAGTACGTCCACAGTTAATTGTTTACATTAAGAATTCAATTTTTTTAAATGAAATGTTCTGTTTAAATACCCAAATGAGGCATTATTTGATTAAATATCCTCATTTACATAGATTTTCTGCAAAAAAAATCTAAACATTGGATTGTCAGGTTTAAAATAAATGTTTATTTTTTATGAATATTCATAAATCAGTCAAATTAATGTTCAAAAAATTTAATATAAATATAAAATATAAAAAAAAATGTATCAATACTGCTGAAATTGAGGTTTATGGCTCTGTGCAAAAGAAATCTACAAACACAAATGGATAAAGAGCTAAAAAAAACACTTGAGATATATATTTATTTGGGATCATTATACTGAAAAAAAACACTTTATGAGAAGTCAAAAATCCCAAAAGGTGCATGAAAAAATATTTTGTTATGCTTTAGGATGTTATTTGTGATGTGAAAAACATAAAATATCATTTTAACATCACTATATTAAGTTTGAGTTAATATATTGAGTTTTAAAGCCTTTTAAAATCTCTTTTTTTTGTCCTCAGGTCATCGTAGTGCAGTGGACAGCTCCACAGATGCCATGTACGCCACCACACGACATGAAGGATTCAACAATGTTGTTCGCAGAAGAATCCTCTCAGGGAACTACTTCCTTCTGAAATCGTGAGAGTCTCAAAAGCAGAACTACTGTTGTCTCAGATCCGTTGAACACAATTTTAGCTTATTCATTGTGTTTGTGGCAATCCTCACGCACACTTTCATTTAAAATAAGCATGTGTTTTAAGTAAATTTAGCTTACAGATTGGCTATTGTTCTGCAACACTGGTACAATATTACCATGAGTGTATTATAGTTATACTGTTTAAAAGATTGATGTTAGTAAGATTTTCTTATTTTAAGAAATGAATACATTTAAGCCGAGTTTAGACTATGATTTTAGCCCCGATTTTGATTCGCCGACAGGTTTTGAGAAATCACAGACAAATGCCTGAAATTACAGGCAAATCGGTGCTCGGTCACGCGAGTAACAATCACACAGTAACAGTAACAATCACTATCAAAGACGCGATCTGAGAGAATTTGGCGTGCTAAATATCTGGACATGTTGGCGATTGCCATGTGAAATGCATTCTGATTGAAAATAACATTGTAATTACCTACAGCTGATGAGCGAGCAGCATCCATAGTGTGGGTATCTACAGGCCAGCGGGGTGTTGGGGAGAAGTTAAAAGCACTCATTTTCAGTTTTTTTAGAGCCAAATGGTGGAAAATCTAGTGTAAATTTGGCAGGAGCACCTGTGTCTGTTTGACTTATCATCTGAGCAATATCACAACTGGGTCAAAAAAGAAAAAAATTGAGGAGAAATTGCTAATTCGCTTCAAACCCAAAATAATCAATGAGCAAAATAATCAAAAGATATACCACGTGACCTCGCTGTGTTTCCATGTCACTTCTTGCATGTGTTTGGTTGTGAGACGTAGTCTGGGCAAAGTTGTCGGCGATTCTTCCTATTTTAAAGGCATGCAGTGTGAAATCCCCTCCATCTTGCAGTGTTAACAAAGCTGCGACGAAATGCTACCCCTAGATAGTCATGCAGTGTGAAAACATCTGTGACACGACTACTTTAAAAATTTAAAGATGCATTAGATGCATTAAATTGATCAAAATTGTCAGTATTTTAACATTTATTGTTTTATATATTAGCAATATATAAATTTATATAAACTTTCTTATCAAAGACTCCTGAAAAGTAAATCACAGCTTTTACATAATTATCAATCAACACAACTGTTCTGTTTTAATATTAATAATAATAATAATAATAATGATGATGATGATGATAATAATAATAATAATACAAAGAAGAAAGGGGGTTTCATGAGCGAAAGGGGGTTTCATTCGTTATATTAGATTAATTTCTGAATGATTAGGTGACACTAAAGAGAAATGAAGAAAGCTAATTCAGCAAATTTAAAAGGAAATTAGTTATTTTTAAGTGTAATAATATGTTACAGTATTCCTGCTGTCCAATATATTTTATAAATGCAATCTTGGTAAGCAGAAGAGATGTCCTTCAAAAATGAGAAAAACAAATCTTGCCACTTCCAAACTATTGAACAATAGTCTATTGTACATGAACTCATTAACATTGACCTGCACTTTAATCAAGCAATTGTGATGAGAAATTGCCTGCTAAAATGTCCATCATTTATATAGAGATTTTTTGTATATACGTTTAAAGAAAGTACACTGTAAGAATATCTGTGGATTAGCAGTTTTCTGTATTTTGTTACATTGTTTTTTTTGGCATTTTTTCATATTTATTTATGTTTTTGAATTGCATTATGGGACCCTGATCTTTCTTTCAACGACTGTTAACCTTGAAAAGTTCGAAAAAGTGACTTTTATTAACATTTTTCTACTTTAAAGTGATCTATTGTCTGGGTTGGCGTTGTATATTATGAAACTAAAACTTTGTAGTAACTCCTAGTACATTTTTTTTATTATTATTTTACAGACTGTATGTTATTTCTTATATATTATATCAAACTACTAAAATGTAAATAAAAGTCACTTTGTTAAACTGTAGAGTTGAATTTTCAACATTAAAAGTCCACAGAGCAGAGATCAAGGTCCTACAATGCAATTAACAATCATAAATAAAAGGAAAACACAAAATACAGAACAGGTTACTCTATAAACAAATTAAATGGCATAAAACACCTTCAAAATTGTACAATGATACTGTACATTATCTTTGACTTGCAAATCTTTTGATATTAGTCCAAACCTACTGCAAAGTAGTGGGTTTTTTTATGCAGCTGTGTCTTGGTTTTCTCTCACTGTGGGTTTACAGATATCAGAGTTTCAAATCTTCACAATCTTTCACTCTTTATCTCTTTAGGAACTATGAGCGCTACTTTGTGAAGGCTCAACAAATGCGCCGTCTTATTGCTGAAGACTTTAAAAAAGTGTTTAGTTCTGGCATAGATGTTCTCCTCACCCCCACAACACTAAGCGATGCGGCACGTTACTCTGACTTCATAACAGAAGACAACCGAACACGCAGTGCTCAGGAGGATGTCTTCACACAGCCTGTCAACATGGCAGGTATGCACATGTGTAAATGCTACATAAAAGGTGAATTGTCACTGCTGAGTACTGCACAGTCACAACAAACACGAAGGGCTGATAATGACCTCTAAATACAGCAGGGGTTTTAGCAGTAAGTAGTCAAAAAAACAGCGATTCCTAACCGAGTAGATATTAAAATACCAGTTTGATTATAAACGGTTAATATTACAATTTTAAAAATCATAATTAAAATGATATCTAAAAAATTTTGTTATTGAAAAAACGTATGGTGCATACTGTTCAGCATTAAGCAAAGAGATGCAGCATGTAGCGGAAATTTAGCTTTAGTCTTTTTTTTTACTTTAATTATGGGAACAACAGCACTATGGTTTCCCTCACAGTCCAAAGACATGCGCTATAGGTGAATTGGATAAGCTAAATTGTCCGTAGTGTATGAGTGTGAATTTAAAAGTGTATGGATGTTTCCCAGTGTTGGGTTGCAGCTGGAAGGGCATCCGCTGCGCAAAACATATGCTGGATAAGTTGATGGTTCATTCTGCTGTGGCGAACCCTGGTTAATAAAGGGACTAAGCTGAAAAGAAAATGAATGAATGAATGAATGACAACAGTTCTGTGCGCCACCTACTGTCAGCTTTTTATGCACTATTGCAAATATTAGATTAAAAGCGTGCATTCAAAATAAAAAGTGACTTAATTTGAATGTAGTAAATGTTAATAATATAACATGTTTTGTTTGACATGTCAGCCAACCAACGTTTAAAATCTGGCCTCTGTTGTTAATGTTATCATTTGAATCTTTATGAAGTTGTTGTCATTATTAAAAACAGCTCATTTTAAATACGTGTCGGTTTTTAAGAGGGTGAGCCCTCAAACAGTTCTGTGTATATGACATTCTTCTTTTAGATGAACACAGTTGTAAACACAGTAGTTGTACATTAGTAGTTTACATTTTATCCTGGCTATAGCAATGTTGGATAGCGGCCCTTTTATTTGAAGCATCTAAAACAAGGTGTCCACTGGGTCTTAAATTTCAAAAACTATATTTCAGGCCTTAAAAAGTCTTAAATTCACTGAAATATTGTATTGTAAGTCTTGAATCATCTTAAACGGGTCTTAATTTTGCTTTGTTCATCTATCCAATCAACAACAATACATCTCAATAAACCTGTATATTTACATTTGTTATTGCAAAGAGATACAATTCACAACATCTTAGACATTTTTACAGAAAATTCCCCTTTAAATTCCCTCATCAGGGAAAGAAAACTAAAAATTAAAAAAAGAATTATATGATTCTTCAGAGTCATTAGAAAAAAAAAATCCTCAGTGTTTAACCTTGTATTAGTCTAAAATTTAATTTTTAATGATCTTAAACGGGTCTTAAAAAGTCTTAAATTTGACTTAATGAAACCTGATGAAACCCTGTAAAAGCACATAAATCTGTCGTACGAATAGCCCAAATGTTTCCAGTGGTTTGATGTGTTTTTGTAACAAAAAAATTCTAAATTATAAACCCAAATCTCTTACTCGACTTATATGATCATGTAGTCCAGTTCAAACAAATATGGCTGTGCTAAATACATCTACTCTCACCAGAGCTTCTGTTACAAATGTAATATACGTCAATTCACAGGAAGTTGTCTAGAACATGCCAGCCACTACAAGTCAGCGATTGTAATTAAAAAAATTTATATATTTTGTTGCAAAAACACATTGCTCCACATCATAAGACATGTGTTAACCGCCTGTTTACATATGGGTTAGTTTTATGACAGATTTGTGCACCTTTGGAAGCTTTGAAAAAGGGCCATTACCCAACACCATTATACAGCATGGAAGAGCCATGATAAAATTGAAAACTACTTTGATTTTTAGTCTGAAAGAAGAAAGTCAGGATGGCTTGAGTAAATTATGGGATCATTTAAATTTTTGGGTGAACTATTTGTTTAAGTGTTTTGAATGCTCAACAATGGTTCTCTTGGAAAAAATATGTGAAAATGCATCTATGAAGCAACAAACACATACGTTCATCTTTGTATGATATTTTTGTAAGCCAAAATAAGTCTGGAAATCTGTACGTTTTTATTTATTGTCTTTCCCCCTTTAGGTCTGCCTGCCATCACGGTCCCAACAGCGCTCTCACAGCGAGGTCTTCCCATTGGCCTGCAGCTGATCGGTCAGACACTACAAGACTGGAAATTGTTGACAGTCGCCCACTGGATGGAGAAACAACTCCACTTCCCAATGATCCAATTCCACAGGGACTCAAATGAAAGGGAGCAGAGAAGATCCATCAGAGACAGGACACACACAGTAGGATCATAACCAAAACCCAAAGACAGAACAGGTGTCAGAACAGAACGGGGATTGTCTGTATATCTCTGTTCTTGGGTGTAAGATTCAAGGCTTATTTTCCCAAAATACAAGTGACTTTTATTATGCAGCGTTGGTGTATGTGGAGCCACTGAATTAAACGTAGTAACTGCAATTGTGTCAAGAATGCATAATTAACTGTGAAAAAATTATCACACTTTTAATTAAACTTATTATTTGTTATCTAATTGTAATCTGTAAAATGACTCGCTACAAACCAAACCCAATTTGCAAAAGCATGATCGTTTAGGGAGGTAAAATATTCCTCATTTACAGTACAGACAGAGCATGTACAGTACAGGCCAGCCTGCAGCAAGAAACTTGTAGTCTTCAAGAATGGTTGTAGTTTTCCAACTGAACTGCATCCACAGTGTGCACCGTTTGCACTGCACCACAGCAACAAACCACACTGGAGCAAGGTTTAACCACATTCTCAATGCACACATCCTGTTTCCAACGAATAAAAATACTTTTCTTTGTAAAAGAGCTTCAGTTAAGTACAGAATGTGACTGACAAATGTATAAAGTGATTTATAGATTCACATGTGCATAATAGATTTTGCAAGAGAACACAATCCAAAGTTAACCTATAAAAATAATGCAGAATAAAGGGATGGATCATCCAAAAAGAACAATTTGCTCACTATTTAACTATCTCAAGTAATTCCAAACCTTTATCAGTTTCTTTATTCTGTTGAACGCATGTATCCAGCTTTCTTCAAAACATCTTTTGTGTTCAACAGAAAAAAAAAGTCAAGGTTTGGAGCAAGTGAATGATGAGTAAATAAGAATTGTCAGTTTTATGTGAACTGTCCCTTTAAGATTTACACTATCATAAAAACGTTGAGGGTGGTAAGTTTTTTAGAAAACGTGTGAAAATGTTTTTCTGTACTGGCAAATATGAGCTTTTAGCATCTTTACATCAGTGAGAATCACATGATATTTCAGAAATCATTTTGATTGGCTGATTTAATGCTCAAGAAACATTTGCATAATATTCAGAATCTGTTTTATTGCCAAGCGTGCTTACACACAAAGAATTTGTTTTGGCTACAAAAGCTTTCAGTGTACATAAAGAGAGAAGTGACAACACGAAAATGAATATGAGAAAATAGAGCCCTGCACGGGCCTCAAATCTAAGCCCTAACCCGGCCCTGGCCCGAAACGCATAGACTGCAGCCCTGCCCTTGTTCAACAGCTTATCAAAATTTTTGGCCAGAGTCCAACCTGGAGCCTGTCTTTTTTCCCCGACAAACAGTTTATACTGTTACAGCCATTAAAATGGACCAAATTTGTATTTAATAGAAAGTTGTATCAGAATAATTTAGAGAAATTTTGAAGTTTTTTTTTTTTGTTTTTTGTGTTTTTAATGTGTGTTTGTTTTTTAAGTGACATCAAAATGCAAGCAGTATGTGGTCCAGTTTACTCTACTTCCAAGCTGTGCATTGTGCATAACCAGTTGGCCCATCATTTAAGTTGTCACTATTTGAAAAGTTGACCAGAAGTTTGCCTTTCCTCTGGCGTTTTCACAGTTTTAAGTTCGCCATTGTCATTTTTCTCTTTATGTTCTCCATTGCACATTGCTGGAAACCTCTATACGCAAGGCACTACTGGTGCCTCCGGACCGCATGCATTTGATAACTTTTTTTTTTTTAAACGTTTTATCTAAAGCAGGCCCGAAGCGGGGTATGCGTGCTAGCTATGACGTGAAAATGAGCCCGAAGCCCAGCCCTAGGGGCATAAAAAAGTCGGGCCCTGATGGACTCGTGCTTAAATGCAGGGCTCTATGAGAAAATACGACAAACATTAAACAGAGATGCAATTAGACAAAAGAGATCTGGATGATGAATTATATGTACAGATTTGTTCTAAATATACAAGTTATATGGTGCTATTGTGTACACATGAGTATGAAAAAGTATTGTATTGTGTTATAAAGTGCTGCTGTGTACAAGTGCGTATAAGAAAGTATAGCACATGTTTTTTGCACAGTGGGGAATATTTAACTGTTCATGAGGTAGATGCCCTGAGGAAAGAAACTTTTCCTGTGTCTGGCTGTTTTTGTGCTCGGTGCTCTGTAGTGCTGACCACCAGACGGTAACAGTTCAGACAGAAAATATGCTGGGTGTGAAGGGTCCAGAGTAATTCTGCTAGCCCTTTTACTCATTCTGGAAGAGTACAGTTATTGTAGTGTGGGAAGGGTGCCAGTAATTCGTTCAGCAGTCCGGACTATTCGCTGTATTCTACAGAGCCGTCCAGACTATTTGCTGTAGTCTACTTAATTCCAATTTAAAACAGTTGTGCTGCTTAATAGTTTTGTGTAAACTGCTAATTTTAAGATTCACCAATAAATAGAAAGAACAAGACTTATTTGAAATCATTTTGCTTTATTTTTAATTAATTTAATGAATGAAACAGAAAATATACATAGATCATGAATCCCTTTAACTCTTTTATTCAGCTTTTATTTTTAGATGGAATGCTGCTGTCTACAGTAGTTATCCACTTCATAAGTCGCTAAGATAAAACATAGCGTGCCTTGGGTCTGGTTTGATGGTAATTTTTCAGAGATCAGACCATGTACACTGTTTTTTTTTTTAAATACACAGCTTGTACATGACTATTATTTAGTTACTAATTTGGCATGTAATTACTCTGCCTTTTGTTGCTCTACTTAAAAATACAGTTGTGAGTGGTTTAGAAAAAGAAAGAGGTGCTAATGAAAAGAAGATCTTGCTCTGAGATGTGCATTTGCCAAGATGACTTGTGTAGTTCTTCAGTCATTAGCCCTTGTGGACTGCTCTTTATTTCATTACAGATGATTGTGATTTTTTTCACTAGCACTGCAGGAAGCGATTGTATCTAATTTAGTCAATGATGCAGAGCTCATTTCCTTCACTGACAAAAATACACTGATGACCATCTATGACCAATCATTGTCGTAACTGTGAATGTGTGAAGACAAACAACACATTTCACATACTTTTTCACACAACATGGTGTTTTTAAAGCTGTTAGTCACAAGCAACTACTTTGTCATTTACGTTATTTGAATAAGGAATGTTTACACAAAGAATTAATTATTAGTGAAACGTTTGTACATGATGTAGTTACTTTTCAGCAATACAGATAAATGTTAGGGTGATGTGCTGATATCCTGTTTTTTTTTTTCAGATTTATTTATTTATTTATTTATTTATTTATTTATTTATTTATTTATTTATTTATTTATTTATTTATTTCAAGAGTTCACACTTAGCTGATGATTGATTATAAAGCGTGTTTGGCATGCTGTCCCAGGAGAGAGCCCTGAGCTCATAAGATCCCGAGGCCGGGGCTCCCTCCCATTTGCAAGGCGAGAGGGGAGTTCAGCTGGATCTTAAGAACTCCCCTGCTGTAGTAGCTAATGAACAGAAAGTGATTGCTCTTAAGAGAGGGGGACCCATGGGAAACCCATGGGAAACTCTAGTCCTAAACTAGGACTAGAACCAGTGACATTCTTGCTGTGAGGCAACAGTACTAAATACTGGGCCACCGTGCTACCCTTCTAGGAAAGGAGTAGGGGTGGAAGGGGGGGTTTCGTCAAAACAAAGATGGCAGTTATATAGAACTTAGGGTATTTATAGTGGTTTAGGAATCATTGGTGAATCATAAATTGGATAATGCGGGACCTGCCGCAATCAATCATAAGCATGTGATCCTCTCGAAATTAGTTTATAAATAAACTTCACATATATCATCCAATCACAATTCTCTATCCATTAACTTTGCAGTTCGTAAAGATTGGATTCAGTGACCGTGTCCAGAGATCACGTTAGACACAAAGGTGCTTTTAATACTAATTATAGCACAAAAAACATGAATTAACATCAAACATTTCATGTAATCACTCAATCGATGCTTCAACCACAGAAATATGTCAGTAAAGCAGCTTGTAAACAACATGTAATGTTAGCAAGACTAACTCCTAACTGCTAAATATACTGAATGCATTTTTTATCCTCTTGTGCAAAAGTAAACCGCTAAAAATATCTTCATATCTTAAAAACAGATCTGTAAAAACACTCTAGCACTTAATTCTCTAACTGCACTAACAGTTCCTTTGTATAATTAGCACTTCTTGCGTGTACGACATCTTGTTGAATCACTGAATGCCTCTTCAATTGTAAGTTTCTTCAGACAAAAGCATCTGCTAAATTTAAATGTAAAAAGATTTTATGACAGACTAAATTAATAACATTAGTATTCAGTTCAACTCAAGCTTATTTGTATATTGCTTCTGACAATAACTATTATCATTTATTTATTATCATGCGTGGATAATTTTATGTGTGCTGTGACGATGTCCTGTATTTTAGCCAATCCTTATCTATAATCTGTTGTCAATAGTGTAGTGATGAAATGGCCTGCATACAGTAATTCAGAAGGCTTTCTGTTGGTCAAATCCTGATCGTTCACCTTTAGGCTAAATTACCATTGACCGGGATACCATTGACATGTGAACATAATTTCATATGTAAACAGTGGTGAATGTTTTTGAAGCGAGACTACTATGAAAGCGCTATGAAGATCCATTTTTTTCATATTCTCCACTCAAATATTTAAAATTGTTGCAGTTAAACAATTGCACGGTCCTTTCAATATTTAACTACTGGCTGATTTTAGTTACAGTAAGAAAGTGTGTTATGATGTTTTAGCAAACATGCTCAAAATAGTACCCGAAGTGAATTCAGTTTTAGTAATATGTTTAGACGAGTCAGTTCAGCATGTGTTGTTCTGTTTTCTGTAGAACTGCTGATGATCATACCCTTCTTTATATAGGTTCATCAATTATTGAAAACATCACAACAGGTGTTACCCAAAGTAAACTGCACACACAACCTGCACCTACTTATATCCCTTATCAGAAACCTCTGCTTTTTTAAATAACTGCTTCAAATGTAACATTTTTAGCATGGTTGGTCATAGGTAATCTTATCAAGTAAATGTCAAAATATTTCAGGATACGTTTACCACAGACCTTATTTTACTCATGAAGCGTAAGCAAAAGGTTAGGTAGTGTTTGTCTAAATTGTTTTAACCACATTGTTAAAACCAAAGCAGCACTCTGTCTAATTTGGTATCCTCCACCAAAACCACCAACGATAGATATATTATATACTGTTGAAATCAGAATTATTAGCCCCCCTTTGAATTTTTTTCTTTTTTAAATATTTCCCAAATTATGTTTAAGAGTGCAAGGAAATTTTCACAGTATGTCTGATAATATTTGTTCTTCTGGAGAAAGTCTTATTTGTTTTATTTTGGCTAGAATAAAAGCAGTTTTTAATTTTTAAAAAATCATTCTAAGGTCAAATATTTTAGCCCGTTTAAGCTATATATTTTTTCGATAGTCTACAGAACAAACCATCTCTCACACACACACAGACACACACACACGCATACACACATACAGTACACACACACACACATACATATACTGTATATATATATATATATAGATATCATCATCATCATCATATTGCCACATCAAAAGTTTGGGGTCAGTTTTTTTTCATGTTTTTTTTTTTAAAGAAAATTATTATTATTTTTTTTTATTTTATTAAATTTAAAGAGAATTGTTAAATATTTAGTTATTTAACAATTTTAAATAACTTTATTTACAACTTTAAATATTTATTTATTTTAAAATAACTGCTTTCTTATTGTATGTAGTTTCAAATAAAATTATTACTCCAGTCATTATTGCTTTTATTACTATTATCATTAATAATAATAATAATAATAATAATAATAATAACAATAACAATTATAATAAGTAACATTAGAGTGATTTCTGAAGGATCCTGTGACTCTGAAGACTGGAGTGTTGAAGCTAAAAATTCATCTTTAAAATCACTGGAATAAATGATACCTACTCAAACTACTTTTGAAGAGTTATTTTACAGTTCAATATCATTTTACAATTTGTACTGTATTTTTGATTAAATAAACGCAGCCTTAGGAAGCAGCATAAGCTTATTTTAAAACATTTAAAAATCCTACTGACCCCAAACTTTGACCGGTAGTGTCTCATACATATAGACATGCATATAGACATTGGTACTTCGGACTTAAGTTATAATCAAGTCTTCAGATAATTAATTCCTGTAGAGGAAAAAATACACATCCACTTTTACATCCCTCAAGTCACTAGTGACCCCATACACATTTTAGCAAATACAAATAAGGTTATATTTTATTTCAAGGTCGCTTTGTTACAGTGTAACTGTTATTGAATTATATAATGAGTATTGTTCATTATATTTCTGTATGGTTAGAATGTGGATTAGGTTTAGGGTTAGGTACATGGAGCATGTCTAACAAGGACACCTTAAAATAAAATGTTATCAGAAATAAGTGGAGATCAGATTTTTTTTCAATCTGTTGTTCTTGTTGTATTGTTTATCATGAGTAGACTGAAAAATACTAAAGAAGTTTGGGTGTATTTTTTAAAAATGAATTGGGGGTCGGCGCCAATAGCCTAGTGGTTAGTGCGTCGACATATAGAAGAGACTCCAAAACCTGAAGTTAATGGGTCAGATGAGGGAGACATCCAAAACATGAACTTATTGGTGTGCCTCCAGGAACAGGGTTGGGAAACACTGATATAGACACAGGTGCTCGCGGCGACCCGAGTTCGATTCCCGGCTCGAGGTCCTTTGCCGATCCTTCCTCTCTCTGCTCACCACACTTTCCTGTCTGTAAATCTCCACTGTCCTGTCAATAAAAGGTGAAAACACCTAAAAAAAAAAATTAATTGGGGGAGGGTTGTGGATGACTAGGATGTTCTAGGTTGCAAAGACATTGCAGGTTAAATACATCATCACATTGTTGTTCACTTAGGTTGCATACACACACATTAGCATTGCAGAAGGGTGATTATGTGCAGTGAGGAAACCTGAGAAATTGTTCAACTGCTATGGGTTTTAACAGCCACACATACTGTAGCAAACAAAGTGTTTTTTCACTGTAACAACATCTCTTCTTGTCATTTCGAAGATTTTAGTAGGCTATGCAAATCTTGCTAGCACACTTTACAATACGGGACATGTAGTAAATGTATTTACTAATATGAACAAACAATAAGCAATACTCGTACAGCATTTATTAATCATAGTTTACTAATGCATTTGTAAAATCCAAACTCTTGCTTGTTCACATTAGTTAATTTGCCGTGAGTTAACATGAACTAACAAAGAACAGTGGTATTTTCATTAATTAACTTTAGCAAACATTAATAAATCCTGTCATTAATATATTGTTCGTTGTTTGTTCATGTTAGTGGAAATATTAATGTATAAAAAAGAGATGAGGGAGGTTTTTTTTCGATCATTTATACAACTAGAATTTCCTATTATTTGGGTGAGCTATAGTAGATTGATGAAGAAAGTGTGTGGCAACACTCAGAATGGCTCTTGACTGATAGCTTCAGTCTACAGAAACAGCGTTTGCGTTTACACAACAGACAGAAAGAGGGAAGGTGACTGGCACTTCCTGCTCTGAGGTGCACAGGGGGGTGAAGCAGCTGCTCTCTGATCAGGGACAAAACACCCTTATTGTTCTGGTTACATGTGAAGAGCTTTTCAGAACATGCTGACTTCATTTGCTTTGAACACACACAATGTTAAAAGATCATTTTCCCTTAAGATCATAATAATGATGATGGTGATAATAATAGATTAACATTTGTACCTTTTCTCTTTGAATGTGTCATTCTGTGACTATTGATATTATTTATTATACAAGGACCTGTAAGATAATACATGATCAATGTCACACATAACCTGTTTCCGTTATCAGGCAATGGGTATCATATGAATTTTGTTTATATGTACTCAAGTATCTATGTGTAAAGCAGCAGAATCTGCGAGTTCAATCTAGAAGTGTTGTTTTATTATTTTATAGGCGTTTTATATAAAGCCATGTATTCAATTTAGCTTTAATGTGTTTTTGTCATCATTATTAGTTTGTTTTCTACATATTTCTGTATCATTTTTCTTATTTTATTACTTGTTAATGTTATTTTCCTATTGTCTAATTTATATTTTATTATTTAGCTGTATTCAGTTATTAGACTTGTTATAGTTCTAGATGAAAGTATCAACACTTGTTGTGTTTGTGTTAAGTTATGGTAAAGTTCTGGTAATTTAGTTGTGCTTTTTTATTATTATTCTTTTGCTTCTTTTTATGTATGTCAGTAGTTTACATTTGTATGTTAATTTGTATTTCTATATTTTAATTAAACAGTACTTAGCATTATTGAGCACACCCTATTTTAAAAATGAATATTTGGATTAATTTCTCAGTGAATATAGGCGATGTATTTTGGTGCATTTAAACAAAACAGATTTATTAAACAGATATATTTATTAGAATAATATTTTAGTCACCAAACATATTTAGAAATTGAAAGATAATACAATTAAATTCAAACAAAACATTGCAAAAAATAAAATATACAACCTACAAAATTTCAACAAATTTTTCATATTTTTTACTTCTCTTAATTTTTTCTCTTTTTAAAAATTTGTATTTGATATGTTTCTATAACATATAAATTTGGGTGTACTAGTTTTTGGACTGTTATTGTAAGTTATTTTGTTAGATTACCTCCAGATTTGGCTTCAGTACTGACTAATCTAATATACATGCGCAAATATAATATTGTATAGCTTCCGATTAAACATATGAATTTAAAAGATAGATTAGTGAATGGTGTACTTATATATGCTGAGCACTGTAAGTAAATTTTTGTCTATTCTTTTTTCAATATTTCAAGTAACAACCGCGTTTTTAGTTTTATTTTGTCTGCCATAATAACCCTGAACACTATAGAATATGATCAAAAAGTCACGACAAGCCTATGCAAGATTGAACTTGATGTTTTAAATCAATGTAAATCGACATGACCAAAATGAATTTGATTCAACTTAACATCTAATATTTTTTACAGTGAATTAGGTAATTTATTGATTTTACTATTTTTTAATAATCATTTCAGGGGTCAAACACACTGCAAATGATTCCACGTTGTCACCTGTTTATGAGCAGCCCAGGTATGATGTTTTGCATAAATATTTAACATGGTGTGATTAGGTTTGGGCCCCTATATGTCATCATTACAAGGAACAACACAGACGTGAAATGACTTTAAATGAGCCAAGGTACTCGGAGAGAATAAAGACTCGTTTATTGATCAAACATCTCAAGTAGGCTATGTCTTGAAAATGTTGAAAGAGAGGTCTGCTGTCACCTCAGAAGGGATGACTGCATGTCCTTAACCTCATATGAAGTGACAAATGTTGTGTTTCTCAGAGTTGCACTTAAAATAGATGAAGCTAGTTCCCTGTTTTGGGTTTTGGTAGAAGTGATCAGTGATCTTGAAAGTTCTTATATAGCGGATGTTCATTTAGAAAGATAGTAAACGTATTATTACATTTACACAAAACAATTTGATATAATAGACTAAGAGGGGAGTGGTGAACGTTCTATGCATGACTAAAGTAGTTCCACATTACAGTTCATTTCAGTGCGCCAAATGATTTAAGTTATCAAAGCTTCTTAAAGCTTACAAGCAAATAGCCAAATGTGACAAACAATAGGGTAAAAATAGCATACTACAGTATTTTTAGGTTTTTGCCCTAAATTAGGCTTTGCCATGTTTAAAAAGAACAAATGCAGATACATAGTAGACACGTTCAGAAATGTGTTGTGAGCACTGCGTTGACGATTTTATGAATACAATATTTTCCTTTGAAGTTCCTTGAAACTTGCAGCTTTATTCAACATATTTCTACTGAATTGTGAAAACAGGGTAAGGCATTTCATGCAGCTCCTCCCCCTTTTTTTTAAAGAATAGTAAATAGCATTTTGTTTATTTATCAGATTGGCTAGAGCTGTTTGATTGTATTGCTTATGTGACAGTTAAGTTCCTAGAGTACTGAATCTAGTTAACTCTTCTTCTAGCCCCCTTCATATAAAAAGTATAGCATTCTGTGTTGTATTCAAGTGGTTCTAATACATTATTTCTGGTTCTGTGGTGACTTGCGCACATGATCTGTACTATGTTTATCATCACTTTGGGTGTGCATTGTTTTCAGCATCATATGGTCCGTTCTTCCTGGCTAAGGCCTATATATACAGTTGAAGTCAGAATTATTAGCATCTCTGATTCATTACCCCCCCCCCCCCCTGTTTATTTATTTTTCCCCAATTTCTGTTTAAAGGAGAGACGGTTTTTTATAATAATATTATACTACATATCTTTCTATAAAATTAGGTAATTAGGCAAGTTATTGTATAACAATGGTTGGTCGAAAAAAATTAAAGCTTAAAGGGCTAATAATTTTGACCTTAAAATGTTTTTTCAAAAATTAAAAATAGCTTTTATTCTAGCCGAAATAAAAAACAAGACTTTCTCCAGAAGAAAAAATATTATCAGACATACTGTGAAAATTTCCTTGCTCTGTTAAACATCATTTGGGAAATATTTAAAAAAAGAAAAACAAAAAAAAATCCAAAGGGAATTTAATAATTATGACTTCATATATATATATTGAAATACTTTTATCTTTATCGTCAAATTTAGTTGAATCTTTTTAAATCTTTGCGCAAGGATTTGAATGAGCTATAGCTTGATAATATGACTGCTTATTTACTGTCATTCAGTTTCAATTGACAGGCTTATTAACTTATTCAATGTTAAGCTGAAATTCGCCCTTTCCTTCCTCTTAACATGTGTGCCAAAAAGATATGATATATGTTTAAAAACTGAGACCACACTATAGTCTCTCGAGAATGTTACAGAAATTATACAGTAAAACAAAACAACAACAAATAAATAAAACGCTATGTGTGTTTTGCCTTTATTTTTAAGTTGTTCTTTTTGTTGTGATTTTGGGTTTCATTAAAGGTCCATAAACTTCACAGAAAATTTGAATTTCTTTTATAGCTTTTCTAATTATTATTATTATTATTATTATTGTTGTTGTTGATGTTGTTGTTGCTTTTGCTTTCCTGCAGCATGTTTGACAGTATATGCATTTGAATAAAATAGGACACTCAAACATGTACAATCATCCCCTTTATTTGTGCATATAGACAGATTCTTCATCATTACAACTCATTCACAATCAAACCAAAAATATTGTAGAACTGAATTATCATGTTTAAATTTGAACAAGCTGATGGGTATTGTCAATAAATGGGGCAACAGAGTCCATCCGTGTGCCTTTGTTGGGTGTTGTCCTTCTAAAGCTGTTTTTTTTTCTTAAATATTAAAAACAAACAAACAAAATCAACTTCTAATTTTAATGGCTGTGGCATCTTTCTTTATTTGTGTCTTCCAGAACTTGGGAAAAGCTTGCTCGTGTGACTGGCGGTCCATCTTTTCAGGGTTGCGTCGAAAGACTCTAGCCAATTCAGTGCATAAAGCCGAGGGTGGCAGCTGGAATCAGTAAACACAGCATGGTGGGCAACACTTCCAGTCCTGCAGCACCGGTGGCAGTGTTGTTGCTCTTTGGCTGTTGCAAGTCTGATTTTGTCTCCTACACAAAGTCAGAATAAACATAATCATAAGATCATTTTTATGTCCACTATTAAGAAAAAAATGTGCAGTTGTTACCCTAAAGGACATCTGGCTTTTATAAAGCAAGGTTGCAGATTTTATATATATATATATATATATATATATATATATATATATATATATATATATTGTTCTTTTGTTTTGTTTTAGGTTACCTGCCTTTTTCATTTGTAATGTACATCAGTTTAAAGTTATTTTGATGAGGTGCCTAAAAATGCACTGTTATTACATTTGTAATGCTTTATGATGAATAATCAGTTATTCACCCAATTATGTCCTCACCATTTACTCACACTCTAGTGATTCTAAACTATTCACATTTTTTTTTTCTGTTGAGCCCAAAACTAGATATTCTGAAGAATGTTGGTAACCTGCAGCCATTGATATCTATAGTAGGAAAAATACTATTAAAAAGAAGACAATGGCTGTTTTTTTCTAACATTCTTCAGTATATCTTCTTTTGTGTTCAACTGAAAAAAGAAACTCAGCCAGATTTGGAACAAGTGGAGAATGTGTGATTGATGGCTGAATTTTCAGTTTTGGTGAAGTAGCCAAGAGTCCAATTTAACAAATGCCCCAAATTAAAATGAACCAAAATTCTAATTACTTAATTTAAAGGGAACTGGAATCAATAATTTACGTTTTGCATTCACATTCAGTTAATAAGTAATGTATCAAAGTTTCTTTAATATGAATAAATTAAACAAAAAAATCAAAGACTAATGAGTTTGGAAATAACAGTGCCTACCTCGGCGGTTGAGAAAGGTAAGGTTAAAAGCAGCATCCCAAGGCACAATGTCAAAATTTGATTCATTTTCCTGCTGGTTTCTTGTCGAGATGTTTTCAGTGGGGCGGAAAAAGTGTAGTCGGTGATGGGTGACGGGCGGGAGTTTTATTCTAACTGACTGATGTGTGACGTGTTAAACACCTGCCCACTGTTCAGGAGGAGCATCATCCTCTCAGTCTAAGGCAGAGCTTGTCAAATACACTACATGCTACTCTTTTCCGCTGCAATAAAACTCTGTTACTCTCTTTTAGAAATGAATTGGCATCAATGCTTCTATGAAGAACCTTTAACTTAAGTGGAGTCTTTCCATTCCAAGAACGGTTCTTAGGTTATTAAATTCTTCTTCACACAATGAATAAACAGGTTGAACTCTTAACTGAAAGGTTCTTTGGACGCGAAAGCTTGTAACATCTTTTTACAAGCTTTATTTTTTAAGTGTTTGAGATCAAATTAAAGGAATAGTTCACCTAAAAAATTAATTACTATTTACTCACCCTTAAGTGGTTCCAAACCTACATGACTTTCTTTCTTTTTTCTGTTCACAAGAGAAGTTGGTGGTTCATTCCGCTGTGGTGACCTCTAAAATAGAGACTAACCCGAAGACAAATGAATGAAAGACAAAAGAAAATATTTTGAAGAAAACCTGTAACCACGGACATTTACAGTAGGCAAAACTAATAGTTAATGGTTACAGGTTTTCAGCATTATTCAAACTATCTTCTTTTGCGTTTAACAGAAGAGAGAAACTCTAATGGGTTTGGAACAAGTAAATGGAGAGTAAACAATGTCAGAATTAGCATTTTTGAATGAATAATCACTTTTAACACATAAAAAAGATGACATACACGCAGGCATTTAGCAGTTTTATTATGCATACAGACACACTGGCCAATCAATTACATTAATACACATAATGCCATTCGAGAAACAGAATCTTTCAAATGCAGTGATTATACTGATTTAAGTAGGGGAGTTCTTTACCCTGCTAAACTTCATTCATATAAAGCATAAAGGAGAGAGGGGCTCTTCCAAGAGAAGTTGCTATTGAGCATAACCAGATAATCCTTCTTGGAGGAATACTTATTTTCATTAGTTAAAAATCCTTTGAGCTGTGCTGTGTTCTGTCTTGCAGATTTGTGCTCTGTGTGTCAATGACTGTCCATTTTACCACTCCCTCGTTGTTGCTCATCTTCGGTGAATGTTCAGGATCTGCTGTGGATGAAGCCCAGGGTGGCAGCAGGGAACAGAAGGTACAGTGTTTTGGGCACAGGACCCAATCCTACAGCACTGGAGTTAGTGGATGTGCTGGTTGATGGGACAGTGTTCCCACTTGACCTCTGATCACTCTCCTACATCAGACATGAAGCAGTCACTTTACAGCATCACAGATAAAAAAATAAACATTTCTGGAGCAGTCTGTAGATCTACACATTCTATTTACACTTGAGTAAAATAGGAACACAGTTTACAAATGAGTGAAACAAATCCCTTATTGTACTTTTAAGATTAATGAAAAGCAGTGCCTACCTTAGTTGAAAATGGTTTGCTCATGATCAGCACCATGAAACACAAAATCCATAATTTATTCATTGTTAATGCTGTGTTGTGTTCTTCCAGTGAAGTTCTGTGCTGGACCGAGGGTGAGTGTGGAGTTATACACAGACTGGACACTTAAGTTATAAGCACCGCCCTGTCTGTTAGACTGAGAATTGTAGATCAGAGATAACTAACAGGGGAGAGGATTTATGGAAAAGGGCCCAATTATGTAAATGTATTTTTGGAGCTTCTGCCCCATCAACATCTTTTAGCACTAAGTAATGTGACTTGTTTTTACATTTTACTGAACTGTACCATAAATGTGTCCCATGGTGTGACAGCAGGAGGTTTTAAAGATGTACAAATGGCATGAGAGTGATTGATCTTCATTGCTGGATGTATATCATTATATGGTGCTGTTTATTTTATATAAAAATATGAATAGCTTTATTTTTATTTTATGACTAGCCGGACTTGTTGGACATCTTCAGTAAATACAAGACAAACGTTGCTGTCTTTTCAAAACTACTGAAAATTATATAATTTTAGGATGAGTGCTGATTATATATCCCCTACTGCAATACACAACTGTTATTTTAAGATATTTTGAGATAAATACAACATGCGGTTATTTCATGACTCACACCATAGGACACTGTCGCACTAAATGACAGAAATTGTTGTAGGTGACCCTGGACAATAAAAACACGTGTAATGAATAGGCTTTCCATTGATGTATGGTTTGTTAGTATAATATTCGAGCCAAAGGACAACTGTTTTACCCCTTAAAGATTTAAGATAAGTATTTTGTGTCTCCAGAATGTGTTTGTAGAGTTTCAACTCAAAGTCGGATCAGATTTGCGTTACTAGAGACATGTTAATACAGGACTGTCAATCAATTCAGGGGCCTGGGAAACCACACTTCTACATCACGTTGCGGTGGGCCTCAAAACAGGAGGGATTTGGATCCTTTTTTAACGTCAGGAATTTTTTAAAAAGAGACTTATTGTCTTTATATCACCCCAATATACACACTTAGTTCTGTACATAGTTCCTACATACAGTTCTGTTCAAACAGCTTACAAAAGATGATTTTCATCATACTTTACCTCATAGGTGCCCTTTAAAATATTTTCCTACTTCGGACCTTTTAGCGACCCTACAGCGCCCTCTTGCGTTTCAAATCCGCACTGACAAGCGCAAAGCGTTTTCGTTTATGTGCAAGTTTGTCTCTTTGCACCTTCCGTCGTGGTACGTCGCTTTTATCGTTCCGGTAGAGAACGAGTGCCGCCCATGCGGAGGAGGAGGAGGTCACATCCCACAACAAACTCTCATCCCGGTGTGAAACTCGCCTATCAGGGTTCCTCATGCTGCTGGTTCGGCGTTCGGCAGCAGGTTTCGGCGGTGTGGCGCGATGGGGACTGCGCTGTCTGTGCTCCGGGGACGCGGCGGGCCGGTACCGAAACACCGTTCTGCTGCCACGCACTGACTTCCCCATGAAAGTGAACGGGCCGAGCCTCCTGGAGCAAGAGATAAAGATCCAGCAGGTGAGTGACCGAGCTTGTCATTTACTGTTTGAGGTAAAGTTGGTTTTATGTTCGCACATTAGTTAATTTTTGAGCAGTCACAACTTATGACAGGGTCCCTATAATGTTTACCACGCTACTTTGAATATTCGGTCTGATGTATGACTTCAAAACAACACCAGCACATTACACTGTGAACAGTGCTGCACTTTGATTGGCATTGGCTGCTAATATAATGTGCTTATTTAGAATTTACAAAGAATATATTACTGATGTGCTATTATTATAAAAAAAAAACAAATTATTTATCTAATGGCCAAGATAGACAAAAACAATTAGATAGACAAAAACAATTATATTTTACAAAGTATGGATTGTATCAACTTAAGGGCATACATTAAAATAAAAGAAAAAACACACCAACAAATAAAAGATAAATAATAATGTGGCTTAACAAAAACTACAATTGTACAGTCTGTATCACACAATACACTACTTAGAACTTGGGAAAGAAACAGAATCAGTTTGCTGGAGCAAACACTTGATCTATGTTTGGCTATAAAATATGTTCTTGGATATATTTTCTAAATGGGTGCCAAAATTTCTTAAAACTGGTTAGATGGACTTTTACAGTCTATTTTTTTCCAACTTTAGGAAGAAGAGGACATCACGGATCCAATGTGTTTGGGTTAGAGGTTTCGGATTCTTCCACCTAAGCAATATTAGTCATTTGGCCAGGAGCGCAGTAAAAGCTATGCAATCAGATTGTATTTTTGTAAGATTATACAAAATGGGACAAATCCCAATAATGGCAATCAGTAGGCAAGGGGAGATAGATATAACCAAAAACTGAAGTGATGTTCTTAAGGAGAAAGTCAGAATATGTGAATATAAAACTAAACGTTTACTAATGCTACTAAAAACACAACAGCAACAATAAGGTGATATTTGCCGTTATAAGTCTTTAAAGCCACACACTTTGAGACTAGGCTCACTTGTCTTGTGTTGGAGTTTGAGTTTTCTTGTGTGTTTCTGTAGAAATGTGGTTTTGACCAGCTGTACACATGGCAGCGAGAGAAAAAGGCTAAGAAGGAGTACTGTCTTCATGATGGTCCACCGTATGCCAATGGGGACCCTCATGTTGGGCATGCGCTCAATAAGGTACCTGTCACTTCACAATCACACACATACTGTATGTAGATGTTCCTGGATCTACATCATTTAATTTTCTTCTTATACTTTTTTATTATGTTATGTCCGTTACCCTAAATGTAACCACACAGATATGAGATTCTTCATTAAATGCCATCAGCATCAACTATTAATCTTTCCTGCAGATTCTCAAAGACATCCGCAACCGTTTTGAGGTGCTGAGAGGCAGGCAGGTGCACTATGTGCCTGGCTGGGATTGTCATGGGCTGCCCATTGAACTCAAAGCGCTGGGAGACCTGGGAACCAATGAGCTGACTCCTGTCCAGATCAGACAGAAAGGTCAGGAGGTCATGCATGCATTTATTCATTCATTCATTTTCTTTTTGGCTTAGTCTCTATATTAATTTGGGGTCACCACAGCGGAATAAACCAACAACTTATCCAGCATATGTTTTACGCAGCGGATGCCCTTCCAGCTGCAACCCATCACTGGGAAACATCCATACACACTCATTCACACACATACACTATGGACAATTTTAGCTTACCCAATTCACCTATCCCCAACTCGCCTATCTTTGGATTTGTCGGGGAAACCCAAGGGAACATGGAGAAAACATGCAAACTCCAAACAGAAATGCCAATTGATCCACCCGAGGCTCGAACCAGCGACCTTCTTGCTATGAGGCGACAGTGCTACCCTTTATAAGGAGTATTTATTTATGTATTTTTAACTATAAATTAGTGCTGGGCAAAAATGAATTGTGATTGATCACATCCAAAATAAAAGTTTGTTTTGACATAATGTAAGTGTGCACTGTGAGAAAAGGTTTCTTTATATTTAGATGTAAAATATATGGATTTTATAAAAATTCTATATACATTTAAATATCTGTAACAAAATAGTTTTGTACAGTTCTATCTTATGTATGTGTGTATCACAAATACATAATAAATATATGTAATAATAAATATATGTAATATACACAAGTACATTATGTAAAAACAAACTTTTATTTATTTGGATGCGGATGTCTTCAAATATTTCCGTTCCTCTGTCATTCACTTGCAATTAAAAAAAATAACCAGTTTAGCCTATGGTGGGTTGTTCCCAGCTTGCAACATTTTTTTAAAGTGATAATTATCTAAAAACAAAAGAGGATTCACAACTTGTAAAAAAAGTATGTTCTGTTTGCTCTCTATACAACTGCATGTGAAAAAGTTCATCTTTGAACCACTATTTTTTTTTGCATTGTTGCATACTATGACCTTTACCCCAAGATGATACCTGTTTTTGAAAGTGTAGTCTGGCATTTTTGTTAACAAAAAAGTCTAAACCATAGAAGTTTATTTAAAGAATATGCACCATCTGATCTAATATGATCAATAATGAACTGTCTGTGTCTCTCTCCTGTTAGCGCGTGAGTTTGCAGAGAAGGCCATATCTCGACAGCGGGCTGCTTTCCAGCGCTGGGGTGTGATGGCCGACTGGGACAACTGTTATTACACTTTTGATGGGAAATATGAAGCAGCCCAGCTCAAGGTCTTCCAGGAGATGCACAACAAGGTATTCATAAATGTTTCCTGTTTAACACAGCTTAGTATTAAGCAAGTACTTAAGCAATTGTTCACAAAAGGATGAAAAAAAAACTATTTAACATTTAGATGCATGATACATTCCAGAATTCTTTAATAAAGAGAAATTTGAATTGAACATTTTTGCTTTAAAATGTCTTTTGGAACATAAATGTCTCATGTATCAGTAAAAATCATTGCAAAATAAATAAAGTGATAATTTAAAACATTTAATAAGTTTAATAATAAAGTATTTAAATTACAATTTTTTACCCTTTCTGATCTTAAGATTTTGAAATGTGGTGCAAATGTCCTGATGTCCTTAAAAAGTTTCTCACTTTACCTGTGTCTCTCTCTTTGAGTACAGGGCTTAATTTATCAGGACTATAAGCCTGTTTTCTGGTCACCGTCGTCCAGGTAAGAAAAGGCTCAGTGTTTACCGCCTCCCCTAAAGACCTTTAATAACGTTAACAGACATGTAGACTGGATGTTTTATTCCTTTTTCTCTGTGAAGGACGGCGCTTGCAGAAGCTGAGCTTGAGTATAATCCAGAACATGTGAGCCGTTCTCTGTACATCACTTTCCCCCTGCTCACCCTGCCAGCTAAACTCGCAGCAAAAGCAGGTGTGTGTGTTTTGCCATCAGTCGCTTTACATAGGCCACAGACACAAACTGAGAATTACTTTCCATTTCTGATACCTGTGTCTTTGTCTGTGCTTGAGAAGGTTTGAGCCATGTGTCTGCGCTGATATGGACGACTCAACCATGGACTATTCCAGCCAATCAGGCAGTTTGTTATATGCCCAAAGTACAGTAAGTCACACACCTGTGGTTTTTGAGTGGGAAATCATATGATTTAGTCCTTGGTCACACTAGTTTGAGTATACGAAATTCTGTCGTACAACGCTGTAAAAAGGGGCCTGGATAAACAAGCTGATTTGACATTGATAAAGTGAGGGATTACTCATTACTTTACATTTCCGTACAGAAGTGTTGTACATGTGTTCACTGTACCAATGTTTAGGAGCAGAGGCTGTGGGAGCAGTATCATATGAATCACGGGAGTTTTTTGGGGGAAATAACAAAGCGGGAGATACAGGACCCTTCTTAGAAAAACATGAGTGTTGGCAGCCATGAGTTAATTGTCATGTTTTTTCTTCTTTAGGTATTCTGTAGTGAAGCGAGCTGATAATGAGCAGCTCCTGCTAGTGGCCACAGAGCGAATAAACAGCCTCTCCTCTTTACTGAAGACAAATCTGGAGAGTTTGGTCACATTTGCAGGTAGATCCACTTTTATTGTTTAGAACATGTTTAGTAATGTGGCCTAAACCTCTCACTTTCACTCATCTCTAGGGACAGATCTTGAAGGTGGAGTCTGTCAGCATCCCACAATGCCTTCAAAAGAAGTACCTTTGCTTCCAGCTAGTCATGTGACCATGACTAAGGGAACAGGATTGGTCCATACAGCTCCAGCCCATGGCATGGATGACTACAGCGTTGCCACACACTTCAATCTGCCAGTAGTATGTGACTCACACCTGTATATAACAACTAGGGATGCCAGATCCATTAACTGAAGATTGATTAATCAATAATCCATTAGGTCTACTCCTGTAAATGCCTTTAGTGTGTAGTGCTTTTTTATTTTGTGTTCAATTTTGTTGTGTTACATCAATTGTGATTCATATTATCAGATCATGAATTATCTTAAATGAACTGAAATATCACCTAACTCAGCTAGTGCATGTCATGGATATTTATGAGCAGATGTTGTCCTGATGTTCATTAATATAGTATACACAATATCCTAAGTGCATTTGGAAAAAATAAATAGCACACATACAATAACAAACAATTTGCTCACATTTACTATTGCTATATTTACTTTTATTAAATATACCCATATTACTATATTAACTATATTGCTATTGACATGTCTGTGTGTTATTAGTCATTATTACTTCAGTCATTATGTAAATATATGTCATTGCGTTTAGTCATTAAGTGGTTCAATTAAATTATTAGTTTATGTTTGCAATCCAACTAGCATTTATTTATGTATTTATTTATTTATTTATTTTACTGTTAAAATCCTTAACTTTGGGTAAAGATGACTGTGTTTTGTCTATTATTTGCACATCATGTCATGCCAAAGAAAAATGTGTGTAAATCAATCCCTAAAAGAACAGTACAAATGAAGTAAGGTTGCTGTTGTTGTGATTTGTAAATGAGCTATCTCTCTGTAGGAGTGCATGGTGGATGAGGAGGGCAGGTTTACAGAACTTGCTGGAGCTGAACTGCAGAATAAATCTGTGATGGATGAAGGCAATGCTGCAGGTGAGAGAGATGGTGCAAAGAGCTGATGTGAGACAGTGTGATGTGAAATGAATATGTTTGATTGTAATTGTAACTAATGTGATGTGTGGGCAGTAATTTCAGTGCTGCAGGCGGCGGGCGCAGTGGTGAAGGAGGAGGACTGTGTGCACAGTTACCCGTATGACTGGAGGACCAAACAGCCAGTCGTGATCCGAGCCAGTAAACAGTGGTTTATTAATACTGCCACCCTCAAAGACAAAGCAAAGGTGAGACAAACCTCTTTCTCTCAAATGAGAGCCCGTTCTTTTGTTTCGAATTTCCAGTGAAGTGTTGCCAAATATCACAAAAAAAACAACAACCTGGTATAATAAATAAAGCAACTCCATTGTGCTTTGTGGGAGATTCTGTACTAAAAACAATCCCTTAAAACACAACTGAAATTGTGAATAATGTGACAAAAGTACCAGAAGAACAGATATGTATTATATTATGTATTATATATATATATATATATATATATATATATATATATATATATATATATATGTATATGTACCTACGTACGTATTTATTTATTTATTTATTTATTTATTTATTTATTTAAGGAGCTGGGAATCTTTAAGGAACACAAATATATACATATATATATATATATATATATATATATATATATATATATATATATATATATATATATATATATATATATATATAAACATACATACATACATACATACATACATACATGCACAGACATTTCTGACTTACAACACTTGATGGAAATATGTATAGGAATTTAAAAGGAGTAAAATTGAGATGACCAAAGGAATAAATTAATGCTGTAAGGTGCCAAGAGAAACACAGAACAACAAGTTGGCACCCCAAAAGATTTATTGCTCCGACAAACCATATATTTACAATTTGTAAAAACAATAATAATAAAATATTACATTTAAAAAACCAAGACAAATGGGTCAGGGAACTGAAAGTTGTGCTAGAAAATCAAAGAAAGAAATAAAACAAAAAAATATCCCCATAATCTCCTCCCAATCCTCTAAATAAGAAAATAACAATATGAGAAGAAAAAGTCTTCAGCGCAGATGCGCCCTGAACTTACTCTAACTAAAGCCAGCGGGCAAGGTATGTATGTCATGTCACTTACTATACTGTTCCAGGTCTCCCTTGTCTGTTTTGAATGGAGCTTTAGCGGGCTAAAATGTGCAAAAAGTCAGCATTAGTACCAAGCTAAAAACATACAGACACCACAAAACAGACAACACGCCAAACCTCAAACAACAGTAGCTGATCTCTTCCCGTTGCTGCTTCTGATTTAAAGGGCTCTGCATCGATCGTGATTGGCAGAGAGAGAATACGAGTCGTCACATGGTTGATTATGATTGGCAGTCCTGTCAGCCAATAGTGCTCCAATTGTAGGCGGTACCTAAATGTGAAAGTGGCAGGTCAAGAAGAGAGAGACAGAAAAAACACTCATGCACAAAATACAGTGTTTGTTTCGTAACTGACTTTTTCTTCTTTTAGCTAGTCATTCAAAAGTCTAGTACTGTGTGACTTTGTTCAATAAAATAGATTTTCTAATGTTTCCAGTTAAATAATAATAAAAAAAGCTTTTCTCCTTAAAATAATGTATGATTTTTTGTGTGTAGGATGCCTTGCAGAAAGTGCGTGTGATACCGGAATCTGCGAGGTCCAGCTTGATGTCAATGTTGGACAGAAGAACATACTGGTGTATATCTCGACAGAGGAGCTGGGGCGTCCCTATCCCAGTGTTCTACCATAAAGAGACTGGGGAGCCGCTTTTAAACAAGTAGATACACTTACACTGTTATTACACACACACACTTAATCAACAGATTTAAAAACATCCTAAAGTACAAGCAAAACAGTTCCTTGTTTTTCTCAGACATTCAGTGAGCCACATCGCTAAAGTTTTCTCTGAGAAGGGGAGCGACAGCTGGTGGACGGAGCCAGTGGAGACGTTTCTGACACCAGACGTTCTTCAGAAGGTACATTTTTCATACACAACCATTCAAATATTTGGCATTTGTTTAAAAAAGTGTTTAAGCAAGGTTCATATGCTCACCACAAGTACATTTTTTGATTAAAAAAAGTTAAAATAGTAATATTGTCAAGTGTTATTATTAGAAATAAAATTCTGGATTAACACCAAACATGAAGAAAGCAAGCAGATCACATCACTCGCTCTAGATTACTCCTCTCACTTGGATTTTCTGCTCAAGTTGATTTTTTTGAAGACTTTTTTGATGATTGAGGCAAATTCTGTGGGTTTGCGGTATACAATTCACGCATGTCATTTGCACATTTGTATGCAATTGACTACTGTGAATGAGAACATTTGCATTTGGTGTGAACTCATATAGAATGTCTTTTACTGAAGCTCACTGGCCATTACTCCAGTCTTCAGTGCTACCTTGTCCTTTAGAAATCATTCTAATACAGGACTCTAGACTAACTTTTTGCAATGGTGCACCTAAAGTTAGGCACAAGGTTAGATACACCCACATTTTTGACTGCATCACATTTATCACCTCAGTTTTTATTCACCAAGTTTTTTTTAAATAGCTATCCATAAAGTCAGTATTGACTTGTAAATGATTAACTAACAATCTGGTCAACATAAAGTTTGTTATTTAAAGCACAATTTTACAAGAAAGGTAACTTACTGCCGCCCTTTACTGTCTCTGATTGGTTTAAAAACCACGATATGGGCCTTGTGTGTGTATGTTGAACCACGAGTCAGAGGTGGAGACTTTTTACAATATATTTTTATTTATTTTTGCCCTTGAATGGCTGGTCGCACCTCAGATTGTTTTTAGTCGCACCATTAAGAAATTAGGTCAGACTCTAGGGCCCTGCTAATATGCTGAATTGCTCTTCAATGATATATCATTTAATCAATTTTAAAAACATTTGTTCAACTCAATTTTAAAAATCAATTGTTTACATGTTTGTCAGAGTAAAGGAAGTTCAGTGTCTGATTATGTGCGGGGTGAAGATGTCCTGGATATCTGGTTTGACAGTGGGGCTTCATGGGCCGCTGTACTACCAGGTGAGTCGTCAAAAAGCGCTTCCTAAAAATGTGCATAAAATCTGGTTCCTCAAGAATTGTGTTATTTGCCTGTCTGGACTCCTCTGGTGTGTTTTATTGTGTTGTAGTGTAATCTTGCTCTCTCTTTCAGAATCAGACCCACGTGCAGACTCGTATGTGGAGGGGAAAGATCAAATCGGCGGCTGGTTTCAGTCATCTCTCCTCACCAGTGTAGCTGTGCGGAATAAAGCTCCTTACAAGTGAGTCATACAAACGGTTTGCTGAAAATACACTTATCTAAATGGTCAGTCAATGTATTTATGTTTGTTTTCCTCAGAGCTCTAGTTGTTCATGGGTTTGCCGTGAGTGAGAAAGGAGAGAAAATGTCTAAGTCCATAGGCAACGTGGTGGACCCAGATGTGGTTATTAATGGGGGGAAGGTAAGTAGGATCGATCAGTGTTTTAGATTCATATTATGTCATCTAGTCAGATCTTTGAAACTTTATTTTCTCTCTCTCTTTCAGGACTCGTCTGTTTCTCCTCCATATGGTGCTGATGTTTTGAGATGGTGGGTTGCAGAGTCCAATGTCTTTTCTGAGGTTCAGATCGGACCGAATGCACTGAACGCAGCTAAAGACAGCATCAACAAGGTCTGAGACATGTCATAGTGCATAGACTGATGCATTATTTTGCTGCCTGTTAATTTGTTAATGCAAATTGTGAATCCAAAAAGAGGTTCTGTAATAGCATGGATGATTTATACACTTAAGGCCGTCACACACCGAATGCGGCACGGCATGCACATGACAGTTGAAAATATCGCACACCAGACGCGCACATTCGCATGCTATTTTAAATTAAACTATTCAGATGGCGCGACAGTGTCCTGAGTCATGGCTGGGTCTCTGCGGACAGCCGCCGACTTGCAGTGCTGGTGTGTGTACCCTGATAGAAACCATGTTTAGAACTATGAAATGTATGGTGCTGTGTGGCGCGGCGCTTCTGATGTGCGACCTGCTTTAGTGTCAGCGTTTTTCTAGATGCTACACTAATTTACAAACACATTTTATCTATATATATATATATATACACACACAAATTTTTTTATTATTTATTTATTTATTTTTACTGGCAGTGAGACAACTGAATGTGCAAACTCACTCACAGACAGGTGCAACTTTGTTTCTGACTCGCACTTGTTTTATGGCAGAGGTTACTCTCATGCTTTTTTCTTGTTTATTTATCTTCTCCACTAAAATCATCTGGTTCAACATTTCTTTCAGTGAAACATTACAAGCTATGAAAGAAAATGAAGTGAAATAAAACTCATTATTGAATCACTTAAAATGAAGACCACATTTTCCAAAAGTATTAGTGCTCGGCTAGACTGTGCTTGACCATCAACTGTACCTAGTTGTGTTTTACTGTAACTTCAGCAACTCAGGGAATGTGAATAAAAGGACCAATCTCGTTGCTTCAGTTTTTAACACTTAGCTAGTTTTTACAAGGTGCGTCAAACCTATTATTATTGTTATTTTTAAATGATGCTGTTGTTTGCATATTGCACATTAGTGTGCTCACATTGATTTTTGGTTGTGCTAATCGATGACAACAAAAGATGCCAGTGTAATAAGGCGTTACTTGAAAGAAAGAAGTACCTTTATTGAGCAAGGATCACGCTATCATAAAAAGCAAAAACATTGTATTATTAAATTGTTGCATTCACAATGAATGCTTTTGTTTTTTGCAAAGCGAATGACAAACTTTGTCAGCTCACACAATGTTAAACAGTAATCGTGATAGTATTGTAGACTATATGTATTGTACACCACTAGAGGTTACATTCAAATGCCTGCTCAATCACCTGCTCTTCTCTCTCCAGCTGAGAAACACACTGAAGTTTCTCTTAGGCAATCTCCAGGGCTTTGATCCTCGTTCTCAGGCTGTGGACTCCAAACAAATGCACTACATTGACCAGTACATGCTGCATCTGCTCCGAGAGTTCAGCATGAAGGTCAGTCTTGATGTTAAAGAGCCCATATTATGGGTTTTTGAAAATGCCCTTCCATGTAGTGTGTACCACAGCTCTAAGGGAAGTGAAATATCCAGCTAAGGCTTAAATCTGAAAGTGCACAGTGTTTAAAACTATTGATTCATCTATAAAAGAGTCGACTCATAGTGCTTCAAACGAGTCGTCTTGATAACGAGTCATTAGGCCGCTTTGTTTACGGATTTAACGTTAAAAGCTTTTGTGAGCTCGCGTTCCACTGCCGTATGTCGTTGCTATGGCGATCGTAAGCTAGCTGTGTGTGTGTGAGAGAGAGAGAGAGAGAGAGAGAGAGAGAGAGAGAGAGAGAGAGAGAGAGAGACTCGCGTCGCTTTCCCTAGTTTTTCTAAGGAGCGTTGTGTGTGTGTGTGTGAGAGAGAGACTCGCGTGGCTTTCCCTAGTTCTTCTGAGGAGCGTTGTGTGTGTGTGTGTGTGTGAGAGAGAGACTCGCGTGGCTTTCCCTAGTTCTTCTGAGGAGCGTTGTGTGTGTGTGTGAGAGAGAGAGAGAGAGAGAGAGAGAGAGAGAGAGAGACTCGCGTCGCTTTCCCTAGTTTTTCTGAGGAGCGTTGTGTGTGTGAGAGAGAGAGAGAGAGAGAGAGAGAGAGAGAGAGAGAGAGAGAGACTCGCGTCGCTTTCCCTAGTTCTTCTGAGGAGCGTTGTGTGTGTGTGAGAGAGAGAGAGAGAGAGAGAGAGAGAGAGAGAGAGAGAGAGACTCGCGTTGCTTCCCCCAGTTCTTCTGAGGAGGGTTGTGTGTGTGTGTGTGTGTGTGAAAAAAGCCTTACACTATGAAGCGTGTATGCACTGTGACTACTTTTATATAGTTGATTACCAGCTGGGCATTTCACTCTCGTGCTGAAGCCTGTCACTGTCGACCAATCGCAGCAGGCTGTCATCGGTCCAATCAGCGCAGATTAGCTTCGCGCTGAGGAGGGGGTTGGGAACAAATGAATCGCTGGACGATTCATATGGGAGTCGTTGGGATAATTAGGTAAAAATAAATGCAGATTATAAGACCATGAAAGTGTTTTATGACCTTGCATGCATATTAGACTGTTGTTGGAGACCCTTACAACCTAAATATGACCCTATTTCATGTATAATATGGGCTCTTTAACACACTAAATCAAGGGTCTCAAATAAGGTTGAGCGTCAGATTACATTACGTTATAATAACATTATACTTTATTACATTACATTATAGTAACAACAGCAAAATAATTTATAAGGATTCTGGGTGTCTTTTTTAAAGAAGCCTCAAAGTCAGTATATTTACTTGTTTGTTAATAATAATAAAATGATATCAAAAGTGAAAATAGCACTCTTGCTCATGTAGTAATACAGTATTTAAATATTTCATAGAGTCATTCCAACTGTGTTGTAATATGATGTTTGAACATTGTTAAAACATTAGTATTACATTATGTCTCACACATTCCTTGCTCCTTTACATTTTCCTAAGCTGTTTGTTGCATCTTTAATAAGATTGTAGGTAATACACGCTCAATTTAATTCTCCAATCAATGTTTTATCTATTTTTATTTACTATTATTGTCAGCAGGATTATCATGAGTGTCTCTTTGTGTTCTAGGTAACCGATGCTTACAGTGAGTTCAACTATGGCCTTGTCATCCGTCTGCTGCAATCCTTCACCGCTAGAGAATTATCCAACTTCTATTTCAGCATCATCAAAGATCGGTAACCAAACTTCCTCTAAATCCTTTTTTTTTTTTTTTTTCTATAGCAAATCAATCTCCCTTTTCCTCTTTCTCTCAGGCTATATTGTGACCCAGAGGACTCTGTTGGCCGGCGGTCATGTCAGACAGTCCTGGAGGAGATTCTGGATGGAGTGAGTCGCTCTATCGCTCCTGTCCTCCCTCACCTTGCTGAGGAGGTGTACCTGCACGCTCCTGGACATGACGGTATGCTTGCGGTTTCTGTGCTGGAAATGATGCTGCTGTACGTCTGCTGCAGAGTGTTTGTTTCATTGTGATGCGTCTCTCCGTCTGTAGAGGGGAACACTTTGTTTCGGAGCGGCTGGATTAACACCAGTCCTGTGTGGAGAAAACCAGGACTGGAGGAAGCAGTGGAGGGCGCATGTGCTATTAGAGACTCTTTCCTGTCGTCTATTCCAGGACGAAATGCTGCCGAGTTTGACCTCGTCATTTCCATTGAACCCGGCCTGTTCTTTGAGCTCATGGAGGTATGTTGAGGATTTTAAGGCTTGTTCACCAAGGTTATTATAGTTAATGAAAACGGAAACTGTATTGTGTATAAACAAAACTAGCTTTAACTAAAATTATAGAAAAAAAAACATCCTTTGTTTTTGTCCTTGTAAATGTATTTAATACAGACTGTAAGCCTTTTAGAAGTAAATCTATTTGCTCCGCTCTGCCAGTTATATGACAGGTGTTTGACCGGTACGGCGTCTCAGAGTCTGTAATCCTCATGCCATTGGCCAGATCAAGCTGATCCTCCAGTCATCCTCGCTGTTGTACCCGCGACAAAAACCATGAGTGGACACTACAGCAGCACGGCAACTTTAAATACGACCCGAGCAGACATTTAAAAGTATTCATTTAACACATTTGTGCCCAATGATGGGTTTTATTTCTATTTTAGTGATCGCGAATCCTTCTTTATAACCGGATGATCTTCTAGGTGAACTGGTTGAACTAGTTCACCAAATCGAACTGAATCATATGTAACTATTCTCGTCTCCAGTAACGATAAGCACATCCAACAACTTACTTTCTGAACATGCCTGATACCCACCTCTGACTCGAAATAAACCAATTTCCAGAGTTATTTAGCTATTAGAACAGAACACAGAGATCAGATTTAAGCGGTGAACTGCTAATACTGCGCATACGTGATTAAGTGAACCGAACACAAACAGCACGGGTAAACCGAGGGTTTAAATGAAAGGATCTGGCAAAACGTAAGTTTATTTCATAACAGAAAGTCGTAATGGAATTTAAATAAGTGAATCATGCTTCAGTTGGGTTGCAAAACGTAATTGTATGAAACTTTTCAGATCATGATGTTTTAACGGACTGAAATAAGGCTTGCTGACAACATATGTTGAGTTCTAACATGGGAAGATTGACACAAAATATCCGTATTGCGTTAAAGATCCAAACTTCTCATCACTACTGTGTATCTAACCTCATAAGCAGCCTTGCACATATTTTACTTAAGGCTGCTATCTTGTGTGCTGTTGTATGTGAATTTGAGGATGGGTAGATATTATAGTGCTCTTGTGTCAAAACATGTAGCCTATCTTTGGTTGTGTTTATATCATACAACAACAAACAAAAAAACTAAAACTAATACCGAAACTAATAAAAGCTAAACTAAAACGAAGCAATTTCAAAATATAAAATCGAAAACTAGTAAATCTCCCTCTAAAAAGTCATTAAAACGAACTAAATTTGAAAACAAAAAATCTAAACGAAATAAAAACAAAACAAATAAAATCCAAAACTAAAAATTCTAAACCGTTATAACCTTGCTTCTTACTAGCACAAATTTCTGAATTTCATCAGTAGGTGGCAGTATAAGAGAAAAAATATAGAGCTTTATCTGAAACCTGTTTAAAAGCATTTGAGTGACTAAGTTGTAGATTTAGAAAAGGTTATTTTAGTTAAAGAAAACTGAAGTCTGAAAAAAAACCATTATCGTTAACTGAAATAAAATGGCAAATTCACAACAAAACGAAAACCGAAACCAACAACAGTCACTAAAAACACTGAAATAAAGGTTTTTTTTGAGTTCATAAACACTCATTCTGTAGCAGAAAATCTTGTAGCTGTTTAGAGAAATAATAATAGATGGTGCTGACAAACACAAAACAAATACATCTTTTCTATATAAATATAAAATGCATTCTAGCTTCATTTGCCTAAAAAATGTAATCAAGACAAGTTTGTCTACATATAGCGTGTGATCTGTAATATAAAGATTTCAGTTTTATTTGTTGCATTTGTATGGTTTTGGGCTCATTGTTTGTTCATACAGTTATTTTTATTATCAAGAGGTTTTCAAAATTAATATAAGCTGTGCAAACTTTACTCTAAACTTTACTCTAGTCATGTGGTTTACTCTAATTACTAAACATCTATAAAAGCTGAAGAAAAAATGTTCACAAAATTAAGACTGAACTAAAATAAACAGCAAATGTATTATTAAATAAAAAAAACGCATTTAAAAATACAATATATTATGTATACTGTACTAAAAATACCATAACAACGTGTCGTGACTGTACGCATGTGACCAAGAAGTCTTGTTGCTTGGCCAGTTTTTTTTTTGTGTGTGTGTATAAGAAAGAGATTAAACCTGTGCATGAGTATGTGACAGATTAATCCAAAATAAAATAACTGTAGCAAATGTCCTTATTGCTATGAAATTGACCCAGAAATGCTGCTCTTCATTTATTTGCCACTGCTTCATTTTTTCTGTTGATTTTCTCTGTCAGTCTCTTCAAGAGGAGCCCACTTCCACCTGCTCTCAGCTGACAGAGCTCATGATGACCTCGCGCACCACTCTGACAAGCTCTCTCCCACGAGATTTGCCATCTGATGCCATCACAAGCACGGGGAACTTCCTCATCAACCTGGAAGGTGGGATGTTTTACGATCTGTGTTGATTACGTAATTGGTTCATTTTCTCTGTTTAGTTTGTCTAGATCAGACATCTAACATAAAAGCATAAACACTTTGCGGTTGAAATGTGAATGCACTTCAGAGCAATAGAAACACTGCTTGATACAAAACAGTCTACAGTGTAATAGCATGTGTGAAAATGACAAGATTATAGCGTGACGCAATTTGGCTGTCTCAATTTGGCTCAATTTTGACGCAATTTGGCTGAGCTCAGAGTTGATTCAAACCCCTCAGAGTTGATTTTACCCCTAAACATTAAAATAAAATAGCTTTGAGTACATTGGAGCATCAACAAATACAGTATGTAACACGATACAGTTACTAGTAACTGTTAGCCTTGCTTTACTGTAGAAACCCAATTGATAAAATCTGCTGATCTGTGGTTTTTGCAGGAGGCATGATCCGTGAGGAAAGCTCATACAGCATAGCAGCGATGCCCACTGCTCTGTCGCGATGCCCGAGATGTCGGCGCTACACATCAGATGAGCCAGACTGCCTCTGTCCACGATGCCAAACCGTGGTGGAAAAAAATGCCAAGTAATCAGCCTGATTGTAGCCATGACTGCTGCCCACCCACTGCTACTCCTCCTCCTCGTCTTCTGGTGTAAAAGGCTGCAAGGACTACCATGAACCAACTGAAGCTGCTATTGTAACCATTGTCTGAAGCTGAAGGATAAGAGGATCACGTTTCTCAGGGCTTGATCTGGAGATGAACTGTTATTAATGAATAAAGCAAGAATTTGGAAGGAAAAGCCAAGCGGGAGATTCTCAAATGAGAAACCCCATTTCAGATCATGCTTGCAACATGAGCATTGACCTGGGATCTGTTAACCTCACAAAGTTGAGGTGAACTGTAAAGGGCTTTTGTGTTGGAGCTGGGTGGAAGGTTTGGTTAAATGTTTGTTTACTTTCTTTTTTTTTTTTATAGTGTTACACATTTGAGAAATTAAGGCAGAAGTGATTTGTGAAAGCATTCTGAACTTGAGGCAGGCTGATTCAATACAGAGCTTTATCTTAGAATGTCTTCAAAAACCATTCTGCTGGTTTCAGAAGTGAGTCTCAGTGAGAGTTAAATATAAATTTATAATATTTTTTTCAGTTTTCCTATAAATTATGCTGTATAACCTCAGTTTTATTGTTAAATCAATAAATGCCATACATAAAAGACGTTTCTGACCAGTGTGTGTAAAAATATTAATCCATCTAGAATCCATGTTCTGCTGCAGTTCATTTGTATTAAGTATCACAATAAATGAATGATATAATTGCGATTTAAATATTGTGATGAAACATTATAATCAAGATTAAATATAGTGATCAAATGAACGATATAATCGTGATAAAAGTTCACATGTAAAATGGTATACTATTGTGAGTAATGGGGCACGGAATATTCAAATATCCTTGTGATATATCACGATCAAACGCATGATACAATCATGAATAAATATTGTGATTAAGTATCGATAAAATATCGTGAGTATCGTTACGATATAAGCGTGACTAAATATCATATGTAACATGATATACTAGTGTGAGTAATGGGGCACTGAATTGTAATCTTCAATATCCTTGTGCAAATCCATGTTCTGCAAAAGTTCATTTGGACCAGTGTGTGCCGAAATATATCATTCAATGTATGTCTTGAAATAATCGTGATATTATACAGCGAGAAACAGGCCAATATAATCGTGATAATGTAATTAATCACAATAAAAAACTGCAATTGTTATCATGAAATAACCGTAATACAGTAACAATACCATATAATCGCAATTAAGCAAACAATATAATCGCGATTAAATACCACGATTAAATGATCCAATCATGATTGAATATCTTGAGTATAGTTGCGATATAATTGTGATTAAATATCGTACGAAACATGATATACTAGCGCGAGTAAAAAGGGCACTAAATTGTAATATTCAATATCCTTATGCAAATCCATGTACTGCTGAAGATCATTTGGATATGATATAATCGTGATTAAATATAGCGATCAAACGTATGATATAATCGTGATTAAATATAGCGATCAAACGTATGATATAATCATGATTAAATATAGCGATCAAACGTATGATATAATCATGATTAAATATAAGCGATCAAACGTATGATATAATCGTGATTAAATATAGCGATCAAACGTATGATATAATCATGATTAAATATAGCGATCAAACGTATGATATAATCATGATTAAATATAGCGATCAAACGTATGATATAATCATGATTAAAAAAAGCGATCAAACGTATGATATAATCGTGATTAAATATAGCGATCAAACGTATGATATAATCATGATTAAATATAGCGATCAAACGTATGATATAATCATGATTAAATATAGCGATCAAACGTATGATATAATCATGATTAAAAAAAGCGATCAAACGTATGATATAATCGTGATTAAATATAGCGATCAAACGTATGATATAATCGTGATTAAATATAGCGATCAAACGTATGATATAATCGTGATTAAATATAGCGATCAAACGTATGATATAATCATAATTAAATATAGCGATCAAACGTATGATAATATTGAGATGATAATCAAGATATAGGACCATGGCAATATTTACTTGGGACAAAGGTCAAATTTGACCAAAACAATTCTCTGTGGTGTTTTCCTCTCAATCAGTGATGCTGTCACTTAAATTATAAGAATTGTTAAAGCCTCCACAGTTCTTTGAAATGGCCTTTATTTTTGGTATCACGGTTACGCCATATTACATAAACAGCCAGGCACAGCTGGTACAGGACTGCATAAATTGTCAGCACTACCGAATAGAAGTCTTTCGTCTCACTTTGCAGCCAAAAGTTGTCTATTTAAAATAACCACAACAACAGATGACATTTTAGTAGTCATTTACTACTATACAGCGTAAATGAGATATAACAGTATGTATAATTGACTGAATAAAAGAACAACAACATCTAGAATTTGAAATATAAAATATACCCCGTCTTGGGTTCATATACTGCAATGTTCTGAATACACTGATTACAGCACAATATTATTTTAAGGCCTCCTTGTAAAGAACAGCCTTTTTTGTAATTACAGAACTACTGTACATCAATAACATTGTTTATATCCTAATAACACTCTAGACACTAGAGACTCAGGCCCTTTATTTGTGACACGTTCATTGTGCACAGGCATTGTGGGAAAGCACATCCTCCAGAGGTGCTAGTGTTCTTGATGTTAGTGAAAAGTGGGAAAGGAAATTAAAACTCACTGTGTTAAGCAGATTACCGATGATGATGATGATGATGACGATAATGATGAAGACGCATTTATGTGTGCTGCTGACCGCATTGTTTTCCAGGTCTAGGAAAGTTTGAGTCTATAATAATAATAATAGTAATTAAAAACATGATTTTCTTTCTTTCAAATCAGGGCTCTTGGTGTAAAGAGTCCACAGCCTCCAGCAGATGAAGGGCAAGGCTGTACTGAGCATGGTTTTCGGGGAGCATCTCAATGACCTTACTGATCAGTCGACTGCTCTGGGAAAGCGGTACTGCAGGACAGCGAAGCTCACTGGGGTCCTAAAAACACACACAAACCATGAAGCTGGTAAGTGGCAAATGATGTGATCTGTTGAGAGTGTTCAGTGTGTGTGTGTTCTCACCATAGCCTTCAGCCATGTGCAGAGGGTGGGCGGCAGACGAGCCAGCAGCTCCATATTGGGTTTGGTTTGTGACTGGGAGTGAAGCAAAGAGAAAGAGAGTCTCTGACCCGTCAACACCAGCAGCTGAGAGCCCAGAACATCCTTGTCCTGCACCTCCATCATCACCTGAGAGATCACCACACATATTACAAATACTAAATGAGCAACAGAAACAACAAAAGCACCATCACAAAATGTAGAAAACATTTTAATAAGAAATTAAATTTGAGACATTTTAGACATTAAGGAAATAAAAAAGTGCATCAAAAGCAAGACAAAAGAACAGAAAAAGAAATTCTATGAAATAAAAAAAATTATAGAAATGAAAAAAAAACTGAAAAAATAAAAATAAGAAGAAAAATAACAAAAAATAAAAATAAATAAAAAATATATAGGACAAAGAGCAAAACATACAAATAGAAAGAAAAATGATATAAAGTTCTATATTTAAGATAAATGTACAATAAGAGATTACTTGTTTAAGAATAAGTTAGACCCCCTAGTTTTTCGCGATCCCGCGATTGCCAAATCCAGCGCAAAATCAATAAAAAGTCGTAAATTTTTGCAATCCTGCAAAATTCTTAATCAAAAGCAAAATAGTTGCAAAAAAATGTAAATAATCTCATAAAACAGCCAATTGCAAACCATATAATCAAATTAAGATTTATTTCAGTTTGCAATTTATTGTTTTACGTGACTTAAGGATGTTGCATACGCAGCGCACATGATGTATTTGAATGTCTTGAAAAATAACATCTCACCTGCACCCTCACAATCATTGCATTACATTAAAGGGCTGCGGAATTGTTTAGCAGCTTGTGCAGTAAGCAGATGCAGATAAAGCATCAGTAATTTCCATGTGAAGTCAATACAAAGATGGGATTAGACATCCTGTGGCGCGAATTAGGCGTTTCATGCATTTGACGTGCTTCAGACTGCAAAAGAAAGTGGGAAACATCTAACAAACGGAGCAACGGAACAGACAGAACAGCAAGCAGCTTAAAATAATGGAGATTGGTTCAAGGATGACAGCCGCTGGACGTGACCGAACTGAAGATATTTGTGCTTTACATGTATGGCTGATATAATGCTTTGCGTAAAATTGATAAATGATTTCGTTTAACTTTTTTCCTGCAAGTGACAAGAGAAAACGCTTCCCTGCCATTGACGAGTTTTACGGAAATCTGTTTTAGGTGTATTACGGTAGGGGGGATATATATATATCCCTATATATATATATATATATCCATATATATATATATATCCCTATATATATATATATATATATATATATATATATATCCCTATATATATCCCTATATATATATATATATATATATATATATTTTTTTTTTTTTTTTTTTTTTTTTTTTTTTTTGTGCAAATTGTGCGCAAATTCCTGAGAATTTCGACCACAAAATCAGTCATTTTTATTGCAAAATCACAAAAAAAAATTGTGAAAGAGGGTCTGATAAATGTGGGATATAACAAGAGTGAGAAATGAAAGGAATAAGAATAGAAAAAAATATATAAAGAAAAATTTCATAGAGTAAAAGAGATGAAATAAAGAGGAAAATGCATAAAGGACAACAAAAAATAAAGATACATTTAAGAATTACATGAAGAGCAAAACACACAGAAAGAAAAAAATGCTAAGAAAAAGAAAAATGAAATAGCAAAGAGCAAAACAAGAACAAGAAATGACATAAAAGAGAGAAATTAAAGAAAAAAAAACTGAAATAAAATAAAGATAAAAGAATTGTTACAAATTGCATAAAGAGTAAAATAAACAAATAGAAGGAAAAATTACATACATTAAACCAAAGATAGAAAAGTAAAGATCATTCTATCATAATTCTTATTTTTTTCATTACTGTGCATATACTGATGAAATGTCTGTGCACTACCTCCTCTGCCCGGAGGTCCAGACCCTGGTTATAGAGCTCACAGACGAGGTGTCTGCGCAGGATGTCAGTATTGACCTGCAGCAGCGATGAGAGCTCCATACACACATGCGGCCATGTGTCTTCAGAACCGCTGTTTTTCACACCGTTCTCCTCAGCTTCAGCTAGAACCTTCACCCAGCCTGTTAACACGTTCATCAGAAACTACACACAAACACAAAATATTAACCTTCACTTCTGAGTTGAGCTACAAACATCTTGTGATTGGTTATATTTATCAACATGCAAACAATTACCATTTCAAGCTCACTGTACAAGATGCATGTGAGAAAATAAAATGCTAATCATTTATGAAAAGATTCCATTTGTTAGCTTTAGTTACTAAAAAAAATGTACTGTAAAGTGCTACCAAGAACACTTGTAATAGTCACAATGACTCACCTCTTGTCTCAAAGCCACCAGGTTGGGGTCCATATCTCCACTGGGCAGCAACTGAATGGAAGCCAAATCTCTGAAGAATGCATTCTTACCCTGTAGACCACAGAAAAAGCACCACACCATTTTGAAAACTAAACAATTTTCCTTTTTTTGTAGTGATGTTTTGTTTAAAATGCTGTTTTTATTCCTCATTAAAGAATGGTGAATAGCCATTAAATATATCTTTATTTATATTTACATAGAAAACGGTTTTTCTAATATTACTGTATGTTTTAATCAAATAAATGCTATTTTGGTGAGCAAAGGAGACATTGTTTAGCACATTATACACAGAGACCTGTTAATATTTCATTAAAAATTTGTCTGTAATAGGAATTAATTTCTTTTGTGCAATATGAAATATCTCAAACACATCCTTGTTAATATAAAATAATATAATATAACATAGAGTAAAATAATATAATACAATATAATATACTGTAATATAATATAATGTAATATAATATAATATGGTTGTTTCATACTCTACATGTAAGTTAATGTTCATAAACTGTAAGACTTGAGATACCACAAATATTTTGATGTCTTTGACAATTCAAACATGAGCTGAAAATACAGAGACAATCAGCTCCACAAGCCAGTAGGTGGGAATGCGAGTAAAACCAGCTTCTCTCCTTTCCTTCATTTACATTTGAAACATCTTGTATTGATCGTTTATGATTTGACTGAATTAATTGGCATAATACACATTTACCTGAGTAATTAATTGTTATGTTCTTAATTATTCTAACAGAGTTTGTGTTATTATCTCTAGTGGATTACGTTAAATCCATAACACCACAAGCCACTGTGCAGGTTAGTAATGGACTAAAACACGGTAGACGGAGCAGCGTGGCACGCTATATGATGTTCTTAGAGCTCCGACTAACACATTGGCAATAATTCAAGTATACTTAGAAAACCCATTACTGGCGTTTTACAGTCTATTTAATTCAACGAAGTATTGTCGAGTCCAATCCAAATGTGGGTAGGCCTTCATCTTTAAACTTATAATACTATTTAAATCATATGGGGATTATTCAAAGTTACTAATAATTTAAGTAAATTTGTCTGCTTGATTCTATAGTATTGATTATGGTATGATTAAATAGTTTTGCTTTGATTTAGTAGATAGCAGATCTATGGGGACCACACAACAAATATTCTAAAATGAGTAAGTATCTGCCTTTTTAGAATTGTGGTTAATCGCCTCTGTTTAATGACCAAAACTGACATGCTTGTGCTTAAGAGATTGTATACTCGGCCGGTACAAGACTCAGGATGTTTTAGGAATCCAAATAAACGAGAATAATATACAATAACGAACCGAAGAGAATATTCAATCATAATCTAAAGTAATATTAAAAGAAAAATGTATTATTTTATCAATGTTTTATAATTGGAGTCAGATAAAACGAGGATCAATATATTAATATTCTAAACAACCTCATCCTAAAATTGGAGTCAGATACGAGTTAAATTTAAAGTAAATAAACTATGTGTATTGGAAAGACCGAATATGCAGTGAACCATCGTCCTCCAATAGACACTGTCATTGGACTAACAGGCTGGACCTTACAAAACTATGTGAAAAACATTTTTGTTTTAAGTATACATTAGTGTTACAATAGAAGTTTCCAGAAAACAGATACTAACATACAGATGGTGATGACAAAAAAGCAGTATGGCCGATGGAAATGCCATTATGCGTCTACATCTATATTTGTTTATTGTGTGCAAAACTATTGCACTGTAGTTTTTGATATAATATGAAATTTTTTTTATTTACAGTTGAAGTCAGAATTATTATCCCCCCTCACCCTTAACCCCGCCCCCCAAACCCCTTTTAATTTTTATCTCTTTTTAAAATATTTCCTAAATGACAATTAACAGAGCAAGAAAATTTTCACAGTATGACTGATAATATTTTTTCTTCTAGAGAAAATCTTATTTGTTTTATTTTGGCTAGAATAAAAGCAGTTTTAAATGTTTTAAAAGACATTTTAAGGAAAAAATTATTAGCCCCTTTAATCTAATTTTTTTTTTGATAGTCTACAGAACAAACCATCATTATACAATAACTTGCCTAATTACCCTAGCCTGCCTAGTTAACCTAATTAACCTAGTTAAGCCTTCAAATGTCACTTTAAGCTGTATAGAAGTGTCTTAATAAATATCTAAGATTAAAGATAAAATAAATCAGTTATTAGAAATTAGTTATTACAACTATTATGTTTGGAAATGCGTTGAAAAAAAATCTCCTCTCTGCTAAACAGAAATTGGGGAAAAAATAAACAGCGGGGCTAATAATTCAGGGGGACTAATAATTCAACTGTATATAAAATAATGTTCACATTAACAGAACATAGTTCATTTTATTCACATCATATTAAAGGTCTCGTGAAGTGCTTTGAAAAGTGCATTTTTATTTGATGTTTGACATATCTTCATTTTTCAAGTGAGATTAAGGCAGGACGTATAGTAGCCCCTCCCCTTTAAAAAAAACAGCCAATAGAGTTTTGTTTTTATCACAGCTCTGCCAGTGATAGTGGTTGAGCTAATGCACATCAAATAAATATCAAATTAAAAGCATCTTGAAGGGGGCGGAGCATGTCAGATGCAAGAGAGCATTTGATTGGTCAAGATTTGATGAGAAACTCAAATATGAGGTGACATGGGAAAAAAAAAGCCGATCAATTTAGGTGGAATTTCAGCTTTGGATATTTATATCAGTTTTATATTTTCTAAACGCAAATTTTGTCACTGTTTTGGATTACAGCGTCTTATAGTCATCCTTAAAACTAACTGAAATGTTAATTTTGTATAAAAATGTTAATTTTAATTTCACAGGACCTGAAACCACAATATTTTAAAGAAAGCTGGAAACCTGTAACCATTGACTTCTATAATATTTGCTTTTCCTACTATGGAAGTCAATGTTTACAGGTTTTCAGCATTCTTCAAAATTTCTTTCTAATAACTTTCAGTTTGGCATGTATGTAAGAATGTATAAAATGTGTGTTGTTATTCACCTTGCTGTCGAAGAGGCTGAGCGGCTTCAGGCGCAGACAGAAGGTCATGGCAGCATGCAGGAGAGTCGCCAACACACAGTGATGCTGAACGAGAGGATAGTGAACAGATCTCTGATCCAGAGCTAACTCTACTATAGACACCGGGCCCTCTGCAGCGCTCCACGCTTCCTCCACACACACATCTGGAGGAGGTACTTCCTCCACCCCTGAATCCGCCTGTGAGAGAAAGAGAGAGGAGCAGATTAAAATAGATCTCACTCTTTTATGTTAAGCCATTCACTGATCAGCGACATTGTAAGTGCTACAATAACTTTAGCCATGCTTCCGCTCCATGCATCCATCATTTGATCTGTTCTTACTCTGAAGAAAAAAGGAAAGGAAGGGAGAAAAGAGGAAGATGAGACCTCCATCAGAACCTGCAGCAACTGCACACAGGAGCCCAGGAAACTCCTCACGGCCGCGTCTCCCATGCCTACATCCTAAAAAACACACACACACACACAATACGTACAGATGTTAATTCTAATGACACAGACCTAAACTGAAATCATGCATTGTTTGTTTTCTTACCCGTCTGCACAGCCGGTCTTTAGGTGCCTTCCCCACCTAGATCAACACACACAGTCAATTATTTCATATCATCAGAGAAAAGAAGAAAGGCCGACACAGACAAACCTTTTCAATTAGGAAGGCAGCAGCTGAAAACCGCTTGACAATGAAGGTTTGCCACATCATAGCTGAGACACCTGCCAGAGGAATAGGAGGAAAGAGTTATCACAAAGAATTTCTTTTTTCGTGATTATATGTGTGGCAGCTTCCTGTCCAAATATTATAGAATTTATTTTTTTCCAGTGTCTCTTACCCAACTGAATGTGAGGATTTGAGATCATCTTCAAAAACTCCACTGACCATTCTAAGTACTGTCCCACCTGAACAGAAAGAAGAGTTCTGTGTGATTGGCTGATATTTCTCTAATATTACATGACGTTTGTGTTTGATGGCTAATAAGTGCTGCGATTAGTACTGGTACTGTTATTTTGACTTTTTGAGCTAAAATCTGAACTGAATGTTCATTTTTTTTATAGATTTTTTCAACAAACAGAATATGATAAAGACAAGTCTGTAGAATATTTTCAATCTCATTTCTTTTCTGTAAAGATATTTAACATTTGTTATACACATGTTGCATATATTTCGTACATATTTCAGCATGCCGACCACTTTGTGCACTTGGAACAGAACTTATAATTGCAGATCAGTGCTTCCCACAGGTTTGAAATACACTTGCGTTGGTAGCCGGATAGAAACACATCTTTTACCCACAGCACATAAATGGTAAACTACATGCGACTAACAAAAAAATTATGTGATTTTTAACTATATTTTTATTTATTATGACACTTATATAAATTTTTTATTTTCAATGGGTTAAAGTTATTTTAAAAAAGGCTGTTGAAATAACAGAAATCCACTATTTCTCTTACTTTTTTACTATTTAGGAGCCTTGTGCACCCACTGACAGGTAAAGGATGTTCTCTTTCTCTCTCTAAAGTTGCTTTATTGGCATGACATTGGCATTTTAGATATGTATAAAGTATGTAATATATTAACATCATTAAATTAATAAAATATACAGCAAATGAGAAATAAATGACAGAAAAATGGAATAAAAATAGACATTATTGCTCAAAATGATAATAATTACTAGAATAAAAGTGTAGATTACTTAAATAAGGCTAAATAGTTGATTAGTCATTTCTAATGGTGTAGAAATATTTTGCAGCCAGTATATTTTGTTCTCTTCAAGTATATTGTCAAATTTATTGGAGTCGTTTATTAAATGATTAATCATGTAATGTTTCTCTCGTGGCTGTGCGCACATGATCAGCTGCGAAAAGGTAATGCAAAAACGCATACAAATAATGGCAACTTTAGAAAGCGAAAGTAAAACTCGAATCCCGATTCCAGGTATTTTAAGAGATTCAGAAACTACGGTCGGATGCATTTTGATGCAAAAGGCATGTCCCTGTGGGTCTGCAGAGCACTCGAGATTGTATGAGTGTAGACAGTTCTTGCGCACAGAGAACCAGCAGTAGGAAATATCCAGAGCGAGAGAAGATTTTCCAATGAATAATCGATCACAAATGTTTAGCTTTCTTGAACAGATACAAATAGTATTAAAGGATGAAAATAATAGTATTATTCATGCGTCACCACAAAATATACTTGGGCGGCCATTAATATACCTGGCCGGGTTGTTCAAATAAAGTCTATGCGAGGGAAGCACTGCAGATGCTGTTACTTGATTTATACTCTAGTTACATTTTAAGTTTACAGATTAAAGGTAAAAAATAATAACAATAATAACTAAAATTAAATTGTGAATTAGACAGAAAACATGTTAATGTCTGCTATATTGTCTGGTCCTGCCTATGTTGAGAAAGTTTAAAGTCTTAACCTCTGGGTCTTTGTTCCACTGCACCACATTTTCCCAACTACAGTGAGCAAACAACACATCAGGAGACAGAGAGTTTGGAAAGCGCTGACACACACACTCCAGCAGCTCTGAAATGACACGCATATAAACAGATGCTAAGATTCAAACATACAGAAAACACCCACACATGCCATAAATTAACTTTTATAAATAGAAAATACTATGGAATTTATTTTTAAAGGGTCTGAGTCACATATTGAAGTTACCCTCTAGTTTTCCCTCTCCACTTTGCAGTAAAGGCTGTTGCGTGGGTTCATTCTCTCTCTTCTGCTGTAGGATCTCCCTCAGGACATCAGGAGAAACACCTTGTCTGAAGATCAGCTTTGAAACACAGTCTGCTACACCACCTAAAGCGAAAAAAAGGAACAAAAATATAAAAATACATTTATTTACTCCTATTTGTACTTTACAGCTTTAGGTGGATCATTTCAAAACATTGTTTTTTAAATCATATCTAAAATGTTTTTGATGATTAAAACAGTAATATTGTGAAATAATATTACAAATGATAAATAATTTATATTTTAATATATATTACAATGCATTTTATCCATATGAAAAAAATGGAATTCCAATTTGAATAAATAAAAATGAATTAAAAAACAACATTAAAAATAAAATAGGAATTCAATAATAAAGTCTTTATGGTTAGGGGTATGTGTAGGAAGGGCTTTACTGTCCTAATAGGGCAGAATCCATTTGACATTCATATATATTTGATCTCTCATTCAAATTCATTATGATATACTTCAGCTATCTTTACTTTATGTAAACTGTATCTAATAGAACATTTTAGGCACTTCACACGGTTGTAAGGTAAGGTTGTACATGTTCCTCATGTAAGGAAAGGCAAGGCAAGTTTATTTATTTATATAACACATTTCATACTCAATGGTAATTCAAAGTGTTTTACACAAACAAGAATAAAAGATGACATAAAAAACAAGTATATGAAATAAAAACAAAGAAGAAAAATGATTAAAAACAGATAAAAATTGTGTTTCAAGTCTGTTTTAAGGAATGAAAAAGAAAAGAAAGATATTTTAGTGTGTGTGTAATGTGTACCTCTGCCACTCTCTAACAGTGTTTTGACCGAGCAGCGTGTAACAGCGCCCCCTGTAGACCCTTGAGGAGACGGCAAGCAAAGCAGTGTCTGCAAAGCAAGAACATCCTCCAGCTGCTTTATACACACCACCCACTGCTCCAGCTCCAGAGAAACACACTCCCACTCCTCCTGAAACTACACAGAGTGAGAGAGAGACCCCGTTCAGATAACAAATTTTTTTATTGTAGGTTATGCGATATTGTCTATATAAAATCTTAACATGTTTAGAGTAGCAAATATGTTTTAAAATTGTGTAAAGAAGAGATTATGTGCTCCTATTGGGGTATGAAGTGTAACAGACATGGCATTAATTGTCGTCCTCTATGATACACTACACAAAAACAAATAATTAAATCTTGTGTCCCAACACTCATTTGTCATTTACAAATCCCAAGCAAATCGTGCTGAAATCGGGGGAAAAAAACATATCATCTAAAATGGGGCTTCAGACAAGCACAGCACAAATTCTACAGACACAGCAGCTCTACAGAGACACACACCTTGCTCTCTGCCAGTTTGGTGATGGCATTCTTGGCTACATGATGAGCGACTAGAGCAGCCAGCAGTGCAGCGGCCGAGCTCTCAGACTGAACACACGCTGTGCGCACCTGCTGCCACCAGGGGGAGACACACTGACCGTCCCAGGATTCATCCACTGCTCCTGACACACAAATAGGATGTTATTATGCTGAAGAAAATAGACAGGGTGCCAGGATAATATTAAAGACCTTTTATTGAGCTGAGAGTGGACAGCAGCGTGTTCAGGTGTGAGACGGCATCTGGACACTTCAATACGTCCTTCTCTTTGTTCAGCCACACCGTCAAGAGCAAGGACTGCCAACGAGAGACAACAGAGAGAAACGTCAAGATATTTTTGATAAAAAAAAAAAGCTCAAATCAGATTTCCATAGATTTGGAAGTTAATATCTTACCAGTAGCTGCTGAGGGCTGATGCCGCTTTCCTGCAGAGTTGCACACACTCTCTGTAAAGGACTCTGACCAGACAGACAACCCCAGAACAGAAAACTACCTGCATGCATACAAAAAACGGTAAAAAATAACTTCACAGTTAATCACATACACAGTGATACAGAGATGAAACCACTGTAATATCATGATACAGATAATTATTCTTTGTTTTTAGAATAGAGATGGCCAAACTAGGGACCATGGGCCAATGTTGGCCCATGGTAACCTTTGATTTGGCCCACCAACCAATCAAAGAAGAGACAGACAAATGATGAGGAAGGTTGAGTTCTAACTTCAACATATATATATATATATATATTATATATACAAATGTATTTTCCCAATTTCTGTTTAACGGAGAGAATAGTTTAATAATAGTTAATAGTTTTAATAACTCAATTCTAATAACTGATTTATTTTATCTTTGCCATGATGACAGTAAATAATATTTGACTAGATATTTATCAAGACACTTCTATACACCTTAAAGTGACATTTAAAGGCTTAACTAGGTTAATTAGGTTAACTAGGCAGGTTAGGGTAATTAGGCAAGTCATTGTATAACGATGGTTTGTTCTGTAGACTATTGAACGAACAGAGCTTAAATGGGCTAATAATGTTGACCTAAAAATGGTGTTTAAAAAAATAAAAAATATATATTATCAGACATACTGTGAAAATTTCCTTGCTCGGTTAAACATCAATTGGGAAATATAAATTGTAATATGAAATAATAATAATTCAAAGAGGGGCTAATAATTCTGGTTTCAATATATACAAATATATATAATTACTGATACGATTAAAGTATTTTTTATTTTTTATCTTTATATTATTAAGTTAGGAAGTTACCATGACAACTTTAATGTAATACAGTTTGGTATATTTAGCTTTGGCCCACCACCCTCAATCAAGTTTGGATTTTGGCCCTTCATAAGAAAAAGTTTGTTTGTTTCTTCATAAGAAAAATTCATATACTCATTTTACTAAACGCATTTAAAAAAAAAAAAAAAAAAAAAAAAGGGGTAAAGACTTTTTTCTACAAATTTTAAATGTTAGAACACAGACAGGGGCAATAATCTGTAAACAAAAATATTTGATTTGATATACATTTTTCTTTTTTAAATACTTATTCAGAACTAGAAATGACTAAAATCTAATTCCATACTGTGCAGGCATGCTATTAAACTAGTAATAAAATAACTCATTTATGTAGTTATTCATAAAGTTAAAAAGGGCGGCGCGGTAGCCCAGTGGGTAGTGATGTCGCCTCATGAAAAAAAGCTCACTGGTTTGATCAGCTGGATCAGTTGGCATGTCTGTGTGGAGTTTGCATGTTCTCCCGGTGTTCGCATAGGTTTCATCCGGGTGCTCCAGTTGCCCCCACAAGTCCAAAGACATGCAGTATAGATGAATTAGGTAAGCTAAATTGGCCGTAGTGTATATGTGTGAATGCAAGAGTGTATGGATGTTTTCCAGTATTGGGTTGCAACTTGAAGGATATCCGCTGCATAAAACATATGCTGGATAAGTTGGCGGTTCATTCCACTGTGGCAACCCCAGATTAATAAAGGGACTGAGCCAAAATTAATCGGAATGAAATAATAAAGTGAAAAAAAAAAAAAAAGTAAAATCACACATTACAAATCACATTATAATGGACAGTTGTAACAATAATATTAATTGGAAATTGGGCAAAGAGTGTTTTAAAATGATTACAGTTAATACATTTCATTATTAACTGTATCATTTCAGCAATACTGAAATTTCGGAAAATAAAATCACAGAATAGTCTAAGTGCAAAGTCACCCCATAACTTATAAGGTACCAAAATGTTGTACTTTCCCTCAAAGAATACATAAGCACAATGTAAAACATTAAGGACCCCCATGAACCACTTTTTTTTTGTATTGTGACGCAGTTAATAGAGAAATGGAATATTAAATGAGTAAACATTGGGCATGGCTTGTTTTTTCTACCATGGGTTGAAAGGATGTAGCAAAGTAAGCATTTCATTCAGAAAGATCTGGAAATGGGTTTTAGAAGAATTATTACAACCTAAAAGACTCCTCCAGCTCACTATTTTTGGTTGTTGTCAAAACTGACAGTTGGACCAGCGTGGTTAAATATGTTAGCCATGCCCATTACCTCAAAATCACATAATCTGACAATTTAACTGAAAACATACAGGAAGTGCATTTTCAGATTTCAGTTAAAGATAAGAACAATAGTAAACAATAGTTTTTTCTTAATGACATGCACAGATGAATTGTTCACCACAAAACTGACAATGTGAGCTAACAAAATCATATGGTTAGTTTTTATTTCTTAGGGACTTTAACAATAAAATTCCCAAAACTTTACCTAGTTGTGTCCAGTCAGTATCAGGTTGTTTAATCACTCTGAGCTCTCCGTTCGCCCACTCTAACAGAGACAGAAATGTGCGGACTGGCAGCGGCCCACTAGAGTCTTGAGCAAATGAGACGCTGGGCCGAGAGTTCATCTCTGTGTAGCGCTGCAAAACTGGGCCAACACGAGCGAGATCCTCCTCAATGCCAGAAAATGACGGCTGCACAGAAAACAGAAGCCTTTAGTTCAAATCCCAGTGTGAAGATGATACATTACTTTAAGTTAATTGGATAGCCTCTGTGTGCACCCATTACTCACATGTTCTGGCTCAGTGGGTGATGTGTCTGGTGTGTGTAATAACTGAACGTCTGTATAGAGCTGGAGAAGCTTAAGCTGGGAAGAACAAAACTGCAGCAACGATTCGTCCACTGCTTCAGGATCTAACACAAACACACATCAAAACAGGTGATGTGTTGATGCAACTGCTTATTTAAGACAAATGCACTATGTCTAGAAAAAAGATGTTACCTTGTTCTTTCAGGCTAGCCAATAATGCACGAGTAACACTGGTCAAACATGACACTGGCGCATTCTTATTGGACAGCAGCGACTCCAGGGCCTTTCAATCAATCAGACATTTCATAAGAATAGATATTAAACATATCTAAAGTGTCTTTGTTAGCATGTGTGAGTGATTGACTTGCCTGTTTTTTAACAGCTGGGTGTTTAATGTCCAATAACACACTTTGTGCTTCACTCTCAAGCAGAGCTGTTAAACAAAAGTCAGACTTAAATGTTAAATAGTGGTTCTTCAAAAACTAATAATATATTTCCTTGAATGTTGAGGGGCTGTATTAAAATATGAAAAAGAGTCATTTCTAGCTTACTGTAAAAATTCTGATTTAAAACAATCTTAAAGCCCAAATAGAAGATGCAAAAGAATGAGAGCAAAAGACAACAGTTCACTCAAAAGAGAAAATTTGCTGTTCATGTATTCACCCCCAGGCTATCTGAGGTATAGCTGACTTTTTCCTTCAAGAAAACATTAGGTTTTTTTGGCTGCAACTGTAATCCTTGGTGATTTTTAAAATACAAAACAGCATCTGCTGAGGCGTAAAGGTAATAATGTTGTAAATAATTCTTAGTTTCTTGCACAGACTAATCATTTCGAAAATAAAATGAATGAATATATATATAGATTTTAAATAATTATAAGAATAGAAATAATGAATCTAAAAATAATAATAAATAATATTCTTTATATAAATGTTTGGTATTGTCCACAAATTTATCAATTTAAGTGTTTAGCAGTTTGATAGGCACCCAGGTAATATTTAAAAGGTTTATAGCCTACATTGTACCTCAATGACAGGACAGATCCACACAGTGCCGCTACATAACGCAACTAACTCGGTTAGTTGTGTCCACAGAACATAATTTTTTCTGTAATTTAGTCGACTCTTTATTCCACATGATACATAAACTACTAGTCATTCAACAATTTGAACTGTGAAAATATTACGTCCAATTGACTAGCCTAATATCCTTTTACATTCCACCCTGAAAAAAAATCTCATACATTGCTAAAAAGAGTTTATCACTTTCACTATCCTTCCTTTGGCTTATTCCCTGCTTTTTAACAGTGTTAATTAACTCCAAATTATATTTTTATACATTTGTAATATTATTTAAACTTATGAAAGTTCAGGTATTACATTTCAGGTGCTGGCTGTAAATGAAGACATAAAACAGATGATTTGCAGAGCATAACTAACAAATGTGCGTCCTGGCTTTATTTGTAATGTACATCGAGCGCATGTAGTCGTGATGCAAGTGTAAGAGCGGAAAAAGGGGACAGCCATGCACACATTTAAATCCATTTCATAATTTTGCATATTGTCAGCGGCTTCCTTATACGCACACATTATAGGACAACACAATATCATTATGTTATACACAGTAGCCTAGGTAGGTTTACAATCACATCCCTGAACGACGTGCGGAAAGAAGCAGTTACTGCTCCTTCTTCTGCACAATGATGAACAGTAAAGGCATAAAGCATCAGGCCGTCTGCTTGATGACGATAACTCCACTGAGACCCCCCACCCCCTCAAAAAAAAAAAACTTCGGATTTACGCAAATTACAGGGGTCGCCCCAATGAGTTCAGAAAACACAGAAGAATCACATCCCTGAAATTTACAGCAAATTAAATTTTTTGTCTGAACAATCTCTAGATGTGTCCCGATGCATATTTATGAATATTAATGAGGTAAGTCTAACCTGGTTCCACCTCTCTGCTCCTCAATAGGGTGGTAAGTCTCCTCAGCAGGTGCATGTCTTTAGCCCGCTCGCTCTTCTTATCACTGACCAACACAAAACAGACAGAGACATCTGTGCTCACCTGCATTGTGTGTGTGTGTGAACATGAATGTGTTCATGCAAATTAATGTGTTTATACCTGAGTGCCAGGTGGAATGGTATGGTGATGGCTCTCAGAGCTCCATTAACCGGATCAAACAGACACACCTGCTGTGTGTGTATCTGCCAGCCCTGACTGGTCACACTGTTTACGCCCATTAACCTGTGACCGCCGTACAGCAGCCTGAAAGAGCCGGAGGGTAAAATGAAAATGCAATTCCAGAAGGTAGCAATCAAGAGTGTGTTTTTTAGTTTGTGTGAGTAGGTCTACCTGCAGTGTTTGCCCACAGTAAAAGCCCCTACACGTGGTCCATGTTGAGTTCCCCACACTTCCAAAATCCCCCTACGTGGCGCATAAATCACTAGGAACTGTGCGTGCCGCCGGGGCATAGAGGGAGATGTGGCTAGATCTCTCTCTCCTCGAGCCTCTGACACCTGCACCCAGCCGAGCTGAGCATCACGGTAACCTACACACATCATACAGACATTAAGAAAAAAAAAAACATTGTCTATGAACAATGTTTAGGCTTGGGTTTTTGTTATTTTTCTGATGCTAAATGTTATTCCTCAGACACTAACTTAATAACAATATGCATTTCATATTATACAGTACAATGTTTGTGCTGCATAAAATGGCTTGTAGCATATAAAATGACAAACCCTTTTATTCTTTTCACATTTTTAGGCAAGTCACTTTTAATAATAGTACTTTTTTATTTTAAAAATATTAAACTGGACCTATTATGCACAATTCTCTTGCATGATGTTCGAGCACTGTGTGTAAACAACCAGTGTGTAATGGTGAAAATCCACCCTCTCTCAGCTGCTTGTATGTGCTGAGGTAGTATTTATAGCTCCAAATAGGTGGAATGGCTATGGAAAATGATCACCTCAAAATGAATGTCGGTATGTATGTTGAGGGGACCCATATTTTTAAAGAGTTTTATTCATGTAATTTATTTATGCATTATATTATCAATTGATTTTATCAAATGAACATAAATACTGCACATATCAAATTGTGGTTACACTTTTTTGCTGTTAATAATCCATTTACGATGACTTTTGCCTCAAAATCCTAATTTGCTGCTTATTAAAAGTTAGGAAGGTAGTAGTTAGGTTTAGTTTTTTGGAAAAATTTGTGATGTAGAATAAGATTATAAGGTACATAAGATTAAGATTATAAGGTAAGAATAAGATTATAAGGTACATGGAGAATATATACTTTATAAGTACTAATAAACAATCAACATGGCAATAATAGCCAGGTAATAAGCCACTGGTTTATAGTGGGAATTGGTACTTAAACTAAAGAATTAAACAAACACTGTGATTTCAGAAGAATTTCTACATAAGATACTTTTTTGAATGCAAATGAGACAATATTAGGTGCACCACACTACACACCCTTCCACATCCTGATCGCGATGCCTCGTGCCACATCTAAAAGTGTGACTCGACCAAAGTCATCTGTGACTCCAGCCATAGTGTTACATGGAGAGAGACAGATAGACTCGCCATGCCTACGAGAATCTGGCAGACCAAATCTGATGAAAACAGAACAATAATAACATGCTTTTAAATGAGTACAATATGCAATATGTATGACTAGAAGATTGAAAGCAACAAAGTGCATAATTTTGTAATTACCTAACAGGAAGGGCTGTGGCTGGTTCCACCTTTGGTTTCTGTTTCTGCACTGACTCCTCTTCATTTTTACTCTTCCACCCTAACCAACCACTAAGGAGGAAGAAAGGAACAGGGAGTCCAAGAATGAGTAAACATGAAGTGAGACATAAACATGACAGTCCAGTGCTAATGAAGCGTTAAAATAAGCAAGACACACAAACCTGGCAGCGCTGAACAGAGCCGATGTGAGTTTGCTGGCCACAGCCAGAGCCACATGGGAGAGCAGAGGCTGAGAACTACCCTGAGATGATAAGAGAGGATTATCAAGCAGAAAACTACTGTAAAACCACAAACATCAACAGCAGACCAAGGAAAAATATGTGTGCGTGTGTGTTCTATATACCTCTATAGCATAGAAGAAGCCAGTGTAGGGTCCTCCTCCCACTGTAATATACTGACTCATAGCAGGAGGGCTTCCTTTAACTGAAGCATGAAATCCTCCCAGGACTGAGGCATTTTTCATCTGATCAAATACACTCAGGGTAGTAATACCTACAAGAGACATTGCCTTAAATGTTCACTGAAAAAAATTCCAGCAAGAAACAAATCCCTTCTTAAAGATACAATTTGTATATACAGTTTTATACAGCAAAGACGCATTAAAATGACCAAATTGTTTAGTATTTCAAATGTTGTTGTTCCTATTTACTCCCCCAAAATACTTCCTAGTTCCCACAAATATATTAAGCAGCACAACTATTTTCAATGTTGATAATAATAAAAAATATTATTACTAAGCACCAAATCAGCAAATCTGAACAATTTATAATGTATAGTCTGACACTAAAGAGCTATCACAAGAATAAATCCTTATAATTATTACATTTATTCTGATAGAAGAAGCTATTTCACACTTTTTACTGCATTTTTTATTGAATAAATGCAGCCTTGGTGATCATAGAAGATCTTTTTTTTTACTGCACTGTGGTTTTTAGTTTAAATAATTGAAGACATCACTCTTACCTATGCTGGAATGGTCAGCAATTGTGTCCATGTCTTGCAAGCCCCACTTTTTATAGGCCAGTGGTGGAGGCTGGATGACATCACTTCCTGCTGCTGCCGCTGAAAGGCAAAGGGACAGATTCAGAAAATAATAAATAGAGTGAAAAAAATATATATAACGATTTTAATAAGCCTGATACAAAAACACTCTGTCCATCTTACCTCGGGCAACCTGGTTTCGACAGGCACGTAAAGACTGAAAGAGACTAAAGCCATCGATGGTGACCAGCGCTGCCGGATACAAAATACTGAGTTCCTCATGCTAATAGAGAGAGGGGGAGAGAAGGAGAGAAGAAGAGAGATAGAGAGAGACAGATATTTCAGCATTTAATTACAACAGCATCAGAACAGACAGAATCAGTTTGATTAACTGTTTATTACAAGGCTCTACTATAAGGTGGGGTCTAAATCATTTTAACCTTGTCTACTCTTGACTGCCACTAATGACTATTTATTTATTTTACACTGATTAATCTGTTGAGAAATTTATCAATTATTCAACTAATCTAAACAATAATTTTATACCAAACATCAACTTATTTTACTTAAAATTCTTTTAACATAAAAAAATGACATTTTAAAAAGAAAAAAAGAGGGAAGTGTTACAAGAAATGCATTTGAATGTATATCAATTTCAAGTGGAAATGGAAAAGCATATCCGCTGACCTCTCGTGTTCAGATCACTGAAAATGCACATGGCTGAGATGTAGTTTAACCATGCTAACAATTGCATATCAAATGTTTTGCATAAAACTACACACAGAAGTCAGCATCAGAGGTATTGGTACCTGTTCTGTTACTCCAGGGTGACGTGGAATCTCATAAGTCCGACATTTCAGGCGCAGCACAGGATCTTCATGCAACAACTGTGCTAATAGAAGAACTCCACTCTACACACACAGATAAAGGAATAATACTAATGGCTTGTCTACTGTGGCAACACAAATCATAACTTGATTTGCTAATACAATAATGAATTAGAAAGACTGAATTAATTTGGCATAATGAAGTACCTCTGTGTAGAAACGGACATAACCTGAGCTGAATCCAACCACAATACAGGTCCAATCGGGCCGGCCGGTTGAACTCCTAAACATACAGACAGACAAACAATGAGCACACTACCTACCATACAAAAGCTAAAATAGAAAATAGAAGAGGAAAATAAAAGTATTGTAAATAAAACAAAAATACAACTGTTTATTTTAATATATTATAAAGTGTTGTTTACTTCTGTAACGACAAAGCAGATTTGTCAGCAGTTTACTTCAGTCTTCAGTGCAACACTAACCTCACTCTTATATGCTGATTTGATGCGAAACAAACATTTCTTAGTATTTCAAATGTTGAATTGAATAACATTAGCTGGTTAATGTTAATAACAATATGGCATTGTTTTCAAGGTTCGTTGATGAACAGAAACATTAAATGAAATAGAAATATTTTGTAATATTGTTTGTAAAAATGTGTCACTGTCAGATGCTTACCTCTTCTGGCTGGCCAGTGGAATACATATAACACTATTGATAGACTCCCTGCGAAAAGAAAAGACAGAATATTGAGATTATTATTATTAACCAATAATAATAATAATTTTAATAAACTAGAAAGCTTGCTTCACTGGCTCTTAATATTGCTCAGTGCTTAGCTTCTGTTTTGTAACATATGCTTTTTATTTGTGTGACTAAAACCCTTGATGTCATTTCCCAATAAATGCCATCCAATACTGGCTTTTCCCCATTCTCTTCAATCTCTCACCCTTCTTCAATACTTAGAGTTCCACTCCAGGTCACAGTAAGGGTCATTTCCTCCTGGCCACTCTCAGCTGTCCTCCATTTAGCTGCCAATCAATGCATTCACATGAGTTGCCAATACCAATCAATAACCAATCACAAACAAAGAACGCATGAATCAGTACTATGTGTAGGCGTCTGTACCAGAGAGAAAAGCCGCTTTATGCTCTCGAGCGATGACCAGCAGATCTGCGCAGGGCGAGAGAGACACGACACAGTCCTGCAGCCATGGGGCGCTTTGCTGTTGTTCCTCCTCCTCAGCCTAACAGAGCATCACATAAAAAAATGTGTGTATAATGCACTTTTTTACATTTACTCATTTATGTTTATTTGTGTTCTTGTGTTCATTATTAAAAGTATTTGCACTGTAAAAGGACTTGTGCAGTCTTTAAAAATTCTTGCTTTATCTTACATTTCTTATAATTCTTTATCCTTTCTTGTTTTTGACAGACAAATAAATAACCCCACATTAGGAATGACTAAACGTTTATTTTTGACCCTACCAGATCTGTAATACAAACCTGAGCTCCATCCTCTTTACCCTCAGGATTGTCCCAGGAACCCCAGTCTGAGTCATCCCACGTTAACTCGTTCTCTAAAGAAACAGAAAACAATGTGCTGTAAATAATGTGGTCAGCGAGGATGAATTTATTCACATGAAACATTCAGTTAGTTCGATCTGGTGTCCTTTAGTCTCATCCTTCTTCTTTCACTTTCATTGTGTACATTACCAATTCTCCCTAATGTCTCTCTGGTCAAGTGTTTTGACGCAAACTGCCTGACAAAATACTAAATGCAAGGCTCATTTAGAGACTGTCAATATGCTCTTGCCTCTAGTGCTCTCTCGTTCGTTCATTCACTGTCTCTAATGCAGTCATGTGTTTCAGGACCTTTCTGCAGGATGACTCATTCACCAAGGGCAAACACACCTCCCTTCCTCCCTCCATCTCTCTGCAGGAAGCGAATAGGCTATTCCGCATCATAGTCTGAAAATTCACTTTTTTACACATTTACACATTTGGTTAATTTTCATTAGATGAGCATTAAATCTGTATGCATGTATGTGTGTATACATGCATATATAATATATAATACATATATATATATATATATATATATATATATATATATATATATATATATATATATAAATGACCTAATGTTAAACCTAACCCTTGGAGATTTCTTTTTTGCAGTTATATAATTTATTTGATCTGTAATTATTATTTATTAATTCATTCTATCTAACCTTACAGTGCATTAGCTATGAAATTTTAAACAATTTTATACCCCTAAAACATTTTTTCTTTCTCTCTCTCTCTCTATCTATATATAATAAAACAGTATAAGGTAGACAACGAATTGCTACAGTGTTTTGCCCAAAAAACATTGTAATTTTCATCCCCAGGCCTAATCTTCTAAGTCTTTCTGCTTTAATTTTTCACTATTATTTAGTATGATAATTATCCTTTATTATTGCCTCTCTGAGGATACAGTAGTTCCCATAATGTATGCAAAACAGAACTCAACGCACACACCCTGTCAGCTCTGCTCATCACTGTGTTGTTTTTTACACTCCACTTTTTCCATTCTAACGTTACCACCCACCCAACTCGAACCCCACACGCCCGAACTGCGATCCATAAATCACCGAGCCACCGCAGTGCAGGAAACCATCATGAAACTTGACTTTAACGTTACATACAAAAAGCTTTAGCAATACCTGCTTGTGCTTTGTCTCCCTCCGGACCGGTGCTGTTGTGCTTGGGGAAGAGAAACTCTCGCACCTGTCTGAGCTCCTGAACCCGGCCGAACTCCAGCAGACAGCAGGACATGATTCGGGCGGAACCGGACCCAAAACCTGCAGATTCTACGACATAAACCCTCCGCCCGGATCACGAACCGCCTTTTAGTGTGTTTATGAACGTGTCGATAAAAATCGTGAAGGTGTTAATGGATTTTTCGACCCAAACGGGTCAGAAAATCTAGCTGAGGTGTCAGTGTGTTGTTGTGCTGGGTTTGGAATGACACATACACATCCGCTTCAGATACATGAACACACAGCTACTGCCCCCTGCTGGCCTGGAGGACGAACGCGTTTCTGTCATTTCGATAAAATAATATAACGTTACACTAATATTTTATTTTCCAAAAATATAATTTCATTTTTGTAATACAATAAATATAGTCTAATGTAACATAGTATAATAAAATACAAACAATTCAGAGAACTGTTTTTATTTAAAATGAATAACAGTTTCTTTCCCAGGAGGTCGAGATAGAGTCCACTGCTTAGAGGTGAAGATCGCTTCATTCAGATTCAGGTATGCTTACACCCAGGGATGGGCAGTATTTCTGATAAAAGTATTTCAATTATGTATTTTAAATAGAAAATAGTATTTTGTAATTTGTATTTGATTGGATTTCTGAAAATGGGTTAATATTTTGTATCAAAATACTTTAGTGTGTTGTATTTTGTGTTTTTTAAAATACTTTAAATACATTGCATGATGACTTCATAAAAATGCGGTGCTTCCCCAGTTATTTGCCTAGGCTTGGGATCAGAACAGGAAATTGATTAAGAAGGTGGTCAATGCTAATATATATGGCATCAGCATCTTTGTTTCAGAAATGGGATGGAATAAAATATCAGTGCTTAAGAACAGGATGAGGAGCTTTAGAACATCTCAGTGAAGTCTCAGTGTCAGTCTCAGGGCTGCAAGTGGAAATGCAGAGGAGGTTTAGAAATATAAAACACCTAAAGATGATGTACTGATGTTCACTAAGAGGGTAAACTAAGACTCTTCCAGTTAAAGAAGACCTGTAAAACTCTTGGGAGAAAGAGTAAACTGCACAAATAATTGTAGTTTTAGATGGATTGCTGATGTAGATGCCAAAAAATAAGACAAACAACAAACAAATAAGTCCTACAGTTTTATTTTGATACATTTGTGGCCGATGTATTTTGTAGTTTATTTTACACTTCAAATTGAGGTATTAAAATATATTATATTAAAACATATTTCAATGTATTTTGCCCATCCCTGCTTACACACCCTTTTAAAACATTTTTATAAAATTCATAGACAATTTATATTGCTTAAATAAATAAATAAAAATTAATTAATTAATTAAACATTAAAGTCAATTAACATTACAGTATGGTCACCAACGTCTTCAGTATAAAAAAAAATAATACATATAAATTCAAATGAGCTGTTGCAAAAACAGTTCCACTCTACAACTAATTCAAATAAGTATAATATTAATTACAATTTATTTTATATTTTCTCCAAACAAATTCTTTGGGGTGTTCATTTTTGCACAATGATCTTAAAGGGATAGTTCACAAAAAGGCAATTAAGAAAGAAAATTAATTTACTCACTCCTTACTTGTTCCAAACCTGTTTGACTCTGTTCTATTGAACACAAAAGATATTTCGATGAAATCAGAGCGATCGTTTGAGAGCCGCGCTGAAAGAATAATTAGCATGTGTGTGTGTTGTATCACAGTGACGGCAGCCATGAGCCGCACTAGGAAGTGAAAATGAAACCAGCCGCACATCATTTAAATGATTATAACGCATTTTACAGTTATGAATACGACAAGCATTTGTTTTTCTTTCATATCGAACACAAAGTGTTGTGTATGAAAATAAATGTTTTTGTTGTTTCACCATATCGTCACTTTAGAATTATAAGGTTCTATCTGACATTTTGTCAAAATTTAGTTACTGGCATATTCTATGAATATAAATCATATCATATAAATGACAACTTATTGTTTACATTTTAAGACTTAAAAAATGTTACACACATATTGTTTGCTATATGGAATGCAAAAACGTTGAAGCTCAATATCTCAAAATCATTCAGAACGCAGTCAGAACCTTATAATTCCATGGTGACGATATGTTTGAGAATTAACAATAATAATAGCCTAATCAAATTAACCTTTATTTACATCTAAAGAATCGTGATCTTGATTTTAAGCAAAAAAAATAAAAAAAATTTGTGATTCACATTTTGGCCAGAATCGTGCAGCTCTACTAGGCAAGTTAGGGTATAGGCAAGTTATTGGATAACGATGGTTTGTTCTGTAGACTGTAGCAAATAATATAGCTTAAAGGGGCTAATAATTTTGCTAATAATTTAGAAAAAAATATTATCAGACATACTTTGAAAATGTCCTTGCTCTGTTAAACATCATTTGGGAAATATTTAAAAAAGAAAAAAATTCTAAGGGGGGGATAATAATTCTAGCTTCAACTGTATGTGCATATTGATGTGTGTATGTATGTAATGATATATGTTAGCATGTTTTTTCTGTTAAATTATTGTTATTGTGTCGTAAAAAATTAACTAAAAGCTTTACTAAATAAAAATAAAAAAATAAGATTTTAGCACAATACTTACTTATGAATAAAATGCTCTACACAAGAAACCTGATCATGGAGAAGAGACTTCACAAAAGAACCAGTTGTGCTAAGAGGAGAGTTTCACATGGAGCTGACAAGGAGACATCTAACAGATATCAACCTCCAGACCACGAGGTAATAAAAACAACACATACTGTATATTAGGAGCTGCTACTGTATGTGGACCTGGCACTGAACACTCTCCTTCACCTCACAGAACAGGGTCACAATCAGCAGGCAGTTATGCTGTTGGCTGAGAGAGAAGTGTGCAGGCAAAGTGGCACTGCGGCTGCTGACAGCCGTCCTCCTCCTGCTGTTCGTCTGGCTCCTGGTGGAACTGCACGTGGTCCTGCCCTGCCTCTTTCTCTGTGCCTGCCTCTTTGAAGGGCCACTCTGGAGGGCAGCGAACACAGCCTGGGCCTGGCTAGCAGCTACTTCGGGGGCTAAAGTGGTGCAGAAGACGCCCCACGCTGATGGAGGAACTGAGGTTGTGTGAGGAAAAGCATATTTTACTGCAGCCTCACTAAGACTTTCGTGTTTCTGCTTGAAAGATGAAGATAGGTTGTTATTAAATTCAGTTCAGATTTAGCTAAGATAGCCCTCTGATCAAACATTATTGAAGAATTAAATTCAAACCCAATTGAGCTAGTTGAGCAAACCAAAAACCAAAGGAGACCTGAAGTATTATGCCCCTTTTTACAAGATGCTCTTTTATTTACTGATGTTCCTGAGTCTGTATGGGACGTTTTATCTCAAAATACTGAAGAAATATTATTTATAAGTGTTTGAAACCTTTTTAGGCTTTGAACGAAATTCCGCCATTTTGGTGACTGTCGCTTTAAATTAGATTGTGATGCAGCCCTCGAGGGCAAAGCTCCAAACGTCTATGTGTCTTCATAGCAACAGATTTCAAACTGGGCTAATGTTATCTTTGTGAAAAACTGAAAATGTCAAAAAAGTGTCTCAGAAGGCGGCAAATATGGAGAATACAGTGTTCATTTGTGCATCCACATGCATAACGTCTCTTAGCCGATTACGTTCTCTTCAGCAGGTACCCTGAAAAGTAATGGCAGATGGCTGCTTCTCACTCAGGGCTCTCTATGCTAATGAGTGAGAAGTTATCATTAATTGGCGGGGCCTTCTCCCTCTGATGACATGTACAAAGGAAGAATGTAAATCAAAGTGTTTCTGCAGACTGTTTTTATCAAATGTGATTATAAAAAACTAAATGAATACATTTTGACTATTAGAGGTTGACTATATTGACACAGTGCTGCCACACATCTGTGTTTAAACCCTTTATAAAAGTGATTTTTCCATATTAAGTCTCCTTTAAGAATTGGCTCCCATTTGATTGATGAGATGGAAATTGAATTTCATACAGGAAGCTGAACACACATTCTTATGTAATCTCTGTTCAGGTAATAAGCAGGGGTGGATTTAACCAATAAGCAAGGTAAGCGGCCACTTAGGGCCCTAGGAAAACTGTGGGCCTCCAAGTAAATATATATATATATATATATAACATTGTTTTCTATCATATTTTGTAAGGTGAGGGTCTAAAGTTTTTCATTTCAACGTATTATCTTCGCAAATTTGTCCCCCCACCTTCAACCATGGACCAGTCCACCAGTCAAATCAGTAAAAATATAGTTTTAAAAACAAAATAGTCCACTTATTATTTTTAGTTGCGAATTTATTTTAAGAAAACAAATCGTTTCAAAAGTTTTACAATATGCTTTACATGTTATTATTATTTTGCATTAATATAAAAAGTATTAAAAAGGAGAATAATATAAGAAAAAATAAACAGCAAATAATAATAAAAAATTTAATACAAAAGGTGTATTTTAGAACTGTTGGGCCCCTTGGCTGGAATTGATTAGGGCCCCAAAATCACTAAATCCACCCCTGGAAATAAGTATGGGAATAATGGCAGCAAGCCAATTCTAAATGAATGCTTTAAATCAATGATTTTATAATGCTGAGATTCAATATTAAGATCGGCTTACAAATTCAATGATTGCTATACTAAAAAATGACATAATAAAGGTATGTGAATATTAGGCATGCTATTGGCTGTTGGTTGGAAAGCATCTAGTCTTAAATCATAACACGGCATCACTTCTCACCGCATGTTTTGCATTGCAAAAACAAAAGTGCTAATCCTGCTGTCTTTATGAGACATTTTGCTTTCTTGTTTTTAATTCTATATAGGAAGGTCCACATGCACCATCACCAAAGTTGAGCTGGTGTTAATACAAGACTTTGGGCATCCTCATTGCTTATAAATGAGTCCAATTATGCCTCTTTTTATAAGATGTAAAATAAGTTTCTGACGTCGCTAGAATGATGGCTTAAAATACCCCACAAATAATATTTTATAACCCTTTGAAACAGACCCTTTTACCCTATGATATAATATCCATTTGTTGACTGCAGCTTTAAAGTTCGCAAGAAATCAAAACTAACCATGATTTTCTTTAGCTCACATTGCCAATTTTTTGGTGAACAATTCATATGTGCATGTCATTAAGAAAAAAAAATGTTTGCCTTTCTAATCTTTAATTGAAATCTGAAAATACACTTCCTGTTTGTTTTCAGTTAAATTATCAGATGACGTGGCTTTGAGGTAATGGGCATGGCTAACATACCTAACCATGCTGGTCCAACTGTCCGTTTTGACAACAAACAGAAATGGTGAGCAGAAGTCTGTTAGGTTGTAATAACTCTTCTAAAACCTCTTTCCTGATCTTTCTGAATGAAATCCATTTAACTTGCAGTAGAAAAAACAAGCCATGCCCACTCTGCACATTTAAAATTCTGTTTCTCTAGAAACTGCATCACAATACAAAATAACAGTCGCAGCACCGGTTCACTGGGACTTTCAATTCAAATGAGATTAAGCTCTTTATAAAAAGAGTTGAGTTACAAAGCAATTACAGTTTTGATTTGTGCATTTTAAATCCTCTTAGTTGTTGACATTATCTTTAGCAGGTGAAAACTCTAATGGCAGATGGCTGCTCCACACTTAGGACTGTTTGGGCTAATGAGGGAGAGATCGTCACTGGGAGAATATCAAAGTGTTTCTGTTTGTATCGAGTGTGATTTTAAAAAAATATTGTAATTTTTTTTACCATTGGAGGTTGGCTATAGACACACTGTTGCTACACAACTGTGTTTAAACCTCTTATCAAAGTAACTTTTGCATAATAGGTGCCCTTAAAAATACTGCATTTCACACATTTTTTAAGAGCAACATTAAATGCAAGCACACATTAAGGTCTATATATGTCCTTATAGGTCTATAAACAAAAAAAAAAGTATTTCATTGTAATTCTACCATGATACTGCCTTCTGTTTGCTTCCTTAAAATAAATTTAAATATCTCATTGGTCAACTGCAACGTTCCAGTAACATCCTACCTGAAAAGCACAAGTCAGTCCATCAAACCCAAAGCCCAGATTACTTCATGGAGAAATACTTCAAATGTGGCAGGATTACTTTTTGATCGATTAAATACATTTATTCAGGTCATTAAACAAATCCATCATGTGAAATTTCAGATGGTACTTCAATCAGCTGAAAATAATCTCAGCCCATTGTCTGCTTTTGTCTGCATTGAAATGGAGCCTGACCCTGCTGGGCCGCAGTAGCCATGACAACAGGCCACAGATTGTCCTCGTCCACATTTTCCAGCACTGGAGACTTACAGTGCTGCTTATTTTAATGAAACACTTAGAAAAAGTCGGTTGAATAGCATCCAGAACTATGGTCTCCGCCACTTTAATTAGCCTGGTATTTATACGGTTGCTAAGGGAAACAAAGTCAGAGGCAGCAAAGAGTTTTCTTCCATTTATTAAGTTTGAAGCCCACTTATACAAAACTCATGAACTGCTTTTAGAACACTTTGATAGCTTTTCCCAACGTTTGGAAATAAATTAAGGAGAAGTAAACAGCAACACACACAAATAAAAACATTAAAAAAAGAGTGTGTTATGACAGATGAATATCCACGTGAGGAAGAGCAACCCTCACACAAAGGCATTGTTGTTTAGTCACATGTGCTACTCTTTTAGTTGTTAAACAAATCAAATTAAATCACTTTTAACCTTCGAAATAATGTTGGGGAACTTCAAACAAGTGTGAATCTTCAACTTGGAGGTTATCTTCCACTTGGTTTAGTTATCCAATGAGAAAATGGCTGGTGGATTACGTCGTTTCAGACAGGTTATTACAGACATGTACATGGGTCATGCAAAGTGTTATGCCGTGACACTTTTCTCCTGAATTATTACTATCATCAGACATAAAAACAGCACATTAAACAGAGGTCTATAGAGTTTTGCTGCAAGTCCCAGAGCTTTTAAGAAAACAGAACATGCAATGCCATTTGTAAATGCAGCTGTGCAAATGTGTGTGTGTGTGTGTGTGCGCGCATGTCACGGTATCCAATTTAAAATCCCTTTTTCCAGCTTCGTCCACACTGACCTATTTTAGCGACAATAGATTTGTGTCTGTGTGAAGTGTCTGCTGACCTGTGACCCTGACAGAGTTAAGTGTGTGTGTGTTTGTGAAAGCCTCTGGTCTTGAAACTTCATCGTGTAGCGAAATACACATCAACCATTAATACTTACAATCATCACTCTTTCTTCATGAATCGACAATAATGTTCAATAATCAAAGAGTACTGAAGTAAAGTTCAACAAAATGCTTATATATCAGCACACTACTGAGATCTTCGCGTAAAAGAATGAGTGTGTGTTTTGCTCTGGGATCTTTGTAGAGCAACTCAGGAGCTGCTTACCAAAAGCAGTATTTATTATTATTATTATTAATGTTATTAAAATACCAATAAACAAACAAGCAGAGCAAAAGAAAAGAGAATTCGACTGGTCACAGCAAAATTTCTGTACACAAATTTTAAGAAAGGAGAAAGAGGTTTGGCAGGGCGAGTAGACAGACTTCAGAGGGGGAATTGGGAAGGAAAAGCTGCCCCATACAGGGGTACTTTGCTGAAGGTGGGGGTGGGGGATGGAGAGTGTGGTTCCGGCTGGCGAGCCGCTCACCTCTTCTTGGGGGCTTGGGCCGTACGGGGCGGGGTCACAGGTCGCCCTGAATTCACCCCGCTGTACTGATACTTTGCCTTCTTTTCTGATGGCTTCAGGATCTGAAAGAGAACAGGGAGTGTTTGAGTGTATTTGGAAAGCACAATGCATGCTTGTGTGTGTGCGTGCACGTGAATGATGCCACACCTGAAAAGAGCACATGAGTGACTCATCCACACTCATCATTCCACCGGCATTGTCAAACTCCCCGCAGTAGTTTGGCGCTGAGAATAGAGTGACCAACTGCCGCTTCGCAAAGAATTCATAACCATCCTCAACCACCTGCAAAACACCACACAATCACTACACAAACTACAACACAACATCTACACGTACAAGTCACAAAACATAGTCATGGATGCTGATGGGTAGAAATGAACTGGTACCTGATGTGCCCTACAGATTAAGTCCAGGTCATGGCGGTTCAGGAATTTGCTGACTACATCAGCACCAAACGTGAATGAAACACCACGATCATTCTCTCCCCATCCCTGAACGTCCTTATCAGGGTCCGACCACAGCAAATCACACAGCAACCCTTCAAGAGTTAGAGATTCATCATGAAATCACCAGAGAACGTGTGTCTGTGATATTTCATTATATTACCTTGAGTTTAGTTGATTGCTTATATAATGATTGTAAAAAGGCTGATTTATACTTTCATCTGGCGCCACGTAGTGGACCTTTGCTGACTGCGCGTGCACCTCACGAAACAGATGAGGTTTTTATTCTTGATGTATTCGCCGATTAGATATTTTTTTAAATGAAAGGGGTTGGTCAAAAGATACTCAAATCAGACGGACAAACATAGAAATAGGAAGTTTTCAGAACTACGTCATATCATTAATATCATTCAAGATTTTTAAACTAATTATTTTTATAAATTATTTTAATGATTAGAAAGATTTTTATAACCATTCAAGATAAAAAAAGAAATAAAAAAAAAAAGAAATCAAACTTTGATGCATCACTTGCTTTTGTTCATATCTTGGACAATTTCACCTATTGTAGTTTATTAAAATATGAATGACAACAGAACACGGGTTGCTATACAAATATATTTTTTTATTTTAAAAAGTACGCTTAATAAAAAATACTGACGTTTCTTTTTAGATTTAGCCTGCTCAACAATTCACACATTACTGTCTGGCTAGTTTGTGTCCTCTACAGTTGTATACTAAAAAGGTCCAACATTCCTGACCATTATCACCAATAAAGCCTAGAAAAACAGGGCATTAGTATATTGTAAACCGATAGGTCCAAATATTCTTTTCCAGTTCCAGTCATCAAAGAAATAATTAGTTACTTCATTTTAGTTTTGTAACTATTAAATTGTTTTAAATTCAAAATTGTAATATATACATGAGTGTAACACCTATGAATGGTGGTAAAACATATTCTGTAATTGTGTATTAAAACCACCTGAATCTTCATTTTTGCCCTTCCCTCTCTTTTTGGTTAACAAACTTAACCCTCAAGTTTTTCTGAACTTTTTTACAAAAACTTTTTTCCTTTCCCATGGCTGTTGCAATTTCTAGCCAAATTATTGGTCATGTGGTTGAATGATGTCTGTACAGTAGTACCTGTTTCAGACAAAATCTCTTCAAAGAGTTTCGTATTCAACTCAAATAAAATGCAGCGCCGTTTAAACCGTTCGCTCAAGTCTCAAAAAAATTATGCGCGCTCTGCCAACTGAAATCATGATGTACGCACCCAAAGTGAACCTCCGCAAACACAGAGATGAAGTCACATTCGCCGAGCATTCTCAAGCGAACTCATTGAGTATGAATCAGCCTTAAGTGGTCAATCATTATTAAATGTAACAACATGTTTTCAATGGCCAATGTTAAATGTAAGTGAACCTACAATACATAAAAAACGAAAAATCTAAGTAATTGAAAATGCTGCCTTGCAAACTAATTAAGTTTAAGTTAAAGCACAAAAAACTAGATGAAGATAAATAAAAAATAAACTCATATAAATGTAATTAAATCAAAATGACCATATTTAGAAAAAGCCAAATGCACAAAAATGGTTCAAACTGAAAATATTACAAAGCTACTTAAAATAGCAATACAAATATAATATTATATAACACTAAAACAACACTGTGGCAAATACAATTGTAAAAGATGATAGAATTGGTTTAGGAAATGTAAATATGGGCAACAAAATTTGTTCAGAATCCATTTAAAGCTTACTAAATTAATAACGTATCATCAATTGTCAAGACTGCCAGATTTTAGATGGAATCAAGACATTAGCAGGTTATTGGCACATAATGTTTTACTGATCTAAAACAAGAAATTTGTCATATACACACGCACACACCTGTATCTGGGACATCAGTTGGTCGCATAATTCGACGTATCTGTTCCATTGACTGCAGATCAGGAGAAAGACCTTGATGGACATGAGAGAGACAAAAGAGTCAGAAAAAGAGAAAGCATTAATATTTTTTAGACCCAGTTGCTCCATTTTATCAGGCCAAGAATCACTTCAATAAATCTATCCACATTCATACACTTGTTCTCACCTCCATGGCAACAGAAAATCTTCTCATCTATGATGGCAGCAATTGGGAGGCAGTTAAAGCAGTCTGTGAATGTCTTCCAGAGCTTGATGTTGAACCTGCGCTTGCCTGAAACATACAAATGGACATAATAATACAGTGTGATGCATTACCTGAAATCATGTCCAGCAGGTGGGAAAATCTAGAACATGACTACACAATGTTTGCAGTTGGGAGAGAGGGGGGTATGTTTAAATATGCATGCTCTCAAATGCTCACACTCATCGTAGAAGCCATAGATACGGTTGATGGAAGCGCACTCATGGTTTCCCCTCAGAAGGAAGAAATTCTCTGGGTATTTGATCTTATAGGCCAGCAGGAGGCAGATGGTCTCCAAAGACTGTTTTCCTCGGTCCACATAATCACCCAGAAAGAGATAGTTTGCCTCTGGTGGAAAACCACCATATTCAAACAACCTCAACAGATCTGTGTATTGTCCATGGATGTCACCTAGAAAGAGAGAATAATCATCTTAAATCAATAAACGAACATGGATTTAGTTAGAGTATAATAATATAAAATAGACCTAAAGGCCTAAAGACCCTCGACACACAAAATTCAGGTTAATGACTCTGGCGCATACACACACACACAGACACAAACAGAGAGAGGTCTCAGGTGTGCCACAGAGAGAAGAGAAATGACCTCAAACCTATCCTCATTACATTTATATTTATAACCTGCTCTACTTACGCAGATTTCCAAAACCTTGAGATAGAGGGAAAGGAATGTAATTAAAAAGGCAGAGATTCTCCTCTGGAGAAGGAGAGAATCTAACCTACCACAGATTTTAAGTGGAGCCTCCAGCTCCAGCAGGATGGGCTGGCTGAGGAAGATCTCTCGAGATTTAATGCAGAGTCCTCGAACTTCTGCTTCCGTCATCTGAACGATCTTCCCAGGACGACATCCTCGCACTGGAACAGCAGACATCAGCATTAGTTAAGATCTGGTTAACATCAATTTCTGTTCCATAAGTGTGACAACTTTATTGCAGCCTCAATAACTGGGTCAAACGTGGGATTTTCTAATCACTCAATTCCCGAATTGGCCCACATACCATACTGTCCTTCACACAAAAATAGACTTTCTCAATCTGGCAAACTGAACAGTCTGATTTCGCGTGCATCTGACTGATCAGACTTTTACCACCTGAAAACAAAGACCTGTTTGTAAAGTGCTGCATAAGTGTTTTTGAGGAGAGCCAATGGACTTGCTAAAGCTTGGACTCCACCATCAAAACTTTCTAAGATATTCCATGAAAGAGTTTTGCTCTGTTACTGGGTATCCAAGAGAAGAAATAATTATTCTATTTTCATTCTCATGACTGGGAAATAATGTGCATTTATTTGGGAAAAAAATAAAAAATAAAAATAAAAAACAGCCATAGTACTGATAAAGCACAACAGTTGGTAATAAAATGTCCATTCATTCCCTTGACAGGGAAATAGATTTTTTTTTACAATATCTGATCAACCTTTAAAGACTGACGATTTGAGCTCTGAGGTTAATCAACTCCACATGCTTTTGTTGAACTGATTTCTTTAGCTTATTAAAAGTATATATATATATAAAAATCAACTTTTTCTCTGTTGTTTTTAATTAAATATTTGTAATGTTTCATAAGATGGCAGTTTTGTCCTAGAATAAAGCTGTAAAAAAAATACACTGTTTATTTATTTGTCTAATTTTCATATACTTCTTTGCTTCAAATCAAAGTTATTAATGGTGCTATTCTGGATGGATGGACATTTTTTAAATCTTTATAAAAAAATCTTTTTGGAAACCAGTGCTACAGAAATACTGGACAGGAATTAATGCACTCTATATCAGATAATCACTTTAAATATTATAAACCATGGCTATTAATTTCAGATGTTTGTCAGACAGGCCTCTTCCTGTATAAGCGGGCCAAAACAAGTTGCTAAGTGGACTTTAACAATAGTTAAAAGTGGCTGACAATGACACCTGACGCCTTAAACCAATCAAGGTCTAATGGTGACACACCAAGAAAGATTTATGATGCATTGATTCATAATCATACATTCAAACTTTTATAGTCATTAAGAAATTAGTTTTCATTAGTAAGGATACATTAATCTTGATACAAAAATAAAAATACTTTCACATAGTAACAAAATTTCTTTCATTAAAAGGCTGTTCCTTTGACCTTTCTAACTGCTATAAATTGCAGAAAAACTGATCACAGAATTTTGAGTAGAGTATTATAATAAATAAACATTAAGTTTATCACAATTATTGATTAATCATCTGATTGTGTGAGTAAATGAGAGGAAAATATATATTATGGTTACAAAAACATTATGGTTACATTACAAGTAATTAACTATGCAAATATTATTGCTTTGCACAGCATTCATTTAACTCGTATGCAGACAATAGCATTAAATTAACAAATTCAGGCTTACACTGTATGTGACAATCAAAACAACATTAAATTAGCAATCACGATGTTTGGTTTGACAATTAATTAGGAACAAATATATGCGATTGTGACAGACCCAATCAACATTTCTATGTTATATCCTACACACTGCTGTTTATGTGAGTGGGAATGTTGAGAGTGTCTGGAATTCTGCTGGAATGTTCCTGCCCCGCCAAGCTGATAGTAGAGACTGTAAACTATTTCTCTTAGAGTTTTGTCTAAAAACTTCATTTGAGGGAAAAAAAAACTAAAAACAAGAACCTGCAGAAATAATTCAATCCAAGACGGCGAAAACGACATATAAAAAAATGAGAATGTGCTGTGAGAGGGGTGAGAAAAGTTGAATAGCTGAGAGACAGTATATATGTCACTGAGATGGAAAACTCTTTTCTTACAGCCATGAAAATGGTTATATAATGGCGCAAACCATTTTAGTCTTCAGGCCGTCCACCCTCACAATATCCCACACACACCAGAAATGTTGGAGACTCTTTGAAAAGAATGCTGTAACCCCAACTACTGTGTATGTGTGTGTACAGTGGAGGGCACTTTATGAGATTGCATGCATGGTACCATTTGTACAGATTGAACCGTGTGTGTGCAAGTCTAGTAGCTGATGAAATGTCCCTGTTTTTGCAGCATGACTAAACATAAGAAAAATCTGAATGTGTGTGTGCGTGTGTGTGTTCAACAAGTAACCATCCAGACCAGTCTGAACTAGAATAGGAGTTGGCCAGAAACAACTTAAGAATAGCAATCGACTGTATGATATAAAAAAAAATAACATTGCATAATTTTGTTTTGGTGTGATACATAATGCAATATGAATATAATTTGTTTAAATGACTTTAATTGGAAAGAATTCATAAATTCAGATCTACTGGGTTAATTTTGTATATATTATCTGCATATATTATAATACAAATATAAACATTGATAAGCACAATAAATAAACAGAGTATTATTGCTTTCTGGGCAGTCCAACAGGATTAAGGCACAGATATCGAATAATGAAATATAAAAGAACACAGTTTAGCCTTCATCATCTAAATGATTAAAAACAATTAATCTTTGCTAAAGCTACAAATGTTATAACTTCTTGTGCCCAAATACTTTAAACTGTGCTAGAATAATCAAAATGAAACAATGAACACAACTAAGCAAAGCTACAACTGCCATGCACATCTTGTCAGAGAGACACAGTGTGATTAGCAGTAAATCACCTTCAAAGGTCAGAGGACGCTCTCTCGCAGAAACTCTAATTAGCCAAATAAACACAACGAAACCCTGGAAACTTCCATAGCGATTGCTGAATAAACAGAAGATTTAACTGCTTTCACTGATTCAGTGTGACGAATTAACACATGACTATGGAGTCAAACAAAAGAAAGATTTCTTTCAAACACTCAACTGAAGTTAGGTAGTGAGTCTGGAGTAAAACCATGTTTTTATATGTTGCAGAATTTACTACACAGAACTGTATTGCACTGAGAAGTAACGCAAACAGCTGTCATTATCAAAGAATGATTATCTGGATGTTGTAATCGAGTGATTAAATAGAATTTGAATTCAAAACCAATTCTTTGCATATAGCGTAACTACATAAACTACTCCATCTGAACGCACATGCTGGAAGTTTTCTAGAACCAGTGATGGGGAAAGTTACTTTTGTAAGTAGTGCATTACAATATTGAGTTACTCCCCCCAAAAAGTAACTAATCACTAATTACTTAGTTACAATTACAGTTACTTTTCAAAATAAATTGTTGAGCTTTATACACTGAATAAATTGCTTCACGTGGCCTTAACAAATGTGTCAATCGGTTCCCAAACAAGAAAAAAAATTGTACTATATTACAAAACGTAGTTGCTTCTACAGCTGACAGTGGCTGCATCTCCTTAACAATAAAAGCAACAGCCATTTTTCTTTTACTTTAGCTGAATTAATTGTTTCACCTGGAGAACGTGAACTGATGTCAGTCATTTGTTGTTTAGCTGGAGGAGGGGTGCTGGTGTAGTGCTTTACATCCAGTTTTGTTTTTTCGATGTCGTATTTCTTGCAGTTGTCAAAAGTTTTATTTGCACATAATCTACACTTAACAACAATTCACTTCTTTTCTTCGATGAGTTCAAAATAACAAGAATCCACAGCAAAAATGCAAGTCTCCGGCCAGCCATTGTTTCTGACTGTCTGTAGTGATGACGGGTGATTCGCGAATGAATCGTTTGTTTTTACTGGATCTTCTAAATGAACCGGTCAAACCAGTTCATTAAATTGATTGTGAAACGGTTTGCGTCTGCACCAAGTACCAACATCCTAAATACCCCACTGACACAAAATAAACCAATATCCTGAGTTATTCTGCTACTAGTGCGGTACACTGACTCATTTGCTGTGAAAAAAAGAGACCTGATGATGATGAGTGTGAGCCGACTGTCTATTCTCTCGCAGCATGCTCTCTCATTAAGTGTGCGATTCAACCTAAGTTATTTTTTATTCCGCAACATATTTTGTAAAAGTCAATAAACAAGATGAAAAGTAACTTGCATTACATTTTTTTAAAAGTAACTCAAATAATATTACTTATTTTTAAAAGCAATGCATTACTTATGTAAAAAAGTTACATTATTATGTAACACACGTTACTTATAACTAGGCCCACACAGAATCTGCACAAGCAGAATTCAGCAGATTTTTAGCCTATCATTAATTCTGTTTATTTACTTGAGTAAATGTGTGTAAATCTATATTTATTCAGTTTTTTAAATTAATTACGGTAATAATATTGACTGATATGAAAATGTTCATCTGATATATGTTCAATGCCGTTTGTACAGTAATATTTTCTGTCTTTTAGTAGAAATATTATATGAGAGATTTGCTTTGTTTAGCAAATAAAGTGAATCTAATTGGATTTGCATTTTAAACATAAATAAAAGTTAAAAGATTTTTTATTTTTATTTTACATATTAAGGTTTTAGTTATGATACTCCCAAAATAATTCTGCAGAAATCCGCAGATTTTTACCAAAATTCTTTGCAGAAATAGCAAAAAACGTCCGCACATTCCGTCTGGCCCTACTTAGAACACGTTACCCCCCAACACTGACTAGAACTGGCTTTACTGATAAAATGTGATTGAAAATCATATTTGATTACTCTCCCAGCTCTACTTTCACTCTATTAAGGTTGATCTTTGCAATGACTCTACAAATCGCAAGGGTTCTGAACTGTGGTGCCAGATCAACTATAAACGACACCTCCAGGAAAGTATCTACTGCTGGTGTGCATTACACACATTGCGATGTCAATGCTGAAATATCACACTGTGCAGCCTTGCAATCAACTTCAATTTATAAGGCGTTTTAAAACTAATTCCTCAATCTGATTCCCTTTTTCATCATGTTTGGGTCACATTACATAACAATACATAAGAACCAAATGAGACGGACAAGCTAAACTGATTCACTTTCCCAAAGCATCATTTTACAGAAATCCACAAGATTATCCAAGTCCTGACGGGCAGCTATTAAACCACCATGGGTAAAGCAGCAGGCCACTTGATCTTCACAGATAGAGAAGTGTGATCAAGAGACACAGATGGAATATGGGAGAAACATACAGAGATGTGTTTGTGAGACCATGAAAATCGAAGTTTGAGGAGCCGAGAAGCAGGGTCATACAGTATCACAGATGGCATTGCTGAGTGAGGGTCAGCAGGAGGGTGTAGGGACAGATGGACAGGCACAAGGCCATATCGGTTATCAGGGTGGTGCAATAATCCACGGCGCTTTCCTTTATCAAAAGTAACTGAACAGCAGAAGTTTGTGTAGCAACAGAAGTTACTGAGAGAGACAGAAATAATCCATGGTAGATCATAATCCTAGTCCCTCGAGACAGAAACATATCCTTTTACTACTCAGAAATATAATACATGAGATGGAAAATGTTTTCAGCAGTTAAGACTTGATAGTACAAGTCACTTTACATACCAAAAAACAATAATCCAGTCTACAGAGGAGGAATTATTCAAGATCCAATCACCCGTAAACAAGATCTCAGAAGGATCTTCAAAATATTATAAAGATCATGAATGTTAGATACAATGTGAGGCTCTGAAAATATGAATGAATTAATTTTAAGATTAGGATGTTCAATCAGTGTTACTGAGAACAAGTAGCCTACTTCGAATTTCTTCATAATCTCATAGTAAGATTAATATTGAATTTCAACTTCATTAGTAACATACTACAGTTATTTTAAAGGCTATTTCAGACTACACAAATACATGCTGACGATTACCAGATAACAGCATATAATTTCTCAAACCTTTTACAATCTAATAAACGCTGAATCAGAAAATTCACCCATCCAATAAAACTGCCAGCTGTCTGTAGCATGGGACGATAACCATTTTCACAGTATAGCGCGGTTTGGAAAAGTCAAGGTTTTAAAACAGTCAAAATTTTCTGCAATACCATTCCTAAAGTATGTGTACTTACTTTTTTATTTTCAGTTTTTAGGACAACAGCATCTCTGGCAGAAAAGATATACAAAGACGTTGTTTTAATTTTTAAAAAATCTGTTTTTGAAACTAATGAAGACAGCAGAAGTCAACGATTCATTTGAATTATTTAGCTGGACATAAAATATTTTAATGTTTCTCAAAATAAAATATATTTTGTTCAAAAAGGAAAAAAGTTTTCGTTTTTACAACAGACATTTAAAAAGAATATATTTTAGAGGAGTAATCACAATACCACGAAACCGTGATGTTTTCATCCAAGGTTATCATATCGTCAGAATCTTATACCGGCCCATGCCTAGTTGTCAGTGTCTGAGTTTTGTGAATTGGCCTAAAAGAACAACTACATAGTGTAACAGCCCTTACAGCACACAGGAGGGAATATATAGTTATCATTAACATTCTGATGAGGATTCAGTGTAATCTAACCAAGTAGAATAATAAGTAAATAAGTCATTAAGGGAATGAAGTGGAACATTACTATGGCCAAGTGCACAATGTAATGTATTAAAAGTGTCAACTGCATTTAAATGCAAATTTATTTCAAATAATTCAAATTAATTTCAAACAATTGTAAACTATTGTGAGTTAAACAATATGTGAGACTCGATATGTAAATATGGTAACCATAGCAAAATTTTTGTTAATAGCTACTAAAGAAGACTTTAAACATATTTCTTTAGAAGACTGCTTCACAGAGGCCACTCTTCAAGTTTTGCCACATATAATTATTACAAGCAATCCTTGCGAAGTGTCTTTCGACTTTAAAAATAGTTTACTACTACAACAGGCTTGTTTATTATAGATAGAAAATATAGATAAACATTGTTTTTTAGGTTTATTATAGGCTTGTTTATATTTTATGTTTCTTTTAGCAATCTGGCAACATGAATGAGTCAAGATGCAACTTGCTCCTTGTGAAATTACTTTGATACATTCAAATACAACATTAACATTTGGCTGTTAAACTTTTTTTTCGTTACAAACTGTAGAATGTCTGTGTATGTGCCCATCAACATGCATTTCCTTGAAATAAAGCACTTGCTGAACGTACTGTAGTTGCCACTCATAATTGACTGAACTGTGTGTGAACTGCAAAGGATTAAACAATCAAATCTGAACTCAAATCAAATTTAGCTGCAGAGTATCCGGCCTTATAGCAGTGAAACTTGTGAATATGCAGTGATAAATAGGCATGGGCCGGTATAAGATTGTGACAGTATGATAACCTTGGATAAAAATATCACGGTTTTATAGTATTGTGGTTACTGCTCTAAAATATGTTCTTTTTTAATGTCTGAGTAAAAAAAACAACACCTTTCCCCCCTTTGAACACAATATATTTTATTTTAAGAAACATTTAAAATATTTTGGAGCAGTAAACATGTTCGGCTAAATAATTCAAATGAATCATTGACTTCTGGTGTCTTCATTAGTTTTAAAAACACTGATTTCATTACAATTTAAAATGACATCTTTGGATATCTTTGCTGCTGGAGATACTGTTACATACCATAGGAACAGTATTACAGAAAATTTTGGCGGTTTTAAAACCTTGACTTTTCCAAACCGTGGTATACCTTGAAAAAGGTTATCGTCCCATGCCTAGTGATAAATACATAACAATGCAGTGAAATAAATAAATAAATAAATAAATATATATATATCTCGATTTTACCTTACATTCTTTTTATGGCTTTACTACGCAAGTTATAATAAACTTTTTTAAAGAAACCATTGAGACATGAAAGGAATGCAACGATATAAAGATATGATATAAAAATATGTATTTATGAAGAGAATACAAATTATAAAAAAATAATACATTTAACGAGGAAATATAAGTACGATAATGTAACGCTGTGAATTGTAACGTTACTTACTGTGTACCATTAGGGATATGACTGAGTGTAATATGACACACAAAACACCGCGTAACATTAATAAGATGATTTAGAAAATCCATTTGTTTTACACAATTCAAGTTATAACGTACACGGTCATTAACACGGTAATGCTGTTTTTTCAAACCAGTAGAAGCAGAGTCGAATGGAGAATCGGAATTACGTCGGTTGCATTCGCCTAAAGTCGACGACGCAGCGGGCACCGCAACGTCCTGCCCTTTCTCCCATTTTCTCGCTTTCTTTAAACATCTGCTTTATAAACCACAGGCCCTCGCGTCTCATCCCTGCTTTGGTAGATATTAGATCTAATCTGAACCTCCCAGCGCTGGTATGAAAGCTGCCCAAACCCCGGGGCCACTGCCGTGTTTGTAAACAGGGCGCAGAGACCCGAAGCTTTGCTCTATCTTTAAACGCTAAATTTCCAATTCACCAGCGATAAAACAAGTCACAGCTAGTGTCTAATCACGGAGTTAGTCGTATAAACGTTAGAAAGGCTTAAATTTCAAACAGCTTACCTTCAAGAAGTCGAGAGATGAGACTGTCAACGTTTAATTCCCCCTCCGCCATCTTCAGTGCCGAGTTCTGCATGCAGCCCTTCAAGCAACGGCCGCTAGGTGGCGCTTGCAATGACGTCATTCACTTGGTTACAAGCAGTTACGTCAATATTAATGACCTTTTCATAAATATTTTATCGCGTTTGAAGGCAAACTTTTGACCTGTTGATAGGAGTTTAATTGTTAATGGTGTTTCCTATTGTTTAATGTTTGCCTATTTGTGTATTTGGTTTCTCTTCTAGATATATTTTTTACCTATCAGAATTTTACTCTTGGCATTTATTTATTTAAATATTTTAATAAAATCAAGATTTATGTTTATGTAATGCCAAGTTAAAATGTATTTTAATACCTTACCTTCAACACATTGAAAAATACAAAGACAAATATTTGTTTCCACTGATGTAAACTACCTGACAAAAGTCTTGTCACCTATCCAAATTTTAGGGACAACAACAATAAATTGATTTCAAGTTGATCATTTGGTATCAAAAGTGGCTTATATGAAAGGCAAAGGCCTCTAGATTACACTTGATTTTTATTTATTTAATTAGGACAGTAAGGTCTGACTTTGCTTAGACAAAAGTCTTGTCACTTAACAGAAATAATGTACAGCATAGAATATAAAGTCATGTTGTAGTGGAAAAATAATAAATATTGTGTATGACTCCCATGATCTTGGACGACTGCATCCATACATCTCTGCAATAACTCAAATAACTTATTAATCAAGTCATCTGGAATGGCAAAGAAAACATTCTTGTAGGACTCCCAGAGTTTATCAAGATTCTCTGGATTCATCTTCAATGCCCTCTTCTTCATCTTACCCCAGACATGCTCAATAATGTTTATTTCTGGTGACTGGGCTGGCCAATCCTGGAGCAACTTGACCATCTTTGCTTTCAGGAACTTTGATGTGGAGGCTGAAGTATGAAGAGCGCCATCCTGCTGAAGAATTTTCCTTCTCCTGTGGTTTGTAATGTAACGGGCAGCACAAATGTCTTGATTTCTCAGGCTGTTGATGTTGCCATCCACTCGGCAGATCTCTCACACGCCCCCAGACTGCATGTAACCCCAAACCGCAATTTTTCCTTCACAAAATCAGACTGATTTCTGTGAGAATCTTAGTTCCATGCGGGCTACAATAGGTCTTTTGCAATATTTGTGATGATTGTGATGCAGTTCAACAGACGAATTATCAGAAAAATCTACCTTCTGACACTTTTCCAAACGATCAACTAGAAGTCAAGTTATTATTTGTTGCTCTTACAACTGGGATTGACAACAAGACTTTTGTCAGGTAGTGTAAAATGACTAATATAGATTAGTATTTGTTACACATTATGTACAATATCATGTATAAAACAAAACAAAAACGTCTTGTGTAATGACACAATTTAATGAAAAATAAGTTGCTCATGGGAACACAGGTCAAAAGTTGTAAGAAAATAATTATTAAATATAACTTTTTTTGTTTCATTAAAATATATAAATTTTTTTCTACATTATTCTGTTGATTATAAAACAATCATATTATTAAAAATATTTCATAAATAATTTACAACAATAAATTAATTTATAGACATCTGAACACTTCATCTTCTGCTTATGCTCATGAGTTAAAACTGTTCATAAAATACATTCATTAAATATACATACTTAAAAAAATACAAAAATGTTTCTTTTAGGGGAAAGATGATTACAGTTTAGGCTCAACGACCAAATTTACACTGCAACAGTAGCACAGATATACTTCTGAATTGGCATTTATAGTATTTTTACACACTCTCAGACTCTCAGAGGTGGCATGAATGCATTTGCATTGCAGCTACTTTACACTGAACTTTAATCAGAGAAAGTGCAGCTTTAACTCAGCTGTGTAAAGACACCTTTACATAATTAACTTAATTATTATTTTAAAAATCGTATTAAAACTTTGTTCCACTCATTTCATTGATCTGGTTTCTCTTTCTGTTTCGTCGTTCTCTATAGTAGAAGATCATCCAGGTGACGACCCAACCGATCATCAATCCTCCTACAGCCAGAACTGCAGCTGCCCAGGCTGGCACAACATCATTGGGACAGTCAGCAGGTAAAGGGGTGCCTGGTAGGACTGTGGTGGGAACTGTAGTCACAGGGACATCAGGGCCACTGTTTATTCGTGTAAAGATAAAAGGATGCTCCTGGAGAAGACATAAAGTAAAAACATTAATTTAAGGACAATTTAAATCACATTGTAGTGACTGTTCTATGTCAAACAGTGATTTACATTGGTTATTTACTCACCTCTGTGGGGCATCGGATCTTACTGCGGTCATATGTGAAATTATTGTAGTTCTGTTTACTCCCTACAGGCTCCAGCTAAAGCAGAGAAGGACAAGGGCATATTTAACATGGGGAAGATTCTCTGAGATTGGAACTGCATTCCAAATTACATACCTATGCACTATACAACACATTTTCTGTATAAACAGTATATATAGTGCATTCACACACACACACACACGCACGCACACACACACACACACACGCACACACACGCGCACACACACAAAAACAAAACCCTAAAATACCTGGATGATGGACTTGGCTTGGATGCTGTGGATGGTTTACTCTATTCATTACCTTTACTATTAATTTTTGGTTGGACAAACAAAATTCTTCAATTGATATAATTACACCACCTCCTGATTGTGAATGTGGTTGTACTCCAACAGCTACTATTTGTTATTTTGTTGATTTATTTCACTAAGTTTGCAACTGTTGAACATCGTCTAGGAAACAGTTTAAATGAGTAAAAAATCCTTAATGTTCCATTTGGAATGACACTAAGATCAAACACTACATGGTTGAGTGTATAAGTGTAGTGTAAACGTGCAAAGTGTGTCATTTGGGAGACAGCTTGTGTGTGTATAAGTTCATATTCATTTACCATGTTGTTCCAGAGTGCAATAGCCATCTCTGCATGTCCACGCTCAGAGAAATGAAAACAGTCCACAGAAAAGTAAGACACGTCTGGTTTGCCATCCTAATGCAGAGAGATAAATTAGTTGCAACACTGTAAAAAATGACTTTCAATGGTAAAACTGTAAAAATGCTACTGTAAAAATTTGTAACCTGCAACAGTAAATTTCCCTAAAATATATGTGAATAACTGTAAAATGACTTTCCGAGAATTCACTTGCCTTTTTAGGATTTTTGTTGACATTACGTTCTGTTTTTTTGGAAAAGTATGTGTTCTGTAAATGTTACTACTTCAAAACACTGGTGTATGAACACAAATTAATGAAATGTGGTAGTTTATCTTAAAAATTAGATAATTATTTTATAGCATTGGCCCTGATTCTGAAATTCTTTGACTATATTTGTTGTCTGAACATGTTGTTTATATGAGATTTCATAACTCTTTGTAATGTTTTAGGGCACAAACCTTGACCATTGGAACAACAGTGTTCTCAAAAAAGGGCTGTAGCACCACTGCAAAGTCATGTCTTCCATCATACCGTCCCCCATACACCAGCCTTTCAGTCTCCTCCTGACACAGAAAACAACAACAACACTTTTATTACTGAATGTCAAGTCCACACAGCTAACCAGCTTTAAATGAACAGACAGCTTCTTTGGCTGCAGACCTGCAGATCTCTGTTGACCTTCTTCATTTCATTCATTTGTGGAGAGTTTTCACGTGGACTCAGAAAACACGGACACAAGTTTCTGTCACACATACACACACACTCATGAAAATGTTGGTGTACATTAGAATGATCATTTCAGAGTATAATTTAATGACTGGTTGATTTACTTTTGGAGGAGGCTGCAGCCCAGTGTGTCCCTCTTTATCAATCGCAGATCCTCAACCTGTAAGATTTCCACTAAATTCACCAGCACTCTGGGAACCTGCACAAACACAGTTTTTGTCCAGTGGTTAAAGATTTTTCAGAGCAAGTTATATCTCATTTTTGGGTCCTTTAAAAAAAAAAGCTACTTAATAATTATGCACATGGAAATATAAGGCAGTTTTTAATCTCCAGTCCAGTCAGTAGAATATCAAAATAAGTACGCAAGCACTGGATAATAAACATAAAATAATGTTTTATGTCAAAAAAGTGAGCAATTCTCATGAAAATAATACTTCTAAATATTTTTGAACTCATTAGAATTGAATAATGTCTGATACACAGCCAGATGATTTAATCAGTTATATGAAAGTGAGGTTTAGTGTCTTTCTCACCTCATTGTAAAGCATGTCCAGACTGTCTCTGATGTGACCGATGTACTTAGAAGAGGACAGAGCAGCCTGAGTACAGAAAAAACAACACACAAAGCAAAATTGAACTGCTGTTTTCAAGTTTAGGCATACTTAGATTTTTCTCAAAATAGTTTTGACAATAGAATTACATGACAACGACATATTCAGGGGCTGAAAATCCTAGTTTTTGGAAATATTATGGTTATTTTGTGCATTATTAAAAAGCTTTTGTGATAAAAGTGACTCCATGCATATTGCTTTTCAACCAAAACATTAGGATCTGGATTCAGGACTGTATGTGCACAACGATTCTTTACAACGTGACATTGCCAACTACTGTCCTGGCAAGCATAATAATGTGTTTAATATATTTATTTATTTGGTTTCATTTTGTAGGTCTATATAAATGAAAATAATTTTGATTACATTAAATTACATTTAAAATACAGCAATGGCACATCTCGCTGCTAATATCAGTGTATTAAAATTCACTACCGAGGTGCTCTGACGCAAAAAGAAACCATTTATGATGTGCCTCTGAGAGCATTTATTAAGAATCATTCACTCACCCGGTCATGACAGTACTGGCAAAGGTCATTTCCTCCTATAAACAATGTCACCAGTTTCCAATCCTTCTCAAAGTCCACGTCCTGAAAAGAGAGAGCAGTGTGGAACAAACACATTTATTGCCAAACAAAAAAATTGGTGGAATTTGCTGGAGTTGGCACATAATTACATATAAATTATTTTATATAGGAAAGAAACGGTATAAAATGCATGAAATGTTTTTATTTATTACCGTACAATGGTTTAGAACAACTTAATAGACTGAACAAGCATACTAACCTTGCTTTCCTTCAAAGCTGTGATGAGATCCCTCGCTTGTGCTGGTATATTCCTGAATATGTAGAAAGAAAGCATTAGCTGGGAGGATTTTGTGTATTGTCTTTGTGTTATATGCGTTTATGTGTGTTTCTCACTGTGCTTTGGCACCACCCACTGCCATATTGAAGCCATTTGGTCGTTTACTTTTCCCCTTTGAGAAGCCGAAAACACTTGGGTTGAACTTCTTGAAGATGTCTGATAATATATAATGATATAATGATGTTTTTAAACAAGTTTTATTCCTACCCAATTATTTTTTAGTAAGTTTAATTCCTACCCAAAGTAACCATTTAAAACAAAGCAGATAAAGTGTTACACAAGGAAATACTCACTAGGTAATGTGGTGACAGTCTCCAATGTATCATCCCCACCAATGCTGTCAATCAAATTAAAAACTTAGAATATAAGAAATATATCATGTATGTAAACAGCTCCTTAAGCAAAGTTTGACATCTGACCTCCAGGAAACTCCACGCTCCTCATCCGGCAGCTGGAGAAGGTTTTTAGCTTTTGCACCAAATCCAGCCTGATGAGAGAAAAAATTATTCTTAGAGAATGATGAAACACAGCAAGATACACAAATATACAAGCACACTTACGGTTAGTGAATCTCCAAGAGCCGCCACTACTTTAATGTCACCTGGACGCAGACTGTGAACTGATAAAGAAATTGTATTACATGAATGCCTGGGTACACAAACACAAGAACAAAGCACTACTTGAACCTAAGAAGATAAAAGTTAATCAATCATAAAATCACAATCAACGAAAGATAATGAATCACGCCAGAATATCTGTAGAAACTGAAACGTGTTGTCTGATTTTTTCTGAACTCATGAATGTCAATAATATTTCTCAGTTGTTAAGTTTTTCTGCTAATTTTTTATGTGTTCTTATAAGTTTTTCAAAAAGTATTACTTAAAAAATTCAGTTGCATTAAACAATATTTCAGTTTAACCTCTATGGACAACATATGTGGCATCTTTCATTTATAGATACATTTAGATACAATTTAGATTAAAATACTAAAAACTAAAAGACAAATGACCTCCGTTTCTTTGGTGGAAAATGTCTCAGATGACAAATTTAATGTAGTTTACCTATTTTATTTTATTTTATTTTATTTTATTTTATTTTATTTTATTTTATTTTATTTTATTTTATTTATTTTATTTTATTTTATTATTTTCGGCTTAGTCCCTTTATTAATCAGTGGTCACCACAGCAAAATGAACCACCTATTTTATTTTATTTTAAATATTATTTAATTTAATTTAATTTTATTTTATTTTCGGCCTAGTCACTTTATTAATCCGGGGTCGCCACAGCAGAATGAACCACCAACTTATCTATCACATGTTTTACGCAGCAGATGCCTCTCCAGCTGCAACCCATCTCTTGGAAACATCCATACACACTCATACACTACGGACAATTTAGCCTACCCAATTCACCTGTACCTGGAAGAAACCTATGCTAACGCAGGGAGAATATGCAAACTCCACACAGAAGCCGAGGCTCGAACCAGCGACCTTCTTGCTGTGGTGGGACAGCACTCCCTACTGCGCCACTACGTCGCCTTTAATTTTTTTTTTATTTATTATTTTATTTTATTTTATTTTATTTTATTTTATTTTATTTTATTTTATTTTATTTTATTTTATTTTATTTTATTTTATTTTATTTTATTTTATTCATTTTATTCATTTTATTCATTTTATTCATTTTATTCATTTTATTTTCGGCTTAGTCCCTTTTTTAATCAGGGGTCGCCTCAGCAGATTGAACCACCTTTTTCATTTTATTTTATTTTATTTCATCTTATTTTATTTATTTTTTATTTTATTTTGATTTCACTAATTAGTTAATTGATAGTAAAATCTATATAATTGTTATTTTTTTTCTTACCAGATGTTGGTAAAGTGTTAGAGGGCGCTGTGTCCACACATGAGAAATCACTTCCCCAGTTCTAAATTGAAAGGCAAGAGTCATGTTACAATACATAACACACTGATCTCTCTTAAGCTGCGTTACATCCATTATTAATATCTGTTTGACTTACTGTTGGAGGTGGAGGAGTAGGTTCAGGTATGTTGTATGTGTAATTGCTATTATAAAATGTCCTCAAATAGGGGGAAGACTGAAGAAGAAAATGAAAGTGTTGACAGAATTATAGAATTAACATAGGACATATATGTATACTGTATAAGTAAACTCACTGTTTCTGGGCATTTAAGAGAGATTCCTGCAGTGAAATCCTCTTTATCTGTCTTGTTACCTAAAGGCTCCATCTGAGGGAGGGAGGTAATAATGCAGGAAATATTTTGGATTAGGCATGCTATGAAAAAAATGATGATGCAGTATATTATGACCATTTTTTATTTGTGTTTTCCTCTTGAAATACAGTTTTACAAACTGGTCAAATTAAATGCAGCTTTATCGTTTGTCTGAAGCAAGACTTTTCAAACATCAAAACAAAAAAGGGAAATGTTTATTACAGACAACTTTAAAGTCTGATCAAAATCCAAATGTTTTTTTCTAGATCATATAGTTATTATTGGAGTAAATAATTAATTTAATCCACTTATAAAGACAATCCACTGTTTATTTTAATCTTCAATTAAACTATTTGCTTCAACATTTGGAGTGGCGGTCCCTCTGTTGATGTCAACCTAAGGGCTTCCATGGCAACCCTTTTTCACTCTATCAAAACCCTCTCTTAACTTTAGCTTGCTATGAGGGAATGATACAAAAAAGAAAGCATCGCCCCTATTCAATATTCTGTTTCAGTTTGAAGTACATCAACATATTGAAATAGCCTGCAACCAAACCTTGGACAGTGTCTTGTTTAATTATATTTTCTGAGCAAAAATGTGACTAACTCTCCGGCCACTTTATTAGGTACACCTGTCCAACTGCTCATTAACACAAATTTCTAATCAGTCAATCACATGGCAGCAACTCAATGCATTTAGGTAGACATGATCAAGACGATCTTCTGCAGTTCAACCCGAGTATCCTGCCTTTTATCAACAGTTCAGGCAGGTGGTGGTGTAATGGTGTGGTCTTGAGTATTGTTGCTGACCATGTCCATCCATTTATGACCACAGTGTACCCATCTTTTGATGGCTTCTTCCAGCAAGAAAACATGCCATATCACGAAGCGCTTTTTTTAACATGACAATGAGTTCATTGTACTCAAATGGCCACCAGAACTCAATCCAATAGAGCACCTTTGGGATATGGTAGAACTGGAGATTCACATCATGGATGTGCAGCCGACAAATCTGCAGCAACTGCGTGATATTATCATGTCAATATAGACCGAAATCTCTGAGGAATATGTTCAGTACCTTGTTGAATCAATGTCACAAAGGATTAGGCAGTTCTCAAGGCAAAAGGGGGTCCAACCTGGCACTAGTAAGGTGTACCTAATAAAGTGGCCGGTGAGTGTACATTTTTAGCATGATTTACAAAAGACATCCATCACAGCATATGATAACCCTTTAAAAGACTATATAGTGCATGCCAAAAATACTAATTAATTGTCATTTTATAAATATTTATACTTCTCTATTCTTCAAAACACCCGTTTGTTTAACCCATTTGTCAACAAATTTTTTTTAAGTATTCAAAATACATGATTTAATATAAATGTTCTCTTATATTTTAATTAAGCGCAGGTTCAGGTCAAAATGAAATACATTTACATAAATACATCTGTTAAGCTAAATGACAACGGAAAATTATTTCACCCATATTTTTATATTTTTATTTATGTATTATGTATATGTTAAGCTTGCATGTAATATGCTTTCTATGTGTTTAAAATGGCTATTTAAAATGCGTACACTAAAATGGGACACTTGCTCTATGCCATGGATCTTTTTCTATGAAATACTGACCAGGTTGTTCCAGAGAGCCCGAGCCATGAGTGTGTGAGCTTTCTGACTGAGATGAAAACAGTCCGGAGAGAAATAAGAACGGTCAGGTCTCCCGTCCTAAAAGAGCATGAAATCAATGACCGAAGGAGATTGAGAACAAGCTGATCAAGAAAGGACAGTCTGTGCTGTAAATGATAAAAGATTGTTCTGCACCTCCATTAAAGGAAGAAAAACATTTCTCAAGAATGGCTGCAGGACCACAGTGAAGTTATCATGAGTGTCATATCGGCCAGAATCCACCAGCTCCCACATCCCACGCTGAAAATAAAACTCATTCAGTATACTGGACTTTTAACCAGTTACATTTTTCAATCATATTAATTTTGAAATCATTTTTTTCAATTCATAGCTATAGTGGTTAACACTTTATTTTGATGGTCCATTTGAGTAGTAGACTGTCTGCTTAATATCTGTTGATTCTGCTCCTTCAACAGATATTTAACTGACTATAAGAAACTTTGCAAGTACATGTCAACTTACGCTAACCCTAACCCCAACCCAACAGTCTACTTGTAATCTAATCAGAATTAGTTGGCATGTATGCAATGTAACTTAAATTCAACTAACGGACAATCAAAATAAAGTAACTATAGTGTAATATCAAAAATCAACAAATCCATAATTTAGGACATTTAAAAAAAATCTTTTGTCCAAAAATACTTTTGCAGCTGCTATTCTCAAAATTTGATGCAATATTTGCAGCATTTGTTTTGACAGAACCTGTTTACCTCTTAACTAACTTTATGATATTAGATACACAAAGAATTAAATGATCAAAATCAAAAATGCTTTGCTGCAAAATTTCTTCTAAGTTAACAAAATCATTAGAATTAGAAAATCATGCTCAAGTATATTTAGCAAATTAATGTATTTGCTTGTTCAACAAGTGGGCTGTGCTTTTCCCACCACAATTGCAATGAGTTTTCATCATAAAACTAAGCAAACTAAAAAATCTAATGACAAAAAGTGAAAACAATAAATATTTTTATGTTGCTTCAACTTATTTTAACAGGTTTAATTTATACAAAGTTTAACGTAATATTTTTAGTCAGTTTGATGATGTAAGTTGAGATGACTAGAAAGTTTATTTGATTCAACAAATACATTTAAGGCAGCAATCTTTTACAGTGCATTTAAAGTTATATTTCTTAAAAAGGAATATTGAGCAATAAAGAGCAAAAAATTCCATTTAATTACATTTTATCTAAGTATAATCATGCTATACTTTTGTGAAAGATTAATAGATTTACATTTGTCATATGAATTACAAGTAAAGTAAATCTGAGCTGTTTTTGTCCATATATTCTCAGTCATATTGGCCACTAATGAATGGCAAAACCTGAAAGAACTAATAATTAAAATGAATAAGTTGTGTACCTGATATGCTTTGTTAAACTCCTGCAATGTTTGGAATTCATGAGATTCATCTTTAGGTTGCAGAACACAACGACACACAATACTAAAAAATATAAAAGCAAAGAAAAATCATTCATGACTTGTTTGAACAACCTACAGATATCAGTCTAAATTAATCTGACAGAAATGAGGAGAATCAGTTTTGTACAAGACAAAACGTACTTGACCAGCCAGGTAGGGCAACCATTGCTTTTGTCCTTATGAAGTGCACGAAGGGGAACTATATCCAGCAGCTCCACGAGGTTCACCAGAGCTCGAGGAACCTGGAGAACAAGACATGACTGAATCAATACTAGCTGCAGGGAAATATTTGTTCTGAGAAGCTTTGCGAAGTCTAGCTAACAGATGAATAACTGCATTTTATCATAGTTTTTGCTTTACAATACAGGCCTATCAAAACTAACATTAAATCATTTAAACATTTTTAAGTCAATAACATATAACAAGAAAAATACACTCAAATCGAGCTGAAACAACGTAAGTATTGTTTTTTTGTAGGGGACAACCCAATTGTTTTAAATTCAATCCCCTTAAATTTGTTAAAAAATGAATAAGTTAACGTAATTCCATCATGTTGTCCCAACACAAAGCGATTGTGTAGAACCCATCAATTTTACAGTGTATAGAAAAGTCTTAAAGTCAGAAATTTCATCTATACAAAACTTTTCATATTTAATACCACTTATTTTTATTTTTTTATACTCAGGTTCCAGATATTCAAATAATCTTTGACAAATATAATCATATCCTAACAAACCAAACATCAATGTAAAGCTTTTTCAGCTTTTAATGTAATGTATAAATGTCTTGATATCAATTTAGACCAGGGGTGCCCAAACTCTGTCCTGGAGGGCCAGTTTCCTACAGATTTTAACTCCAACTTGCCTCAACACACCTGCACGGATGTTTCTAAAAAGCAAGAACTTGATTAGCTAGCCCAGGTGTGTCTGATTAGGGTTGGAACTAGACTTTGCAGGAAACCGGCCCTCCAGGACCAAGTTCGGCCACCCCTGATTTAACCACTTATGGCTGGTTATGTGGTCTTGGATCACATACTGCACACAGAAATAGTACAGAAATGCCATTTTCTTTCTTTCTTTCTTTCTTTCTTTCTTTCTTTCTTTCTTTCTTTCTTTCTTTCTTTCTTTCTTTCTTTCTTTCTTTCTTTCTTTCTTTCTTTCTTTCTTTCTTTCTTTCTTTCTTTCTTTCTTTCTTTCTTTCAAACAGATAACAGGGACTATCTCTTTATAAAATGAATTATTCACAGTTTTTAAAACCTGATTTAAAACCAACATTATGTCTGTATCAAGAAGGACAAAATCAGTGCCAAAACAGCCTCACCTCATTGTGCAAAATGTCCAGAGCCTCACGAATATACTTCACAATGTTATCAGAAGAATAGTACCGCTGAGGGCATATAGAGATAAAGAGAGATAGAGACACTAATTACAGATCTAATTATGAAACGATAATAAATCAATCAATCTCTATTAATGTCAGCATACAGTATCAGAGCAGTGGGCACATAAGTCATTTCCTCCAATGAAGACTGTGATCATCTTCCAGTCATTCTCGAAATCAATTCTCTGAAAGAAATAATCAGAAAGGTTCATATGTAGTGTGCTGCTTAGTTTTTGTCTATACTGTGGGATAAATAATCCCAACAAGTACAATAATATTCAATATGTTAAGAAAATTAAAAAGACAAAAAAAAAAAAACACAATAGAAAAGCAAATGTATGTATATGAGAATATATTGCAAATGACTTACTGAGTCTTCCTTCATTCTTTTAACAACAGCATGAGCCTGCTTCACCATATCACTGCAAAATGGCAAAACTAGACATTTAGTATCTTTTAATAGTACTTTATTTACATTATCTTTAAAAAGTCTGGTGCCAGTAAGATTATCTTTTATTGAGACATTAAATAGCAAAGATGCATTAAATCAAAATAAGATTGAAAGTGACAATAAAGACTTTAATCATTTTACTAAGGATTTTTTTCTAATAAATACCGATCTCTTGAATTATTCTTCAAAGAAAAGTGTCAGAATCACGGATGTTCCTTGAGAATCAAATAGATGTGTTAAAATGATATATGAAGGATCATGTCATATTGAAGATTGAATAACGATAGCTTTTTCATCTTAGGAAAAATTATATTTTAAAATAAGTTTAATGATTCGTTATCTATTGGTTTATTAGACGTGAAGTGACTCACTCAGCTTTGGCTCCAGGTACTGCTTGGTTCAGAAAGCTTTGTGCTGAATCCTCATCTCCTTTTCCCACAGAATAGCCATTGAGTGAGGGGTTGAACTCTTTCAGTATGTCTAAATGACAAAGAAAATTATAGTAAGCTTACATAATCACTCAAAATCAGCTTCATGTATCCATTTAAGCCTTGAAAAAGCCAAAGTTGAAGAGCATTTTTGGAGTGAGCACATTTGGCTTTCTGTTTATTAAAGATGGGCTCAAGCCTAACTTTATCCATGAACTACAAGTTATGCAAAGCTGTTCAATCTTTTCTAAAATGTGTTCAAAAAATGCTGTTCTTGTACAGTGATCACTAAATGGTTTAATAAACTTAACTATATAAATCTACCATATAGAACAATAAGATCATCATATTTTCATGAGAGCTTGCACATACTTGGTAAAGTGGTTATAGATGACAAGTTCTTATCTCCACCGATGCTGAAAGACAGATAAAACCAACAGAATCAAACATGACTGTCTTCTGCTTCATGAAACATCACTGATCATTCAGATTAGACATGCATCCTACAAAGCATGCATTAAACCAGCACCATTTGTGTGCACTGAATTGGTGGTTAACCGGATGATCAGGATAGACACTCACCACCATGACAGGCCTCTGTACTCTGTGATCACACCCAGCAGGTTATTTTGAGCAGCACCCACCCCATTAGCTGCCTGTTATGGTGACAAAGAAAATGACATCACAAAATTGCACATATCAATATAAAAATAATATAAATTATTTAAATTATAAATAATAATAAAAAATAAGAATATAATATAAAATAATAAACATACTTAAACATCAATAAATTAATTATACTAATAAAAGGGCTCTATTTTAACAATCCAGGCACAAAGTCTAAAGCGCATGGTGCAAAACCATAAAGGGCATGTCTGAATCCACTTTTGCTATTTAGAGGCCGAAAAAAATATGGTTTGTGCCATGGCGCATGGTCTAACAGGGTTCTCTGAATAATAAATGAGTTGTGTGTTTTGAGCATAACGTGCATTAAACCAATCAGAGTCTCATCTCTCATTCCCTTTAAGAATCAGTTGCGTCGCGCCATGGCGCATTTGCTATTTACATGGTGGACTTTGAAAGTGGAAAAACTGAACACTTCACTAGCGAGAAAACAGTTAAACAGACCATCTGCTTGAGGATATAGAATGAGCCTCCTCTATTTGGCCTCTTTACTTTCTCTTTAGTTTACTTTAACTCTTTACTTTACTCCTTTACTTTTGTGGATGAGGAAATGGTATTGTACGCACTCCACTGAAAACAATCATTAGCCTACGTATTTAATTTTGTTTGTTAAGTGCAAAGATTTGTTTCAAAACTAACAAAACACTAACAAAGTGTGGTCAAAAAACTGAGTTATATCCAAACACATATCCTATTCTTATGCCCCATGTACTAACGCTTACATCTCCAAAACCCGACAGGTGGACAAATCTAAACTTGTTTTTATTAAAACAAATATAAATATGCATATAATAAATAATACTGCTAATAATAATAACATTATAATAAAAATGCAAATTGTCATGAATAAACTGAAAAAGCCCCCGAACACGAAGAAAGCATGGAGGCAGTCTTTTTACATCTATGTAGAAAATAATCTTTGTAATATTTTAATTCTTTATTTTTTATATATAAGGATATTTGTGTATTACTGTACATCCTCTGTGTATTAAGCGTTTGAAGAAGCATAGGGCATAACTGACACACTCTACTCTGGACTTTATACCAGCTTTTACTTGGTCAATGGCATGGTCTATTTCAGTTTCTCAAAATAGCAATGCGCCAACAATGCGCTTTAACACACCTCCTTTTTACATCAGCACACATGAGTCCACAAAGTAGCACAAATGAATTTGCTATTTAAACAACGTCGCGTAAGAGGTAAAAATTAGGGTTTCACTGGTCTGAAAATAGCAACAAATCGCACAAAACGCCTTATCGCACCGATTGTATGATATGGGCCCAAAGTGACAGTAAATCAGTCTAGTAGACAAGTTGGTATTTAGTAATACATTATATTTTGTACTAAATATACACAATATTGTTATTGTGGGCACTTTAAAATATATCGTAAATTATTCTGTCTTTGAATGTGAATAATTTTAGAGTAGTTTATCTAATGTATGACATTGCATGTGGTAACACTTTATTTTTATGCAAAACAAAGTTTCTGTTATTTGAAAACCATTACATTTGATAATAAGAGGACAACAATGAAATGTGTCCACCATTCTTTTCTAATTTATTAAAATACCATGATACAGTATATAAAATAATAAAACATTCTGCATTTATTGTGCCATAATTATTAGATGTCAAATGCCTACAGTAAAGACATTTATGATGCTATAAAATTTCTATTTCAAATTATTGCTGTTTTTAAACTCAGTTTCAAACTCAAATTCAGTTTTACTATAAAAAATACATCAAAAAATATTCTTATTAATAACAATATTAGGGTGACAGTTGTGTCTACTATGTGGAGTTTGCATGTTGTCCCCACTTTCGCGTGGGTTTCCACCGGGTACTCCGGTTTCCCCCACCAGTCCAAAGACATGCACTATAGCTAAATTGGCCGTAGTGTATGTGTTTGAATGAGTGTATGGGTGTTTCCCAGTGTTGGGTTGCGGCTGAAAGGGCAGTCCCTGCGTAAAACATATGCTGGATAAGTTGGGGATTCATTCCGCTGTGGCGATCCCTAATTAATAAAGGGACTAAGCCGTAAAGAAAATGAATGAATGAAAACAATATTATTATACAATATTATTTTATTATTGTTTTCATTGTATTTTCAAAACGTTTAACTTTTTTTTGTGGTGTAAATTTGCTTATTTTAAGAAGGATCAGCAAATATTGTTAATAAAACAGAAAAATCATCACCGTCAAAGAGTCACCCATCGCTGCCACCACTTTGATGTCCGCTGGCCGTAAAGTATGGACTACAGAACAAACACACAGAAAGGAGAATATAAGCCTCCTGTAATTCCCAAATAGTGAGAGCTACTACAGTGTGAGATCCCAGTTTACCTGAGGTAGGGATGCTGGGGGACGGAGCCCTGTCCTCACAGTAGAGCTCACTCCCCATCACCTGAAAGATGCAGAAAGCTGAATCACCCCTGACAGATGCAGTACAAGAGAAACACATGTCAAGCAGCAGGACGAGCTTTTGGTGAGAATGAACTCACTGTGTCGACAAGTAGATGTGAATCTGCTGTTTGTGATGCTCTGGACTCTGAATTTTGATGTGTTCGCAAAAATGGCTTTTCCTGAAACACAACAGCAGGTTTACTAAAGCATAATGTATGCGCATGTTTCTGTCTGTTTCGAAAGAATTTGAACATCCAGACTTAAACATAGAAAATCATTCACAGGCAAACATATAAAGGCCAAATCACACATTATAGATGCTGACAATAACCATAATTTCTTAGACATTTTATGACCCAACAAAGGCCTATTAAACATATTCGTTCAGCAAAAACGTGCTCCAACAGATGTTTACACCAGTCTGACTAAAGTGTGTGGTGTGAGTTAATCTTTAGACATTGTCAATGTTAGTGCTATATCGTGTGAATGAAAATACACCATTGTATAATGTTCTTATCATATATGAAGGGCAAAAACTTGTGTAAAACGTAAAGAGAACAGTTTGGTCTGATAAAGGCGCATTTATGAACAGACTCTGATTCAGCAATTTGCTTTATGAACGCTGAAGAGGTCATAAATCAAATATTTTCACCACCTCAGTAGGACATGGAACGGTGACTCCGCCCCGCCCATCCATCTCAGTCTTGTCTGTGATTGGCTGGAGCTGTAAAAAGAATAATTTAGATTGGTTAGAAAGAAAGCTCAAGTTCTTCCTTATATAAAAACAAGATTAGATACGTGGTATTAGATGGGCTTTTAGGTTGTATGGGTTTCAGATTAAATCTTATCATCAAGAGCTGATTACTGGTCTGTTATCAGTCACATCAGGGTCTTTATTATTATTACTCCTTAGAACTTGAAAGTGTCCAGGAATTCACCTTAACGGAAACACTGTACACATGCTTTGCTTGCATTATTATTAACTTACCAAATTAGCCCAGAGTTGTAAAACAACCAAGCTTATGTCATTTGAGGAATCAGGCGTAGGTGATGTCATCTGAAATTAAAACAAAAAAAGTACATATTTGCATAAGAAATTGTCCATAAAAATTGCTAAAGTAGTTGCCTTGTTTCAGTAGCCCAGAGTGTATGTTTCTTTTAAAAGGGATGCTTCTTTTAAATACAAATAACATTAAGTCTCAGATCTCATTATTGGAATGGTTAGATTTATAATCATTTACAATAATTTTTGGTTATTTAATATCTTGAAGGGAAAATAAATTATATAAGTTTAAGTGCACATTTATTCAATGAAAGTTGTCCATCCGTCTGTCTGTCTGTCTGTCTGTCTGTCTGTCTGTCTGTCTCTCTATCTGTCTGTCTGTCTGTCTGTCTGTCTATCTATCTATCTATCTATCTATCTATCTATCTATCTATCTATCTATCTATCTATCTATCTATCTATCTATCTATCTATCTATCTATCTATCTATCTATCTATCTATCTGTCCGTCTGTCTGTCCATCTGTCTAGTGACCTATTTAAAATGATATTTGGATATTATAGACTCACTGGATCTGTCAGCACTGGACTGGACTGAAGCATTACACTGAAGTCCTCTTGATCGTTGAACCAGCCTCTCCTCTCTAAAAGAGCACTGACAGATTCCTGTTCAATAAAACAAATAAATGTCAAACAACATGAGCAATGATATGCAAAACTCATACATGTAAAGTGCTTAGCATAACTGAGTACACCACATATTGAAAATGTATATTTTTATCCATTTCTCAGTGAAAACTAGACTCAAGTAATGAAACGAGGACCATTTGTTTTATATGGAATGATTATTCAGCATTCACAAGTTTAGTTAATTTTGACTGACATGACATAAGCAAATGATAATGTTATAAAACAGCAGAGTGTTGTATGAAAACTATTGATGCATGTCCAAAAGCAATTGCAATTTGTTGGAAGGAATGAGAAACTGCTACTATGCATGAACTATTGTGCAAATGTGAAGTGTTGTGAGAAATGCACCAAAGCAACTGAGAAAAACTGTAAGTAGATAAAGGTTCCACTTAAAATATATTTTAACATGCAGTTTATTTACAAAAGAAATATCTATAGAGAAAGAGAATGTTTTGAGTTTCAATGCTAGGGCCCCTACCAGGAATTGCTTAGGGCCCTCAAATCACTAAGTCCACTCGTGTGTGGACATAGGTGTATTTTAAACTCATTTTACACACCTGCAATGAAGCCATAAGCACTAACATATCCAGTCTGTGTCTGTTTTCATCATATCCTGTCTCACAGTTGAACTGGCAGACTCTAAAAAGCAGAAACATCTTACAAATTAAAATTGTTCAACAAAGAATATTATTTGAATTGAGTTCAATTGAGAAAGTTCTCATAATACTGACTGGTCCCTTGACTGTCCACTCCAAACCACAACATGAACCAATGTGTGCTTCAACTGGAAAGGAGAAAAAGCTGTTATTGTAAATGAACTCTATTAATTAAAAATGTTTGTTTGGATGATATTGACTCATTTCACCTTCTCATTAAGAGAGTCCAGTGTTTTCTCCACTCTGTTAACTGTTTCATCAATGACTGCAGTGAGATCCTAAGAACAAATGCAGAATTAAATCTGGAGTTTGATTGTTTAACTGTTTAGCTTGATTGGATTTGTGGTCAAATGTCTGACCTGGTCAGGACACACAGAGATCTCATCAACTGGTATGAAGAGAAGGATCAACTTCCACTGAAAGAGAATGACACAAGTGATGTTTCTCATAGCAGATTTCTCATAGCAAAAAACTAATTAACGGCATATAATGTTTACTTTAAAGAGTGCTTACCTCATAAATTATAATTTATTAAATAAATGTTTATAATATTTACTTTGTGATACAGTTCAATGTAAGTAAGTTTATATTTTTGACACAATATTGCTAGTTATTCTATCCAAAGAAATACTAACAAAGACAATCAATTCATGCTACCAAGTCACACTCCCAACATGCAAAAATACTATAGTCATTTATATTACAGTAAATACTAGTGTTTTCAAACCATACTGTAGTAAAGGAGATGAAATAATTTGTTGTGGTAATACAGTGATGTAGTTACACAGCTATAGTGATGTTAAAAAACGACCCAATACTGTAGTTTTCTACAATACATGACAAGTTACTGTAATAAAAACAAAAGTATACTACAGTATTTATTATAGTTTATCAGTTCCGGTTAGATAGTGACACTTTGTATGGTTTAATACAAGAGCACTAAAATACTTACTATAAATTACTACTAGTATTTTTTACTATAGACATAAATGCTGTAAACATAACAGTTAGGTGAATAATTCAATGAGAATTAAATGAATCTTTCCCCCATCTAACAAATCATTTGAGTGAACTGAATGACACATTTACAGTTACAGGCATCACCAACTGACATAATAACCTGCAGAATCTCATAGTTAATAAGAGCTTTGGCTCATTCATTGTCCTCTTCAAATACTGCAACATCTCACATCAAGTTGTTTGTTAATGTTTGCACAAATACCGGATCTCAGCTGCACTTTTTGTTCTCAATTTAGCTGTGGATACCGCCTGTAACTGTAGTGACAGTGATTAAAGTAAATAAAAAATGGCTTATCACAGTTAATGTCACTTATACTCAAACGAGGACAAACAAAACCTTCAGATAACACCTTGGATAATTGTAGGACTGGGACAAATGGTCATAAAAGTCCAAAGGAGTATTTACTGTACCTGAGTGGGGTCCAGGAACTGCATGTCTTCTGCTTTTTCCATTAAACTCCTATCACGCACACGCACACGCACACACACACACACACACGCACACACACACACACACACACACACACACACACACACACACACACACACACACACACACACACACACACACACACACACACACACACACACACACACACACACACACACACAGTCATTATAAATATAATAAAGTTTAGTGTATATGTAATGTTGTATAATACTATATATATTTTTTCCTGTAGTACCTTTGGTCAGGTAGAACAGCTGATACATGAGGGTTAAAGGTGGACAATATTTCTAAGACAGAAAAGTGAAAACATGTTATTTTGTAACTTGAAAGTTCATTATTGAGTCTTTCTGTCTCTCTTTCAGATACTGTAACTGGTTAATCGCATTATTGTAACCTCACATAACCATGTGCTTAACATGGGTCATTGCCCATAATTTCCTGACTTGACAATAGGTTATCGGTACAGTTTCTGTTTCCCCTTCTTTCAGTCTGCCTTTGATCAGCCTACCATTTTTGACAAACGCTGAGAAATGATTACGATTATTTAGCAAATTTTACACTCTAACCTAATTTTTCAAGATAAATATAACGCTAAATGACATTGCACTTTTAAGATGAGAAACAAAGTTAAACAGAGCTGCAATGAGAATACTCTATGAGAATACAACCATGAGATAACCATATCCCAAACAGTAGTGAACAGACCAATCATATCAGACTGGCTGAGACAAATCAGCCTAAAACAAAGTGCTTAAGTGTGCACGCTAAGATAAGATTTTATTATTACATTGATTGAGATAGGGATATTTTTCTAAAAAAAAAAAACACGTATGGTTCCTATATCAAAGTGATGAATTTAAAAATATATATATATAATTTCTTGTCTTTCATTCAAATTGACTCCTGCTATATACACTAGGTCATGTACTGTAATTTACATTATCTGTGAATATTAATGTCTGAGAAATCAGCTTGTTAAATGGTTACGTGTATCTCTGCCCTGGCCTTGACTTGCATTTCAAGGACTCGAACCAAATCTTTCTCAAACCTTTACACAAAGCTCTGGTTTAATCAAGTCTGACAATCACACAGAAACATGTGAAGGATCTCTGTGAGCTTGATCAATATAATCAATTGCATTATATCAAAATATTGTATTAAAAATAATATACTTATAATTCTGTAAAATAACATAAAAAGTACTGGTGATTTATTGCCAGGTTAGCGTAATTTACAACACCAATTCAGACAATATATCCTTTTAAACTATTACTAATATTAATAAAATTTACTTTTTAAAAACTAAAGGTCCTCCAATGCAATTTAAATACATGGATAGACTAACCTAAAAAATAGAATCATAACACATGGAAAACTGATCAAGCAAATATTATTACAGTGCCATGTTCAGGTTCTTAAACTGCCTGATTGTTTTGCCTAATTTTTGTGTCAGTTGTTGTTGACTTTAAACTTACCATATACATTACCAAGAACTACGGTTTTAGCTATAACCTAGTTGTTCTGAAGAATGGTCTGAGGGTGAGTAAATTAACAGCAGATTTGAGCTAACATTAACTAACAATAAATATTTTATTAACTAACTCATATTAGCAAAGATTAAAAATTATGGAATAAAATATTTCTCATTGTAACTCAATGTTAGTTATTTCATTAGCATACGTTAATTAATACTATACATTATATTAATGTGTTACATTTATTTCTGTAGAGTAAGACTAAAACCTTACCAGACAGCATGTTCAGGGCTCTGATTTCATCAGATCTGCCGCTGAAAAAAGCCATGAATTTCATTTTAATTACATAATCATTTCATTTGCATAATAATAATAATATCAATTTGCATTTGTTATTTTATGACTCTGTTAGTTATAAACATGCATTACAAAAAAATCAGACAATGTGTTAAGAACTATGTCTGGAAAAAAAATGTTTGGTAATTATCTATTCAGTTCAGGGAAAGACCTAAATTTAGGTATTAAATAGGCCATCTTCTTTTAAACTATAGTGCTGTAGTGCTGTAATCTCTTTTTTCAAGGTTACAAATCAGCCTCAGTTCCAATGTAGCTTAGTTGAATGTTTTGATGCAATTGTTATTTGAACATACCTGTCCACATCAGACAGGACTATCCCCGATATCACAGATACATCAGCTGGTCTCAGAGAATGGACTGTAAGAGGGATGACAGGTAAGTTATACATTGACATCAAGCCTAGATGTTTATTTATTGATAAACATCTAGATAAAACTTATTTACAAGGCTTTAGTTAGATTTTTTTTTACCAGAAACTGGAGTGCTGGATGAGGGGGGTGAATCTGCACAAAATAGAGGACTAGAAACAACTGCAAAAAAATAAACCCTTATTAATCATTGATTTGCATGCTAAAGAAAACAAGTCACATATAAGAACAATATTTTGAGTCACACAAATATAAATGCTTTTTCTAAATTGACCTGGATAAAGCGCAATTAGAGGACAGATAATAAGTTTGAAATATATAAAATCTCACATCTGTCCAATGATAGACTAATTATTAACCTCTCAGCTGGCTAAAGAATGAGATCCATGTCTAAAAGCAGTCATTAAAGTGTCAGAAAATAATCTACAGAAGCATCATGCATTGAATTGGAGTAGAGCAGAATAACAAAAAGTGATGAAATACCTGCTGAAAACCAGCTTGCTAGAAGTGCCAAGATGATAATCTGTGCAAAGGAGGAAAACATTTTATCGCTTATTGCCATCATGGGAAAAATCCCCTGCTTCTCTTGTTGGTTCACTTGCTTGGATCCGTCCAGAGTAAAGAGCAGCTGTGAAACTGAACTGTTTAAATGTTTAGTGACACCTGCTCTGATTTGTGACTGTAAATCCTCAGACACGCCTCCTGTTAGTTTACGTATCTCATGGGATTTATTTTAATAGATCTGGCCTGTCACCTATCAAGGTGTTTATAGGTAAGACGTTAAAAGACACTTTATGGGTAAGGCATTAGCCATAGTCCTGTAAGTCTATAGTCCTGGTTTTATGTCTTATGATATGAACACATTGTTTGATTGAAAAGTGACTGTATGACTGATGAGCTTTGCTATCTTAAAGGCAAAATATTGGAAGGGTTTTGCAAAATGGTTAACATAGAATTATTCTTTGTTCCTAAAAATGCTTTAGGACACTTAAAAAAAAAGAACTGCTGATAAAAAAGTAAAAAACGGCATACTTGATACCAACGATGCATTTAGATTTTCATTCAAATGATTTATCAGTTCAGTCAACCAAGTATGTGTCTTTATTAATGGGTAATTTAATCATTGACTGATTTGATTTATTCAAAAAATATGAATAACTAATTAACCAGACATGGACGACGCAGTGGCACAGTAGGTAGTGCTGTCGCCTCACAGCAAGAAGGTCGTTGGTTCGAGCCCTGGCCGGTCAGTTGGCATTTCTGTGTAGATTTTGCATGTTCTCCCTGTGTCCATGTGGATTTCCTCCGGGTGCTCCGCTTTCCCCTACAGTCCAAAGTCATGCAGTACAGGTGAATTGGGTAGGCTAAATTGTCTGTAGGGTTTGAGTGTGAATGAGTGTGTATGGATGTTTCCTAGAGATGGGTTGCAGCTAGAAGGGCATCCGCTGTGTAAAACATGTGCTGGATAAGTTGGCGGTTCATTCTGCTGTGGCGACCCCAGATTGGTAAAGGGACTAAGCTGAAAAGAAAATGAATGAATGAGTAACCAGACACTGCTATTTGCTGAAGGATGTGCAGCTGTTCTGCTGTGATATTTGTTTGGAAGCATTTTCTTAAATTATATAATGACAAAGGAATAAACAATGACAGTGGTGTTCGTAAAATGTATGTGTAATTTAATATTACCAACTCAGTATTTACTAATGTATGTTTTTTATTTCTATGAGTTTGTGTGTTTTAGTCAAGAACCTTTTTTATAATTATGCTGTTTTGTAGTTAGATGTTTTAGGTTACTTGTCTGGTTGGGTAAGTAAACATTTCCTTTGATTGTCGCTTAAAAAAATACTTGTTGCATACCAAAATGCATGTTGAAAAATGTACAAAAAAATATATGTAACATTTTCTGTAAAAATGGCATCTGTATTTAGCAGAATTTTACCATTAAAATACAGCAAATTTTTTTTTATTATTATTATTATTATATTTTTTACAATTTTATTAGTCACACATCAGGAAATGCATTTCAAGAGTTTACACTTAGCTGATGATTGATTATAAAGCTTTGCTCATAAGCTCATAAATACCCCCCCCCCCCACACACACACATGAACTCCACACAGAAATGTCAACTTGCCGGGTTGAGAATCAAACCAGAGACATTCTTGCTTTGAGGCAACAGTGCTAGCCACTGGGCCGCCGTGCTGCCCTATAGAGGAAAAAGAGGAGGAGAGGGGGTCGAACAGGGGATTCTTTAAGACGAAGATGCTAGGGTAAGATGCTTTGGTTATTTATACTAAGTTAGGAATTGTCTGATTGGTGAATCATACGTTAGCTAATGCGGGGCCAGCCGTGTCAATCATAAGCATGTGATCCTCTCGAAATTAGTTTATAAATAAACTTCACTTGAAATGTGCCTGTAAGGGTCTTGTGGTTTGTGCACTCACACATAGTGTGACGGTGTTCATGATGACCCGAGTTTGATTCCTGGCTCAAGCTCCTTTGGCAATCCTCCACCTCTGCTTGCTGCCTACACTTGTTTTCCTGTCTCAAATCCCCACTGTCCTACCACATTAAAGGTGAAAACTTGAACAAAAACTACCCTCACCTCCCAATGACCAGGTGCTATGTCTATCTCCATGCGATGTGAGGAAGACCCTATTTAGGATTAACCCACACAAGGCTGTGGGTCCTGACAACATACCTGGCCACACAGTGAAAGACTGTGCTGCACAGCCGACAGATGTCCTAACAGATATCTTCAACACCTCGCTGAGACAGGCAGTCGTCCCCACATGTCTGAAGTCCACAACAATAATACCTGTACCAAAGAAATCCCCTGTGTTCTGCCTAAATGACTACTGTCCCATCCCATATACTGATGTAACCCCACCGGTCCTACACCACCCAACCCACTCCGAGCTGGGGTCGAACCTGCAACTTTCCGCATGGCAGTCGGTTGTTTTAACAAGAGGGCTGAAGACCATGGCCTCTAGCGTCTGTCGCTAGAACACCTTTTTGGGTTTAAAGGAGTGAGGGTTACCTGCACAGCACTTTACCCCCCTTAACCCAAACCAGGCCAATTTCTGAAATTGTACCTCTACAGACGTTTCTGAAGACCACAAAATATGTCCCGGCGGCATGTTTTTCTGCAGTTTTTGTTTTCGTGAATCCACGAGAGGCTGCTGCGTATGCTTTTTGAGATCTCAAATTTCCCTCGCGAGTGCCATTCGTGCCTGCTGTTCTCGCGTAAACCCACCAGAGGCCACTGTCGACTTACTTTTTGACAGACTTTTTGACTGGCTGAGTGAATGATCGACTGACTCACCCTCACCCTTCCCTAAACCCAACCAATTTTATCGATTGACCCACCCATCTACTTTCCTAAACCCAACCAATATGTTTCAAAAGCAATCCAAAAAAAGAAAAGCCCTTGTCTGATGTTTTTTTTTTTTTACCATGTTTTCAGATTTTACCACATTCTCACCCTGCTATTTACTTGTTTGATTTATTTTTTGGATTCTGTTGTTGTCTTACCTGCTTTCTGGTACTGCTCTTCACCAGACTCGAACCCCATCATTGATGTCAACTCCTCTCTGCGTCTCAAGTCTGCCAACATACATGGCGCGCTAACGGGACAAACTGGTTGCAGCAAGAATGCCGTACATACAGAGGTAAGCGGTCAGGTAGTAAGCGTGAAAAGGAACGGCGTCACACAGCCCCGTAGCATTCGTTTAAAAAAAATGAAATGCAGCCATACGTACCTCTGGCTACATAAACGTCCAGAAACGTCTGTAGAGTTATGTTTTCAGAATGAGCCTGTGTTGCCTAAACCTCACTCTCATCCGCTTCATGGCACCAATGTAACCAGTCCTACACTACCCAACCGCTCCGAATTGGCATTAAACTGGTGACTTTCTGCATGGAGGTCAGCTGCTCTAACAAGGAGGCAACAGACCATGGCCTCTAGTGTCTGTCACTAGAACACCTTTTCGGGTTCAGAGTAGTGAGGTTTACCTGCACAGCATTTCACTAGCTGGCCTCTGTTATACTGACACCAATCATGATGAAGTGCTTTGAAATGTTAGTCATGCACAATATAAGAGCAGCCTCCCCAACACACTCGATCTGCTCCAGTTTGCATACCGTCCAAACCATTCTGTGAACGATGCAATTTCCTCTACCTTCCTCATAGAAAATAAAGACTCCCATGTTAGGATGATGTTTAGTGACTTCAGCTCAGCTTTCAACACAATAATCCCACAACAGCTCATTAATAAACTCAACCTACCTGGGCGTAACACCTCCCTCTGCAACTAGATTGTGGACTTTCTAACTGGAAGACCTTTCAAAGTGTTGGCTTTAACACCTGAAGCACTACTGCGCACAGGTGCCCCACAAGGCTGTATGTTCAGCCCGCTGCTCTTCATACTGGTGGCTCATGACTCCACTGCCAAGTTCTGCTCCAACCACGTCATCAGGTTTGCAACACAACAGTGGTGGGTCTCATCAGCAACAATGATGAAAAGCATTACAGAGAGGAAGTGGCACAGCTGGCTGAATGGTAAGGCACTAACAACCTGTCCTTCAATGTGGGAAAGCTTGACTGTGGAGAGAGCCAACAGCACTAAGTTCCTTAGGATGCACATCACAGAGAATCTCACCTGGACTACCAACACAATGTCTCTCACCAAGAAAGTACAACAATGTATTTCTCAACAGCGTATTTCCACAAAGTGTTAGAGCTCTCAATTCCAATCGCCTTACCCGCCTCTGAAATCTTATCTATAATCCTAGCTCCAAAAACCAAGCTCCCGTCTCCTTCCCACCATACCACACACACCACATAGAAACCTCAAATCAGTATGCAATTCTTAGTGTGCCTGACACAGGTGAGTGGGCCTGACAAACCACCTGTAGTAAACACACTCTTTCATCTCTCTATGCTTTAGACGCTTTCTTACAATCACTCCATATCTCTGAAAAAACTTTGCATTTTTGAGTGTCCTTCACTCAGGTAAGTGGGCTTGGCAAACCACCCGGAGAAACACTTCTCTCTTTACATGCACCGGACACTTTTCTTAAACTCCATCTTTCAAGGACTTAGTAATGTAAACAATGTTTACTTGTGAATTTAGCAAAAAATATTTTGCTCCACTTATTTCACCACTTACTTTTCAACTTCAAATACCTCTTTTGTACAACATCTTGCACAATACTGTTTCTGCTTAGCCTGTCTTAGGTTATGTGTAGTTAACTGTTTATAGTTTATGTATTGTTAGATTACCGCTCCAGTATATGTATAGGTTTAAATAATTAATTTTATATGAGCATAAAATGAAGCTGATAAAATGTATCACATAAAATGCTCTTTTATGATTATGTTTATTTATTTAGCACATTGGTCCTGCATGACATGACATTTCATTCCACTTTATGTCCACACATGTACAGAATGACAATAAAGCTCAACCTGACTTGACTTGACTTGACTTGAAAACTCCAGATACAGAAAATACAGATACAAATACAATATAAATCATTAAAGATTTTGAGAAATTTATGATACACTACTAGATTTCATGACACTACTATATTTCAAAAGCAGGCGGTGAAGAGATCAGAGTGCACAACGCTCAAACAAACACAAAAACAAAAAGAAGCATAGTTATAGCAAAATAAAAACATTAAAAAATAAAATGTCATGCTGGTGATCTGGGAAAGTCATTTCACAGGTATTCACCATATTTATTAAGAAAACCTGCTCTTAACCAGGTAACATTTTTACAGTTTATACAGCCATTTGTGGGCTACACGGTGACATAATGGGTAGCACAATCACCTCACAGCAAGAAGGTCACTGGTTCAAGCCTCGGCAGGGTCAGTTGGCATTTCTGTGGGGAGTTTGCATGTTCTCCCGTGTTCGCATGGGTTTCCTCCGGGTGCTCGTGTTTCCCCCACAAGTCCAAAGACATGCACTAAAGGTGAATTGGGTAAGCTAAATTGTCCGTATGTGTGTGAATGGAAGTGTATGGATGTTTCCCAGTGATGGGTTGCAGTTGTAAGGGCATCCACTGCGTAAAAACATATGCTGAATAAGTTGGTGGTTCATTCTGCTGTGGCAACCCGAGATTAACAAAGGGATTAAGCCGAAAAGAAAATGAATGAATGAATGATACAGCCATTTGTTTTATAGGTTTTACCTAAAATTCAACTCAACTGGCTTTTGGATACTATGCATTTTCTAAAGTTGGAAAAAAATTAAATGCTCTGGGAAAACTAATTCCTTTAAATAGTGACAATATTTTATAACTTACTTTAACTCTATTAACATCTTGCCTTCCATTTTATAGATGCACTCCTCTTCCTTTTTTAATTGATTTATTTCATAGTAATTTAATTTTTGTTTGTTTTTTAAAACTATTATCTTATACTGTTTAATTGTAAACAATTACTTTTAACATTGACAATGTATCTGAACATTTGATTGTGATTTGTTAAATGACTGCATTCAGCTGGTTGTAATTTTCTGCACACTTTTATTACACTTTCTATTTGCCTTATTATTATAATTATTTTAGTTTTTCCTTTTGTAATTTTTTATTTTTTTAATAATAAAACAACAAATAGTAACAGCAACAAAGACAATGATATTTAACAATTTTTACTGAAATATTGTTTGTTTTTTAGGAATAAAAAATTTGAACATAAAATTCAACCAAACAAAGTGGCTTTTGGGTGTGATTGTATTACACAACAAATTTGAGTGCCGAGTTAACGTCATATAAGGGAACTATGCTATTGTTGTTTTATAATGTAAAAATACTTTACAAATCTAAACATTTGGTATAGTTTTAGAAGTTTATAGCTTCTAGACTAGCTCCTAATGCTACAACACAACAAATAACTAACAATGATGAAAAAACAACAAGTTATAAAGCAGTCAAACAGAAAATCAATGTTTCTATAATCAAATATTGTATGCATGCTGCAAAGTTTCTTCAAACAACTTTCTTTGACTATTTGAGAGTTCTGTGTAAGTCCATTGTTTCAATTACTTAATTTCTTTTTTTTTGTGACCGAAATGTTGCAGAGAAGAAATGTACAGTTTTAGCACATTACAATATGTTTTGTGAAAATCCCAATAAATATATATTTATAGAACTGAAAATGTAATTGATTTTAAATGAGTGCTGACTCTAAACTTTAATTTTGAAGCCAATTATCTTAGTGCCACATTGGCACGCACCCAATATTTAACCCAACTTTGTCACCATGCGTGCTTGGAGATCAAGAGTACAAATCTTGAAGCTGATTAGATATGATTAGAGATGCTGAGAATGATTAAAGCCATTAAGATTTCTGAAGATTTGCAGCGTGTCTCATTGATAAGATAAACATCTCACTCTGAGCTTAGATAGAAGATAACTATTTTGATCATTTACGTAATGTTGCACATGAATCTACAGCTTAAAATGACTGACATCTGAATGTGACGATTGATGGATTAAATTAATGAAATCTTTAGTACCTTGCACTGGCAATAAGGTTTATTTATATTTTATTAAATGAAATTTTATCCGACTAGTCCAACTTTCTGGTTGCAGTGATAATCGAGTGGCTGAGTGGTAAAGGTCAATGACTACATGTAATGTACTACATTTGATTGCCGGTGGATCAAAAGGTCAAATCTCAATGTGTTTTCAAAGGTTGCACTCAAAATGTGAAATACTGAATATTATATAATCAGAAACTTCCGTAAATATACAAGCAACAAGCAGTGCTTTATAATCAGTTTAGCCACCATATTGCATAGTTTGGGATAAATTAGATTCAGGGTTCAAATTGCAATAGTGTATTGAGTCTTTAGTCATTACAATAAAAAAATCAAAACCAAATTTACTTTTGTGCCAAATGAGCAATTTGGTTACATAATAAATGTAGTTAATCGATAGATTATTATTAATTATTATTATTGATTCATTATTATTATTATTTATAGTTTTTTCTCTTCTTTTTTCCTTTCAGGTTTTGGTTTGTGTAATTGATGTTAAACGTTGGTGTTTATTGTGTTAAGTGTGTCATTCTTGTTCTTTACAAAGGGATTAACAAATCTTTAAACTTAAACTTAAAACCAGTGAAGTTATGACGTCTGTTAAACCACATGGAACTTCAAAAGCATGTTTTTTTAAGCAAAAGTTTTTGTCTCAGAAAGTGAACTAGATCAAAATTATTTAACCATGAAATGTATTTAATTAAAACTTAATCAGGCATAATCAGTATTTTTAAATACTAACACAGTTTATGATGTTTACTTTTTACAGAATATTATGATTTATAACTTTGTATTACCCCCAAAATAGTATTTTAATTGATACGGCAAAGTTATTTTGCTTAGAGTCCACTGAACTTTGAGCTCTTCACAATGTAACCACCAATAAACTACACTTCTGCTGTTATACTTTGTTATAAACATCTCATTTCAATTTTTAATAAACATTGTGTTCTATTATCACCATGCATGGAGATTTGGTCATTATTTTTTTAATCCTTAAACTATCCCTTTAAAAGCCATAATTCTACTCACCGAGTCTACTTGTTGTGTGCCTATATCTATGCTATAACAAGTTTGATTCATTTTAGCCAGATTTTAATTAAATTGCAGTTTTGATAGGAAACAGAATGCCCTATTTCTGAAGACGGCCTTGCTAAATGTTTAATGATGCAGCTTATATCTATAACAGATATAGGTCTTGGGGCCCTTTTTTGGATTAACATTATATTATTTTTTTATGTTAACGACCTCAGTGTTAATGTTATGAAGGAAGCCAAGATTGTTGTAGGTGTCTGGGTAATAATAACATCTGCATTGCAATTTAACTCAGGTTAACTCTGCATGTGTGTTTTAGCCTGTAGTCTAAACCTGATTGGATGATGAAATTTAAAGAAATGTCATAGTCTGCGTGAAAAAAATAAATAAATAGAATAAATGAAATAAATAAATTACAATATATATATATATATATATATATATATATATATATATATATATATATATATATATATATATATATATATATATATATATATTATTCGACAGTTATACATGAGCATAGGCTATTAGCCTAAAGAAAATTTATTGTTGAATTTTTGAACGAGGGTTTTGAACATATTCCAAACCACTGGATAAACCTAGCACAGAATGACATTACTAAAGCGACTGTTTTGATTTTCTTTGGCCATACCATTTTATTCAGATCATTAAAATGTGTTTGAAATACACCAGCAGATGGCGATGAGAGATTAAAAGCAGATTAAAAATAGGTGATTTTAGAACGGATTGCAAAAGCTTGCATCGCCATCTATTGATTTACATCGGAACACCCGCTGCTTCACTCGAGTCAATAGATGGCGCTGTTTCGCCAGACTGTGCCTGCGATAGCGGAGGATCAGTGGGGTGGAGGAGAGAGGAGAGCGCGAGGAGCCCCGGGTCCACACATCACTGGATGCGGCAGCGGCATGTGGACGACAGACTCACCGGAGACGCGCTGACCGGTCCGGGCTCTCAGTGGAGCGCATGACCCGCCGTGATGGCCGGGGGACGCAGAGGGCTAGTGGCTCCTCAGAACACTTTTCTGGAAAATATTGTCCGACGGTCTAACGGTAAGACGCACCTCCACATCCAAAACAGCGCACATACAGAAAGAGTAGTGTCGCAGATAAAAGAAAGAAGGCAAAAACTTTTCAATGAATAAATTATAGTCTTTTACATCAAAACAAAGTACTTTTACAGTATAGTTCCACAATTGGACGCCAGAAGTGAAAGGTGTTTGTTCACGAGGGAAGAAAACATGATGTATCTGCATTGATTCTGTAGTGAACACGTTTTGCTGGAACGACAGGATTTTTTTTTTTTCATTTACAGTCGTTAAACCAATAGTTGTATACTCTTGTATACTCATTTTTTATTTTAGATATAAAAAAAATCTTATTGCATAATTTGTTGTTATATCAGTTTTTGACTAATTGAATAATTATACAAATATTTAAAAAAGTGTAATGCTTTGCAGAGCCTTGAGATTTAATTCTGTTCGTAACTATTCTCTGCGTGACAGCGTGTGCTGTTCTTTTCCATTTGAGTTGTAGACTACATCCGTCCATCAGCATGCTTTGTAGGATAGAGAACAACTTTAAGTTAAATGAATATTTAATAGCAATTAATATTTAAGAGTGCTGAAAGGTTGAAAACTGGCTAAGGATCTTCACCAGCACTTCCTGAGATCAGGCTGTGTTCTTGTATCCTCTATATGGTCCTTAAAATAGAATCAAAGATCTCTTTTATTGATGTTTATCCTTCTGGACTGCTGGATTTATGCATAATTAGTCAAAATGGCTATTTAAAACAAGATGTCCACTGAACACCACATCTGCTCCATCCACTTGATGGGACTGAGCGTGTGTTCTGTCTTCAGACATACTGAAAATGTGTACTTATGTCTTATCCTCTTGGTCATAAAGGGTTGTTTGATCGTCTTAGAGAAGAAGAAGAGGATGAATTCCTCTTGCTATATGGTGTATGCATTATTTAACTGTTTTTCTGTTTTCTTTAACTTCCAGTTTGGACATTATCACATAGACACACAGGTATAAACCTCACTGAGCAGAACACATGTGCTTAAACCTCTTCCATCCCGCCATTATTCCTCTGCCTCTCTCTCTTTTTCCTCTCCCTTTCTCTCTCTCTCTCTCTTAGTTCCCTTTCGACATTTAGTCTTGTTCTATACCAATTTCTGTTAATTTACAAACTAATAAAATCAGAATTTTAATGGCAAGTTTGATCAAACTCTTTTGTGGTTTAGAGTTAACGTGGTTCAACAGTGCTGTTGATATTTTAAAGCTGCTTAGATACGGTGGAAATAACCATGCAGATGTTGCTTCTTGGTCCTCATTCAGCGCTGACAGCATTTGCTGTAAAATAACAAATGTTGGCATGGAACGTTTTTCCTCCATAGTGGTGCGTGTGAGTCCACGTGTGCGTGCTTGTTTCAGTGTGAAGTGCACTTCCCGTGTTTTTGCTCAGTAGAGGAGAACTGTGCTCTGTGGCAAATCCACCACCATGCTCTTAAATCAGTTGATCTGTTAGATCTGAGTTTTCCTTCAGTTCTGATTCTGATGCTGCCCTCCCATTTTCTGTTTGTTAGGACTTTTGCTCATCTCACATTAACCCTCCACAAGCATTAGCTGTAGAAAGATGAAATTTGTGTCTGTGTTTCCGTCATGTGCAGTTAAAGTGAAAAATGTCGGCATTCATGTTATTATGTCTGAATGAGGTGAAGGACGAATATTAAAATGAAAGTGTATTTGTGTTAATTGCATTAGCAGTGCAATTATTTTGTTTTATTCAAATTATTTTATTATATTTTATTTTAAATTGTAGCTAAAATGTGGTTCAAAAGTCTGGAATTCACAATTAAATTAAAACCAGCTAATAATCAAATAAGTTTAGCAATTTAGGCATAAAAACGAAAATTTACTTGCTATTTTCCCACCCTCAACTGGTTCCAATTCCAAAACTTTATGACTTTCATTTTTTTTCTTGAACACAAAAGAAGATGTTTTGAAGAAAGCTGAAAACCTCTTACCATTACCTTCCATAGTTGGAAAATAGCTTCTTTTGTGTTTAATAGAAGGAAGAAACTCGCAAAGCTTTAAAACAAGTAAAGTATGACAGAATTTTGGGTCAACTTTCCCTTTAAGAGCCTGTACTAGCTCAAACAAACAAATTTGTGACATTGATTGCATGAAATCCTACATTTTTTCAACGCTATTGTATGCTCATAGTGATTACAAGACTAATGAAAGTCAGGATATTTTTTACAGTCTTCGTATTACAAGGACAATATAAAGCCAATTTCTTGCTTTTAAATACATAAAAGGTCTTCACTGGCCTTCATTTGTGACTGACTAGATGTTTTTAATTCTCTTATATCGGATTACAGGTTGTATAGTGTTACGGTGAGCTTGCTCAAGCTTTGAGACACACTTTGTTAAAAGTGCTACTGGCTTACTCAGCAACCGCTAAATCACTATTGTCAGCCAATCAGCCTGATAGCCTGCTTAACACGCTAGCCACTACCACACTAACATTGACAGACATCACAGGAAAGGTTAAAGCAAGGTTACAGAGAGAGAGAGAGTCCTTTATAGAGGCCTCTGGCACAACTGAGTTTTGGGAAATTCACTCAAAAGTAAAAGTTGTCGGTATGATTCTGCACTCCAGAATGACAAAAACAGAGCCATGCAATAACTCCAGTTGTACATTTAGATGATGAAAATACTTTTTCAAGAGACTTGTGAAGATATCGAGAGTCTGAGGTTGTGTGTTTTAGCCACTTTCTCGCAGTTAATATTGTTTAAAAAAATGTTTTTAAACCTAATTAAGTTAGTGTATACCATTTAAACGTTTGGGGTCAGTAAGACTTCACTTCACTTTGTTTGTTTCATTTAAACAATCTGTTGACTTAGTAATTTTGCATCTACATGTCAACTAGCAGTCAATCGAGAGTCAGTACTGTCTCCTTAATGTCTGCTAACTCTCTGTTTTGATGTTCTCCCAACAGGCAGTCTACTAAAACTGAGTTAACCTATTCTACTAACTCTTACAGAACACAAATTCTCTAATGAGAATAATTTAACATGTAGCTAACAAAAAGTTATTTCACAGAGTGTCCATCAAACAAGTGTTAGCACACTGAAGCTGTGTCAATGCTGAAAACAACTCTGTTGCTTTATAAATTATGGAGAAATCATGATACTTTTATATTACCCATTTTATTTAGGAAGTTCAAAATAGCTGCATTTATTTAGAAATAGAAATCTTTTGTAAAATATGTGACATATTTACTGTCATCCTTGAACAATTACATTTTTTGATAGATAACAGTTTTCCTTTATTTAACAATTTCTGACTCCATACTTTTGAATGGTAGTGTAAGCAACAAACTGGTTAATTCCCAGCATAAAACATGGTAGAAATTGAACTATTTTAAATTAAAAACAGCTTATTGTTTATGTTAATTTGAAACAGAAATAACTTTAGTATTCAGGAATAAAGGGATATACAAGTGTGATCAAGCACATCTCATTTAATTGCTTACAACTGTCTTAAAGAATCGTTAAAAGCTGAGAATTTTAGCAAATAGTTATTTCTTAAGGTACATGACAATGATTTCAACTAAAAATGGAAAACGTTCTTCATTTAAATAACATTTTTTGAAATTGTCTTTATGTAAATTACTGTACAAAAGCAATATCTTATGTGCGGATGTGTTTTGTGCTTCTTTAAAAAGGGTCTCTTGCATGCATTATACAACATTTTAGTTGTTTTGGCATATCCTTGTGAATGGGGATAATTTTGACAAAGCTGTCATCCACATGTGAGTTTTTTCTGTTTTTAGCACATCATTGTCATGTACACAAACCCTTAGGCACAAGCCTATAAACCCTGACATCCACAAAGTGCAGAGAAGTGAGTTTCTTATATTTAAACCACTGTTTTCAGCCAGATCTCCCCTAAAAATATACAATATATAGATCAGAGCAGTCTGTGGGTGGTTTGTGGGCTGTTGGAGGCTGAAACTACCATATATACTTCTTTCTGTTCACCTTCACAAGTAAAAAGTCCTGTTAGGCAGAGAACTGTAAACTCTAAACTTGATCAAGATCTAAACTTTTTATTTTAGCTGCTGCATTATAATGTTAGAGTGGTTTATGCATTTCACGTACCAATATAAATGAATATAAAATGCTCAGTATTGTCATTAATACGTTGGATCATTGGCTTTTGACTGCCATGAGTGTTCACCCATCCTGCCTCATGTGACATCACCACAGCGAACGACCTCTAGCTTTCTTACCCATCACCTTGTGCCTGGTTCCTCTCACCTGCTTCCTCCCCATGCCCTCCTGTGCTCTTTCCACAGACACGAACTTTGTGTTGGGGAATGCTCAGATCGTAGACTGGCCCATCGTTTACAGCAATGATGGCTTCTGTAAGCTCTCCGGCTACCACCGCGCTGAAGTCATGCAGAAAAGCAGCACTTGCAGGTACGGGATATATCATGCATCATATTTATATTTTTTTCTGTAAAAGAGAGAAAGACAGGACAAATTTATTGGTGAATTAGAAGATAAACAGTTTAAAATATGTATTAGATAGCACACTGTACAATATAGCAGTGGTTCCCAAAGTGGAGATCGGGAGCCCTTGGGGGGTTCGTGGGTTGCTTGGTGATTTCCAAAAATCAAATTTATTTTATAAACTATTAAAATGAGCATATTTTATCCATATGCTACAGTAGATAAAAATAGTAGTTAAGATTTCTAAAACAATACACATTTTTCCCCATTGGATTGCGACCCCTGGGGTCTCATTACGTTAGATTAAAGACACAGCAATAGGGTCAGATGCAGCAGATTGATTTCATGGCACCAGGGTAAACTTTCTGACAGCTTTATGGCACTCGTATACATTAAATTTAAATACAGGCCACGATTGAACATAAAGGATGATCTCCGAGTGGCGTTCTTCAAAATTAAACAAAGAATAGACTTGGGCCTATTGGTGTGTGTTAGCCATTTTGCGTTTGCAAGGTTTGCATATTTATAGCCACCTCAGAGGATATTAAGGGATGCTAGTTAGTGTTATTGTTAATTTGTGGGTCGCAGGCTGAAAAGTTTGGGAAACCCTGCAATATAGTACTGTATTGTAGTATAGTATTGCACTTAATTAAGCATGACAATAATACAATAATACAACCCTGTATATATACCGTACAATATTGTATTACAATATGCAATGCAATACAGTGTGCAGTACAATACAACACCCTAGGCAGAGTGAAATATGAGGACGACTGCAAAATATTTAAATATTATCTACATTTCAGACTTCTTTTGAAAAAAATATCTTAATGATACATTTTCAGCAGACATTTAATTGAAGTTAAACCTAATCTTTTGAAAGAAATATTTATTTTTACAAAAAGATGCATTACATTAAACAAAAAGTAATAGCACAGACATGCATTTATTCATTTTCCTTCGGCTTAGTCCCTTAAAGTGCATCCAGAAAGTATTCATAGCGCTTCACTTTTTCCACATTTTTTATCTTACAGCCTTATTCCAAAATGGATTAAATTCATTTATTTCCTCAAATTCTACACATAATACCCCATCATGACAATGTGAAAAAAGATTCTTGGAATTGTTGCAAATTTATTAAAAATAAAAAACCTGAAAAATCACATGTACATAAGTATTCACAGCCTTTGCTCAATACTTTGTTGATGTACCTTTGGCAGCAATTACAGCCTCAAGTCTTTTTGAATATGATGCCACAAGCTTGGCACACCTGTCTTTTGGAATTTTTGCCCATTCCTCTTTGCAGTACCTCTCAAGCTCTATCAGGTTGGATGGGAAGCGACGGTGTACAGCCATTTTCAGATCTCTCCAGAGATGTTCAATAGGATTTAGTCTGGGCTCTGGCTGGGCCACTTAAGGACATTCACCAAGTTGTTGTGAAGCTACTCCATTGATATTTTAGCGGTTTGCTTTGGGTCATTGTCCTGCTGCAAGATGAACCGTCACTCCGGTCAAGAGCACTCTGAAGCAGGTTTTCATTAAGGATGTCTCTGTACATTGCTGCATTCATGTTTCCCTCTATCCTGACTAGTCTTCCAGTTCTTGCTGCTAATAAACATCCCCACAGCATGATGCTGCCACCACCATGCTTCACTGTAGAGATGGTATTAGCCTTTTAATGAGCGGTGCCTGGTTTTCTCCAAACGTAACGCCTGGCATTCACTCCTAGTTCAATTTTAGTCTCATCAGAACAGAGAATTTTGTTTCTTATGGTCTGAGAGTCCTTCAGATGCATTTTGGCAAATTCCAGGGCTTCTGTCTGGCCACTCTACCATACAGTCCTGATTAGTGGATTGCTGCACAGATAGTTGTGTGTTCAGTAAGGCTCTCATCTCTCCACAGAAGAACGCTGGAGCTCAGACAGAGTGACCATTGGGTTATTGATCACCTCCCTGACTAAGACCTTTCTTCCCTGATCACTCAGCTTAGATGGCCCGCCAGCTCAAGGAAAAGTCTCGGTGGATCTAAGCATCTTCCACCTATGGATGATGGAGACCACTGTGCTCATTGGAACTTTCAGAGCAGCAGAAATTTTTCTGAAACCTTCACAAGCCTTGACCCTCGAGACAATCCTGTCCCGGAGGTCTACAGACAATTCCTTTGTCTTCGTGCTTGGTTTGTGCTTTGACATGCACTATCAACCCTGGGACCTTATATAGACAGGTGTATGCCTTTTCAAATCATGTCCAATCAACTGAATTTACCACAGGTGAACTCCAATTAAACTGCTGTAACATCTCAAGAATGATCAGTGGAAACAGAATGTACCTGAGCTCAATTTAGAGCTTCACGGAAAAGGCTGTGAATAACGATGTACAGTTTTTTTTTCAGGTTTTTTATTTTTAATAAATTTGCAACAATTAAAAAAAAAACTTTCACATTTTTTTCACATTTTCATTATGGGGTATTGTGTGTAGTATTTTGAGGAAATAAATGAATTTAATCCTTTTTGGAATAAGACTGTAACATTCAAGAATGAGGAAAATGTGAAGCGCTATGAATACTTTACGCATGCACGGTATATAAGTGGTCACCACAGCAGAATGAACTGCCACCTATTGCACCATATGTTTTACACAGCGGATGCCCTTCCAGCCGCAACCCAGTACTGGGAAAATCATTTTTAAATATACTAACATTTTTATTATAAATTCACAATTTCTTTTACTGTATATTTGATCAAATAAATAAAGCCTTAGTGTAGCAACCCCAAAGATTATTCGAAGTAGCACAATAACAAACAAAGTCTAATTATAAACCTATTAACCTGGTTGTATTCTGATTTATACTCCTTGTGCAATTTACTATTCCTAATTACCAGTTGATGCTGATGCAAAAGATATATGGTCAGAGTAAAAGTGTCTGTGTTCTGCAGGATTGTGTTTTAATAGTTGCCAGCAAGCTTTGAACTCTGACTTTTCCCTGATATGCCAAACACAAGACAAGCTCATTAGAGCCACAGTCATATATAAGCACATTTGTATCGTTCCTTTCTTCATGCCCTTTTATCACAGTAAAGCAAAGCTGGATTTTTCAGTGATGTTTGATCATATTCACCCATCACGGGCCAACAGATCCACAAAGTAACAGGTCCATCTATTATTTTCCTTGTAAAACCTCTAGAGATCATAAAAGGGAAGGTAAAAATAAATGTTTAGGCCATTTTCTCACCCCCAGGTTATTTCGAACCTCTATGACTTTCTTTCCTATGTAGAACACAAAGGAGAAATTTAGTATTGTAACTCTTACTGAACTGAATAGTGACCTGGGGCTGTAAAGCTTCAAAAGAACTATAAAAACAGCCAATCTCACCATATGTTGTCAGTGATGCTTTTGTATGGCTTTGGAAACTTGCAGAATACCACATGATTGCTTTGAGCTATATTATAGAAATTGATTTGCGTTTGATAGAAACTGGTGACTTTTAATCTAATAAAAAAGAGAGCATGAACATTCTTCTAAAGTTCTCATTTTTGTGTGTTCCAAAATAATGCCATTTTGCCAATTGTTTTTACAATAAAATCACAGAACATCTCAAAAACAGATTGAAAATGAACTGATTTGTGATTTGTTTGTCTTTTGTCTTTCAGCTTCATGTACGGAGAGCTCACAGACAAGGACACAAGTGAAAAAGTTCGACTAACCTTCGAAAACTATGAGATGAACTCGTTTGAGATCTTGATGTACAAGAAAAACAGTGAGGATCACACACACACACACACACACACATGTGCACGTGCACACACAGGATTGGAAACAGAGCCACAGTAATCTTGGTGCATAAATCTGTTATGCTAATATCTTAATGAATATGCATAAATGTGTAAAACAGAGCCAAGATGGTTTTTACTTCTTGGTTTTTACTGGCATGCTACCTTTCAGAGATTTAGGGAATGTTAAAATGTGTGCTTCCAGGAACGCCGGTATGGTTTTTTGTGAAAATAGCCCCTATACGAAACGAACAGGAGAAGGTCGTACTCTTCCTGTGTACGTTTAGTGACATCACAGCATTCAAGCAACCAATAGAAGATGACTCCTCTAAAGGTAGGTGTATTTTAATGCAGGTAAATCCGCTCATTTGACTGTGAATGTTGAGGTTTTTGTATCTGTGTTCAGGCTGGGGGAAGTTTGCGCGTCTGACCAGGGCTTTGACCAGCAGTAGAGGGGTCCTTCAGCAACTGCAGCCCACCGTACATAAAGGAGAGAATGTACATAAACACTCGCGCCTTGCAGAGGTACGTCTCTGTGTGTGTGCATCAGACTGATACATTTCATTTTACGCCTGTGAGTGATTCTGGTGTGCGTCAGCATGTGTTTGCATCCATCTGTGTCAAAGATTACACTAACACTAGGACAGCGATCCCCTTTCACTGTGTGATTCCAGTATTCACACACTCCTCCTGTGGGGAGATTAATAAGATGTGTGGAGAGTTTTTCAGCGCTTTACAAACCAGGGTTGGAGCTTTTGGGGGGAAAAAATGCCACCAAATGCGAAGAAAACAATATAAGAATTTAAATGAGGCAGCCAAGAATGCCCCACAATGAATTAATCTGTAACATATGATACATTTTAGCACTTTCTATTCTTGGCCTAGCTAATTATATCGATATCACAGAAAAGCTGTCATGCAGTGGAGCTGCCAGATTAGTCCTGTATTAGTTACGCAATCAATGGCTACAGTAGACAATACACAGCAATATAATATGACCAAACTGTGTAGATCTGCTCAAGTCAATGATTTTTAATTAATAAGGATGGCTACTAAATGATAAAAATGCAAAATGATAAAAATTGTAATTAGTGTATTAAAATTAAATGACTCAACTCAAATGTAATGTAATGTATGTTTATATAGTGCCTTTATTGTGTATGACCCAAAAGCCCAAAGCTCTTTGCAATCATGAGGGGGTGGGGGGTGGGGGGTCTCTCCACACCCCCACCAGTGTGCAGCATTCACTTAGATGATGCGACTGCAGCCACAGGACAGCGGCACCAGTGTGCTCACCACAAACCAGCTATTGGTGTAGTCGAGAGACAGTGATAGAGACTATTCTGTGGATGGGCATGACTGGGAGGCCATGATCGGTATAGGTCGATAGAGAGAATTTGGCCAGGACACCGAGGTTACACCCCTACTCTTAATGAGAAGTGCTATGGGATTTTTAATGACCACTAAGAAGAGTCAGGACCTCGGTTTAATGTCTCATCTGAAAAAATGGTGCACACTCGCAGTATAGTGTCGCATTTAATTTACTGGGGCATTAGGACTCACACAGACCACAGTGTGAGCACCCCCTGCTGGCCTCACCAACACCACTTCCAACAGCAACCTAGTTTTCCCATGTTGTCTCCCATCCAGGTACTGACCAGGCTCAGCCCTGCTTAGCTTCAGCTAATAACTGGTTTTAGGCTGCAGGGTGATATGGCTGTGGATAAATGGTTAAATTATTTTATAAAATTTTCAGAATTTATATTAATTGGTAAAGTTTAATATAAATTTTAATATAAATTCATGTTTTAACTTCACCTAAAATTCAAATCAATTCAATTCAAATTTATTTGTAATGCAATTTTCACAATAATAATTGTTCCAAACAGCAAAACAGCAAAAACATTATTACTTTACAATCAAAATTGAAGAAATGTAAAGGAATAATTTGCCCAAAAATGAAAGTAGCCTCATTATTTATTCTCTTCTGTTAAACAAAAAAAAGAAGATATGTTGAAGAATGTTTGTTGCTGGGGAAAAAAACTGGTCTCAGAAACCAGCATTTTTCAAAATATCTTCTTTTGTGTTCAACAGAAGAAAGAAACTCAAACAGGTGTTAAACAAGTGAAAGATTTGAACAAGTAAATGATGCCAGAATATTTGGGTGAACTACTGTATTCCTTTAAAGGGTTGACAGTGGAAAATAAACCTGTAAAAGTGCACAAAAACACATATAATTGTAAAATGTTTACAATTAAATTTATCTTTATACACCTCAGAACCCAACCCAGTATATAATATCAAACTCTCTAGAATACACAAGACATGTCACTCATATTGTTTTGAATGTAGTGTAACAGTCAATATGGCGAATACAGCCCACTCTCTAGTACAAGAGCCAATCGTCGACCACTATATGGCAAATAAAGCCCGCCTTCTAGTACAGGAGCCAATCAATTGCTATAGACTGACGATACTCTAGAGGAGGGGCTTGAACTAGACGTGAGTTTCTGCAGATTTTGTGAGATCCGGACGTGTAGAAATGAAACTAAAGAGACAGTTGTTGTTTAATTTTATTGGTGATTCCTAATATGAAATTCAATCGTAAGCTTGGCAAGCAGTTTTGGAGAATTTGACGTTTCCCCAGTTAAACTGAATGCCTGAGCATACTGCCCGAGAGGTGCTTCAAAGATGGCCGCCGAGTGAAATGACTTGCATTAAAGGGGACTTTGATAATATACAGTTTTACTATGAAGGAGTTTTCTGTATTAATTATTAAATATAGGTGTTTTACCTGCATTTTGAATGTTATAACACACTGCATTGGGATGTAGGTTTAACAGAAATCTCTGTAAAGTTAATAGGTAATGTGCTGACAAAAAATTACCATAGCCTTTTTGTTTGTTTGTTTGTTTTTTCACCAGAATACCAACAGTATCTGTTTTGTTTTACACTCCATTTATTTTTCAATAATACATAAAGTAAAATAGTGGTAACATACACTTATTCTATCAAGCTTTATTCAAAATGTCCATTAAAATTCCATTTTAGTCAATGACAAGGCTTCATCTGTATCTATTAAACAGATGAGATGTTTTATAGCATGTGATTTTTCCCTGAGGTAAGACCCCTGTAAGGAGCATTAGAGTCGAGACAGATCATTCCTCTTTGTCTCTGCTCAGATAAACGACCATCCGCTTTTTCTCTGTCTCACACGCAGGTTCTCCAGCTGGGCTCTGATATTCTGCCCCAGTACAAACAAGAGACACCCAAAACCCCTCCTCACATTATCCTGCACTACTGTGCCTTTAAGACCACCTGGGACTGGGTGATCCTCATTCTCACCTTCTACACCGCCATCATGGTGCCCTACAACGTCTCCTTCAAGACCAAACAGAACAACGTCACCTGGCTGGTGGTGGACAGTATAGTGGATGTGATCTTTCTGGTGGACATTGTGCTGAATTTCCACACAACGTTTGTGGGCCCGGCCGGGGAAGTCATTTCAGACCCCAAACTTATTCGCATGAATTACTTGAAAACGTGGTTTGTGATTGACCTGTTGTCCTGTCTGCCTTATGACGTCATCAACGCCTTTGAGAACGTGGATGAGGTCAGTACAACGCACAAAATCATTTATATTTATATAAACATACACATATGGGAAAAGAATTTATTATCAGTGATTGGATTGAAATGTGTGGACACTTGTCGCATTGGTTTTGCTCTGGCTTTCTAGTGTGCTGAAGTTTGCAAATGTATTAAGAAAGGAGATTTACAGCTGAAGACAACAATTTTAATTATACATACAAATAGAAAAGAATATAGAATATTTAGGGTGGCTCAGTGGTTAGCACTGTCGCCTCACAGCAAGAAGGCTGCCGGTTTGAGCCTTGGCTGGGTCAGTTGGCATTTCTGTGTGGAGTTTGTTCTCTCTGTGTTGGCATGGGTTTCCTCCGTGTGCTCTGGTTTCCCCCACAGTCCAAACACATGAGCTATGGGTGAGCTAAATTAGCCGTAGTGTATGTGTGTGATTGAGAGTGTATGGGTGTTTGCCAGTGATGAGTTGCAGCTGGAAGGGCATCCGCTGCGTAAAACATATGCTGGATAAGTTGGCAGTTCATTCCGCTGTGGCGACCCCAGATAAATAAAGGGACTAAGCCGAAGGAGAATGAATGAATGAATGAATATATATTTATATGTTGTGTTTACCAGAGCAAGGACTTATTTTACAGTATTTCCTCAGGAGAAAGTATTGTTTCTTTTTTTTTTGACTGGAATAAGAATAATATTTTTTGAAAAATGAAAATTGCTAATGTCAGTATTGTTTTTCCCCTCGAGAAATCTTTTTATCCCTCTGTTGGCTACAGAACAAATAACTGTTGTCCAATGACTTGTCTAATTAACACAGTTAAGCTGGTATTGTAATGCTGGTATTTTGCAAAATAACTGCTAAACTATTATCTTCTGTCCCCATGGCAAGACAAAATAAATGAGTTATTAGAAATTAATTCATTAACATAATTATTACAATTATGTTTAAAATGGTGTAAAAACATCTCTCTGTTAAATAAACAGAGCGATGAAGCCAATTATGATATGGGGATGGTTAGGAGGCCATGATGGACAGAGGCCAGTGGGCAAATTTGGCCAGAATGCCAGGGTTTAAACCCCTACTCTTATTCGAAGAACATCCTGGGATTTTTATTGACCATAGAGAGTCAGGACCTCGGATTAACGTCTCATCCGAAAGACGAATATATTCAGGCTAATATATACACGATATTCAGACTTATATTATAAAGGACAAGTTGGTGCGGGGAAATGGAGAACATTCTTTTGTGTAAAGGAAATGAGTAATGCTCCTTAAAAAGGAAAAACTGAAGAAACGTGTTAGGCTACCCCGCTGGCTCTCATTAAAGAGAAAACATAGCTAGCATTGATGTTACAACTCAATAGCCTAGAGGAGATCCTAATAAGTTGCTACCTAGGGTCTGCTCGTAACTATTCAAAGATGTTATTTTAAATACGCCAAGGGGAAGTGGAAACAAATCGAAATCCAAAAAAGTATAGACACACTTCTTGGATGAGACTCGCAGGATCCTTTTTTTAACTTCTAAACACCTGTTCAGAGCTATATTAAACGTGTGTATCTTGACAAATGTTGATATTATAGCCCTGCAACATTAAACGAATCATTTGTGTGAGTTATTGTGTGAGGGATAGTATTTGAGCTTGTAATGGAGCAAATCTTTGGTGCTAATTAATATTGATCGGGACGTGTGAGCGCGGAGCACCCAAACCCTTTCATTGATCTCAGGCTAAGAGTTCCCTTTCAGGCTATCAAATTTACTCTTTGAGTTTTTATTTTAAGTGTTTAAGTGCTTTGCAGGTTTTTTTTGCGCTTTGATTCTCTCATTTGCTGGATAGGGTTAATAGTAAGATATAGTCGTCGATGATGCGTGATTCACTGCTGGTGAGGCTGGAGTCACTGTAGTGGGATGAAGCTTTTGTGCTCGATCAATCTCTGACCGTATAACGATTTAAACTGAGCTGTCTGTCTGCATTTAATTGAACTCACAATCAATTTCCGCCAGTGCATCGAGAATAAGAGCAGTCTCTCTGCCTAGTGTTAAATGCCGTTACACACCTCACCTGCATTCCACTGCAATCGACTATTACTAAAAAATGAACATTCTGTCATTATTTACTCAACCTTAAAGTTGGCATGAAATCAAAATTCATTTTTTAAGGTTTCTAAATGTGTCTTATACTGTATAAGCATAAAATGAGTGCTGACCCAAGAAAACTTGAGCCGAGCACAACATACAAGACATGACAGGACTAGTGACTCTACCATCAAAACAAGAATTAACAAGACCGGAGTGGCAGAATCCTGACAGATCCATATTGGATGGCCACAGTGGAGTGAACCGACAATTTCTCTGGTACATGTTTTTTATGCAGCGGATGCCCTTCTAGATGCAACGCAGCACTGAGGGCGCACTCACACAATGGTATCTGAACCATACCCAGGTGCATTTCCCACTTCCTTTGACAAGTGTGAGTGCTCTGAATCATGCTCAGGTGCGGTTCAGTTGGCACGGTACGCTTGTAGTGTGAGTGCAAACACACCTGAGCCCGAAATGGAAGATGCAACGTCACTTTTAAGGGGCTGTTTTAGATGGATTTATTAATCATCCTTACTTTTCAATGAACGCAAACTGTCATAGTTTATTAAAGACGCAAACTCCTTGCAGAACATCAGCTGCACCTTTAGGAAACCTACTAATATGAGCAGCACGAAGAATTTCATGAACATTTATGAGTGTCAAAAGTTGTGAATCTGTTTGGCAAAATATTTGACGGTGTTGCTGCATCTCAAATGACTAAAATGATATAACTAAAGCAATGGCCACTGTGCTGAGCGACAGTGCTTCTCTTTCTGTTAAACTGAATAGTCGCATCATCAATGACGTAAGCGTGCTCCGGTTCGGAAGGCAAAGTGAAATGTGAGTGCAGGCTGGGGGGAGAGGGGAGGGGGAACAATCACGTTTTGGCATGGTTCAAGGAAACTGTAGTGTGAGTAAGCCCTGAGAGTACACAGAAAAAAATTATGTCTGCAAAATTGTTGCAAACAATTTATATGGGTTGAATTTAATCAAACAAATTAAATTTAGTAATGTTCAACATAATTTGTTTGTTTAAATTTAGCATAAATAAATTATTTACAGCCACTTAACTTTAAAAAAATTCAGTAAATCCAAGGAATCATCTGTGAATAATTTTTTTCAGTGTACACTAATTTGTGAAGCCCCCATGCTGAGAAATACCCAAACACTCTGTCCTCCACACACACTTTGGCTAATTTAGTTTATTCAATTCACCTACACCAATTGACTTTGGTCTGTGGAAACCAGAGCCTCAGAAAAGCTGATCTCTAAAAAGTGTCCAAATTCAATATACTATATTCTCACTTACTCATTGTACACACTTGAGAGGTGTACCTGAAATAGTGTTACAAATTAATATACAAGTTTGTTACTCTTAAAGGGACCTAAACATAAAAAATGTACTCACCGTTTTCTCTGCCTCAAGTAGTTGCAAACATTTATGCAGTTTTCTTTCTTTGCTATTAAAAAAAATAAGAAACCTTATAAAACAACAGTTTGTGACTAGTAAAAGATGAGTAAATGATGACAGAATTTTTGGGTGAACTATCCCTTTAAATTGCTTTGCATTAATTGATCATTTGTAAATGGATGTTCACTGTTAATTTGGGGAAATATCAATAGCATTCATATTAAATCAATATTCAAAGCTTAGTGTCTATTTCAGAGGTCATCACAGTGGAATGAGCCGCCAGCTATTCTGGCATATGTTTTACGCAGCGGATGCCCTTCCAGCCACAACCCAGTACTGGGAAACACCCATACACACTCATTCAAAAACATTCACTACGGCCTATTTAGTTTATTCACTTCACCTGTAGCGCATGTCCTTGGACTGTTGGGGAGACTGGAGCACCAGGAGGAAACCCACACAGACACGATGAGAACATGCAAACTCCACACAGAAATGCTAACTGACCCAGTCGGTACTTGAACCAGCGACCTTCTTGCTGCAAGGCTACAGTACTAACCACTGAGCCACCGTGTCGCCCCCTGAAACAGGACATCTGAATGTAAATTGAGCAATTTGAGAGTCAGAAAACATATGGATGCAAAAGAAACTTAATACCTGTGGCTATGGTTGCTTCATTGAGGTAAATGAAACATGTACAACATTAATCACATAGAAGAAAAAGATGTCAATATTAATAAACACTTTAGTTCACTTTATATTTGTATAACTCTGAACCGTCTTTCTGTCTGTTTGTTGTAGTTCAGTTTTGTTTTAGATGTTTTGTAGATAAAACCTAAAAATGTTTGGATTTTAATTTGTAATGTTCATAAAGTATAAACTATAGAGTGCAGCGTTAGAATTATGCAACTCCCTATTAGGAGAAATCATCATTAATTCATAATTTGCATTCATTTAATTTGATTTAAATTGAAATACGCTGACTGGGCAGTTTCAGTTTAGTTCTTTATAATATTCAAGAAAAATGACTATACTTAATTTCAAACATGTCTAAACTGTGTAAAGTGGTAAAGAGGACAAAAAGTGTTTTTAATTCACTGAGGTTCAGTTTTGGACCATATTTATTTTCATTTTGTAGATTAAAAACTGGAAACATTCATGAAAAAATCTGACAAGAAAGCCAAACATCAACATGAAGACATGTAAACAAAGACAATTTTACTTATGAGTGATCCAGCTCATTATATCCATATTGCTGCCGTGATTCTCAGCAGAGAAAGACACACACAATCTCTATGACACACACACACACTTTAACTTAGGTTACAAATGAATATGATACCATCACATTCACCCACTCACACACACACACACACACACACACACACGGGCACGCGCACGCACGCACGCACACACACACACACACACACACACTTATGCAGTATACCAGCTTTCATCTTGCCCCTGGGCATATGGCTGTTCAGAGGGGCTGTCAGCAGCAGTTTACCGTGATCAGCTACATCAAACTCATCAGATCTGTCTGCGCTCGCTGCCGGGCTTTGAGCTCAGCACAACCAGCCCCGAGAACAGAGCACCACCATAAATAACGCCATCCTTAGAGAGTTATGCAACACGAGGCGAATTAGATCCTGAGGTGACGATGCTCTGATGGAGAATAATGCATGCTGTCTGCTGCTTTCTTTCTGATTGATTTGTATCGAAACAGAGGAGGAAATGGCTGCTATACTGAAGTTCACACTGAGGTGAACCAAAAGCATATGAAAGGAAAAATAATACACACAGCATTTGAATGTTTTTTCTTTGGTGGGATGCTTTCAGTAAAAACTGTGTAAAGAGAATAAATGCTGAGATTTTAAATTGTACAGACAACAATACTAATTTTAACTGTATAAGCACAAAGTTACAGTAATAAAGGCTCAAGAATGAAGGTTCAAATCATTTGAAAAAATTAATGACATTTTAATTAATCTAAAGAACATTTTTACCCCGTAAACTATGTTTACTACTAGAGATCGCTTGACGCTATTAGCAGGTTTGGCATGCCAAGAGAGAACCCTGAGCTCAGAGATAATTGAGCCCAGGGCTCCTGCCTGGCCAATAAGCATATAAGCGGGTCTGAGATCAGGTAGGTTTCGAGAGCTCCCCCTTGTAAAGGGAGGAAAATGAGGTGATGGGGTGGAAGGGGGCATTTTTTCCAAAATGAAGATAAGGTAGCAGGGCAAAATCTGTCTATTTATTGTAGACTTAAATCAATCTGATTGGATTATTACTGATTACAGATGAGGAACATGCCATGATCAATTATATCATGTGCTCCACTCAAAATTAGTTTGTAAAACTTCATTTATGTGTGTTTTTGAAAGGTTCTGAGAATGATAAAGGATCTCCAAGGAATCCTTGATATCAATAAAGAACCATTGTTTTAAAGAGTGTACAATTTTGGAAGACGTGAAGTTAATATTCAGAAGACATGGTGTGCTTTCAGTTGATTTGGATTTGAACAAAATAGGCACATTCATGCTTTTGCTTCAGGCAAAAAAAAGACATTTTAGCACTGGCCCAAAGAATGTCCTTGAAAATGTCTTATGCTCACAAAGCCTGCAAATATTTGATTAAAAAAAATACAGTAACTCTTTACCGTATGGGACACAATGTTAATGGTACTCCAATATTCAGTGTTACCTGATTCTTTAAAAACTGATTTGGGGCTCAAGAAAAATGTATAAATTTTTTTGTTATGAATACGTTATGTGGAAACCATGCTGCATGTTTTACATCATCATTAAAAAGGAAGTAAAAAAATAGCATTTTTTAGAAAGATTTTTGTATGATGTAGAAATGGGTGGCATGGCGGCTCAGCGGTTAGCACTGCCTCCGGGTGCTCAGGTTTCCCCAACAGTCCAAAGACATGCGGTACAGGTGAATTGGGTAGGCTAAATTGTTCGTAGTGTATGAGTGGGAATGAGTGTGTATGGCTGTTTCCCAGAGATGGGTTGCAGCTGGAAGGGCATCCGCTGCATAAAACATATGCTGGATAAGTTGGCGGTTCATTCCACTGTGGCGACCCCAGATCAATAAAGGGACTCAGCCAAAAAGAAAATGAATAAATGAATGAATTAAAGCGCAGTTAATAGTGAAACTGGGTAATCGTTGCATCCCTCCCCCGAGTGCTCCGGTTTCCCCCACAGTTCAAAAACATGCTATAAAGTGAATTGGGTAAACAAAATTGGCTGTAGTGTATGTGTGTGAATGAGTGTGTATGGGAGTTTCCCAGTGCTGGGTTGCACCTGGAAGGGCATCCGCTGCATAAAACAAATGCCAGAATAGTCGGCGGTTCTTTCCACTGTGGTGACCCCTGATAAATAAGAGACTGAGCCAAAGGAAAAAGTATGAATGAATGAATGAATGATATAAAATATATAGAAATATTTACTAGAAATGTTAAATTGAAATATTTTTTAAACTATGTTGTTGCTTAATAAAAGGCCTTAGTGAGCAACATTGTCTGCCAAGCTTCATCGCTGTTCTTCATCAGTGTGTTATAAACAATATCAAAAAGCTTTCTAGCATAATTCAATAATTAACAAGACCCCCGACTCAGAAACTCTGCGCTTGAAGAAAACATGCTTCTTCTCATTATGACATCCTGGTGTCATTTCCCAGCGTTCATCTCATAAATACGTGATTATTGTATTAAGGCAAGCGATAATAATCTGCTGAAATTTGTTTTCCGTATTTTTGCCACATACTAACACACACTAGCACAGTGTTTCCCAACCCTGTTCCTGGAGGCACACCAACAGTACATATTTTGAATGTGTCCCTTATCTGACCCATTAATTTCAGGTTTTGGAGTCTCTTCTAATCTTCTGATGAGTTGATTCAGGTGTGTTTGATTAGGGAGAGGTTGAAAATGTGTACTGTTAGTGTGCCTTCAGGAACAGGGTTGGGAAACACTGCACTAGCATGCTCACAACATCCTCAGAAGAGTGCACGTTTCCATCAGCAAATCACATATGGGTCATACTATTAGCGAATAAGAGAATGCAAATTGGAATGCAACCAATAATTCTTTCTCTCCACGGACAAACAGAAGGCTTACACACACACACACACACACACACACACACACACACACACACACACACCTATCTGTTCCATCATCCGGTACAGGTGCATATTGTTATGGCCTACAGGGAGATCTGTGCAGTTTTTTAATAATCGAAATCCTCCTCAGGTGTTTCATTTCAAAACTTTGGTTTGCATAATTATCTTATGTTGCATAACCCTTGTCTGATTTCACAGAGACATCTGTCATCGTTTCGCATTGCCTTAGCAGCGGAAGCTTGATTATTAATGTCTGCTATGCCTGTGATCTCACAAATGGTGGAGGCTCGGCTTCTTCACTCTTTTTGTTTGCAATGACTGTCCACGTATTCTTCTGTTGACCATTGTCACTTTCTTTTGTTTTTGTTTGTTTCCCTCCTCATCCCTCTTTCTTTTTGCATGTCCCTTGCACTGCCTGTGTTTGTTGTGGGCGAATGAAGAACTGGAATCATCGGGCTGTCACTCAAGTAGGCCTTTCATCTCAAAACTCGCCGTTTGATTGATATGCTGTGCCTCAGGGTATCAATCACACACTGATGTGACCAAAAACACTATTAGATTAGACTCTGTTATTTCATGCTTCAAATCAAATTAGCTGAGAGACCCATATTAGTTTCAGTTTGAACTGTTGACATTTAAATGTTTGTTTGCGATGTATTATTTGTTTCGTTTGTGTGATGTATGATTGTAGGAAAGTGGATGTATTGATTGAGCAAAGTGTGGTCTTCATATCAACGATTCACCCAGAAATAAAAATACTAATCACTCTCATGTCATTCCAAACCCATTTTCTGATATCTTTTTCACTAGCTGCCTTTCCATTAGCCTAAAAATTATTGTTGAAAATTAAAAATATAAAGGCGGCATGGTGGCTTATTGGATAGCAAGAAGGTTGCTGGTTCGAGTCCCGGCTGGACCAGTTGGTATTTCTGTGTGGAGTTTGCATGTTCTCCCCGTGTTCACGCGGGTTTCCTCCAGGTGCACCGGTTTCCTCCACAGTCCAAAGACATGTGTTATAGATTAATTAAATAAATTAAATTGGTCGTAGTGTATGAGCATGTGTAAATGAGTGTGTATGGGTGTGAAAATAGAGATCTGAAATAGAGACTAAGCCAAAGGAAAAGGAATGACTGAATTTAAAATATAGGCTTTTCAAAACTTTACAAAAACATCCATATATTGCAAAAAAGTGTGTACAATCAGAAAAATGTATATATATATAAAGTGCTCAGCATAATTGAGTTCCAATTTGAAAATGAATATTTTGATCCATTTCTCAGTGAATATAGGCAATGTATTTTGGTGCAGTTGAATAAAACATATTTATTAAACAGATATATTTATTAAAATAATTTTTTAATCACCAAACATATTTATAAATTGAAAGATAATACAATTAAATTCAAGCTAAATATTGCAAAAAACATCAAAAAAACATTTCAACTAAAGTTTTCCACTTTTTTGCTTCTCTTGATTTTCCTCCTTTTTAAATTTGTATTTAATATTTTTCTATAACATATAAATTTGGGTGTACTAGTTTTTGGACCGTTATCGTAAGTTATTTTGTTAGATAAGCTCCAGATTTGGCTTCAGTACTGACTAATCTAATGTGAACAAATATAATATCGTATAGCTTCCTATTAAAAATATGAATTTAAAAGATAGATTTGTGAGGGGTGTACTTATATATGCTGAGCACTGTATTTAGCAAAACTGAGAAAGTAACAGTTTTTTTGCATAACAGGACACCTGGTGTACATTTGCATCATGTGATCATTCTTTAAAGACATATAGTTGAAGTCACAATGATTAGCCCCCCGTCAATTTTTTCTTTTTTCTTTTTAAAATGTTTCCCAAATGATGTTTAACAGAGCAAGGAAATTTTCACAGTATGTCTGATAATGTTTTTTTCTTCTGGAGAAAGTCTCATTTGTTTTATTTCAGCTAGAATAAAAGCAGTTTTTATTTTTTTTAAAAACATTTTAAGGTCAAAATTATTAGCCCCATTAAGCTATATTTTTTTCGATAGTCTATAGAACAAACCATCGTTATACAATAACTTGCCTAATTACCATAACCTGCCTAGTTAACCTAATTAACCTAGTTAAGCATTTAAATGTCTCTTTAAGCTGTATAGAAGTGTCTTGAAAAATATCTAGTCAAATATTATTTACAGTCATCATGGCAAAAAATAACAAATCAGATATTAGAAATGAGTTATTAAAACTATTATGTTTAGAAATGTGTTGGAAAAAAATCTTCTCTCTGTTAAACAGAAATTGGGGAAAAAGTAAAAAGCGGGGCTAATAATTCAGTGGGTTTAATAATTCTGACTTCAACTGTAGCTATCTGTTTATTTGTAGAAAAAGGCTTTATTATGAATTATGCAATGCACAACTCAAAAAAGGGTGAACTCTTTATCCAGAAAAGTCCACAGTTCCTCTTTGAAATAGCATACTATAATCTCTCAGAAGCACCTCATAAGTTTTAGTGGCTTTCATTGTCATTAATGTGTGGCAAACACACATCTGTCTCCTTTGTTTAAATATGTGGCTGCAATATATATAGTGAACCTAATAGCATCCTTTGTTTGGAATCACGGGCCGTGAGAAGAAAAACATCAAATTGGGAACTAAGCTGAAGGAATACCTCTTTCTAGTGGTTTTTAATAATTGTTCTTTAATAATTGATCACATTCTACCATATGGATTAAATGTGCATGAAAAAATGGAGGTTTGGAATGACACGAAGATGAGAAATTATTAACAGAATATTCATTTTAATGGTGAACTATCTCTTTAGTACAAAATGAATGCACTGACTTGAATGTGAAAGTGTGTCCAAATTCTAGTCAAAATGTCATTTTATATTTTGATTATAGCAGAATTGCTAAAAAGAAACTGGAATATTTCTTTTTCAGAAAAGAATTGACCAAAACACTAGAAGTGATGCAATTGTATTTTGTAATATCTACCCCACTACTGTAATTCCCTGGATAACAAAAAGATCATTCTCTGATCTAGAAGACTGTTCGATTTACAAATGCAGACATATACAGAATCCAGGGTTTCTGTGTGGGTTTAGCTTGCATATTTATGTCCCACATTATATATATTTAATGTTATAGTTGTGGCCATTCCCCTAAAGCAAGTCTCTGTTCAACCTTAGTGCATATATTGATGTCCTTATGTGTATAGTAGTTTGTTTGACTGGCATGCAGTGCTCTCAAGAAAGCTGTTTAATTCATGAGCACACATTCATAGTTCACCAAGTCAGCGAATATATAATACATAAAGGAATAGTTCACCCTAATATTAAAATATAGTCATCACTAATCTATTACTTGCATAACTAGCAGTGGTTTATCCACAGTTTTGATCCCCAGATTAATGAGTGCAGCAAAAAATATGGAAAACCATGCTTTGACAACACAGAACAACACTTTTAGAAAGGAAAAAAGTACACTTGGGTTATTTTTGACTATTTTCCAGCGTGTTTGTTCAGATCTGAGGAGCTCTTTGTTCTGGCTGCTCAGGTGCTGTTTCAGCTCTCTGTATTGTTGATTTCAGAGGGCTGCCTTGGCAGATGCCTGTGCATATTTATAAACAGAGAATCTGTGCTAAAGGACAAAAGAAATGCACTTTTTTAGACTCAAGAAAAGACAAAAGTGCCTATAGAATTGTTTCAGCCTGTAATGTTTATAATTGGATGGATAAAAACACTTTTGAACTATTACTCGGTTCATTTAACTCCATCTCTTTTTCTCTCCCTCAGGGTATCAGTAGTTTGTTTAGTTCTCTGAAAGTGGTTCGGCTCTTGCGTCTGGGCCGAGTGGCTCGCAAACTGGATCACTACATCGAGTATGGAGCGGCGGTTTTGGTTCTGCTGGTTTGTGTGTTTGGGTTGGCGGCCCATTGGCTGGCCTGCATCTGGTACAGCATTGGAGACTATGAGGTCATTGATGAGGATCGTAACACAGTGCGTACGGACAGCTGGCTTTATATGCTGGCTGAGAGCATCGGGACACCCTACCGCTTCAATGCCAGCGGGACGGGAAGATGGGAAGGTGGACCCACTAAAGATTCAGTCTACATCACGTCTCTGTACTTCACCATGACCAGCCTGACCAGTATTGGCTTTGGGAACATTGCTCCAACCACAGATGGGGAGAAGATCTTTGCTGTGGCCATGATGATGATCGGATGTGAGTGGAAAACCTTTACGTACTTCTCATCTGAGTGAAAAATACTGTGTTTTTCATATAAGAACAAGCAATTGTTGTGCATACAAGCATTTTGGAATGAAAAAATAATGTGATTTTTTACAAATGAAGCATGAACATTGCTTTGCATCTTAAAAACACAACCAAGCCTTAATAATACACTCTGGACACCCCTTTAAGTTTAGTTAACGGATGAATTAAAATGCAATGTCTAAGTATAAATAGCAGAGGTGAATGAAAACTGTACATTTCCCTACCATTAATTTATAAATGTATGCAAAAGGAACAGATGCCATATGTAAAAGCAGATGTGTTTTACAGTAAATTGCCATCAACAATCACTACATTTCTGAGAGATTCTCCATAAAACAGATGTAAACGTTGCTAATTTGGACTCTGATTTGGACCTGGCGGTTCTTAATGACTGAAATAAGGTGGCAGGTGCTGTGTATGGATCATGTGAGCAAAATTGTACAGTTCTGGTGAATATCTCTTTGTTTGTTTTGTTGGCATGTGGTCTAAATATTCAAAGCTGGGAACAGAAGGAAATCTGACCAGCTTGTGCTGTGTTTCTATGGAGATCCCAGTGTAAGCTGCCATTACGTCCCATTGTTTTGCCTGCCAGGTCTCTTGTACGGGTCACGTGACTGAAAACTATCAATAGATAGTAGCGATCAATTCTTGCGGTAGCGAAACCTGCATAGCACACACACACACACACATACCCTTCTCAGCCGATCCGGAATTGTGATCACCCCAACACCACACTAACAACTGTAGCACTCTCTGCACATGAAGGATGATGGTCTAATTCTAAACACAACTGAACTAAAGCTGGCATTTGCTAACAATAACTAAAATAAACAAACAAGAATTAAATCTAAAAAATTACATAACTACTCAGTCTAATTGTATAGCTATATATTTTAAATGCAGTTCTCCTGTGAGTCCAGTTTCGTTTTCCTGAGGTTTTAAAAGCAGTATGGCTATAAATGGGGTTTCACACACAGCACTGCAAAAAGGCTTTTCTCACTTAGATTTTTTTGTCTTGCTTCTTGTCCAAATATCTAAAAATTCTTAAATCAAGAAGCATTTCTTAGACAAACAAAACATTTTGTCTTGTTTTAAGAAGTAATATGGCAAAATTAATCAAATTTTTCCTTAAAACTAACTAAATACTCTTCCAGTGGGGTACGCAACATAATCGAATGTCAAAATGAAAAACAGGATTATTTTGCTTGTATTAAGGAAAAAACTCACTATTTTGTGGCATCTTATTCCTTAAAATAAGACATGTTTTTTTTCTTGTCTAGAAAATGTTTCTTGATTTAATATTTTTTAGATATTTGGACGAGAGACAAGACAAAAAATCTAAGAAAGAAAAGCTTTTTTTGCAGTGAAGTATGTTTTTGCCCTCTCTTTCTGGGACATTTCTTTCATGGTGTTTTAATAACAAAGTTAGGGAGGAGCATGTTCAGATAATTAGCTTAACTTAACACAGCTGGAGCACACTCAAGCTAATTACCTCCAAGAGGTATAAATACAATAACCGTACTTCAATCCATTGACGTTCACTACAGGTTATAACTACATTTACCCTAATTTCAGGGGTGTATCTGATCTCGGAGCCCTTCCTAGGACAGCATGTCAAATACACATTACCATATTCCTTCTAAATTATATGTAAGTCAAAACTTTGAAATATGTGTGAAATATATCAAATTAAGGCATTTCTCTGTGACCTCTTCTCAGTTTAAACTACCCCTTCGTCGTTTAAGTGCAGAAAAAATGAAAGGCAGCATTATTAGCCCCTTTAATGTCAGTTTACAAAAAGGTAAAGGATGAGGCCATAACTTGCTTTGAGACAGACACAAAAACAATTGGCCTCTACTCCTGATATGAAATGAAGAGATTTTATGTTCCAATAAGAATGGCCACACTGTTTGAGGTTTGGGCCACCGGACAAAAATGCTATATCTCTACATTATTTAATAACTTTTATGAATTTTATACCTTGAAAAAGAAGTATGCTTTTTAAAAAACCTTTTTAATTTCCTTTCATATTTATTTCTTATTTATATTTAATCATTTAGCAGACCTTTTTTTTTTATCAAAAGTGAATCGCAAAATGGAGGACAGTCGAAGCAATCAAGCATGGGAAAACCAAACAGGATTAGCAAACCCAATTTTATTGCATTAGCATATAACATTTTAAATATTACTTAAAAAGCATGCAGGATCTCGTTACACCCCATTGTTTTTATTTATTTATTTTTTTTACATAATCTATTTAATTTTTTACTTATATAAATTATTTAACTTTACTTTTAGCTAGTAATATTTTTCTTCTCTTTCTGATTACTGGCAACATGTAAACTGAAAAATGACTTAACTACACATAATTTCTGTATTTTTTCATATTTGGTGATCATTATTTATGCTTTTGAATTGCATTATGGGATCTTTTCTTCAAAAGCATTTGATGCTGAAAAGTTTGAAAAGTCACACTTGTTGACATTTTAATAGTTTGAATTGATATACTGTCTGCGGTACAAAAACCTTTTAATAAACTGAAAGTACTCTGTTCCTTTACAGACTTAATTCTCTCTAAATTATTCCTTAAACAACATCTTGTCTCAAACTACTAAAATTCTAATAAAAGTCACTTGTTAATCTGCGGTGTTGAATTTTCAACATTAAAAGTTGACAGAGCAGAGCTAAAACTCCCATAATGCAATTCACATATGCAAATAAGTAGAAAACAACATGTTTAGAAAACACCACAAAATATGAAGCCTGTTAATTAACAGATTTTTTACAGTGTAGTGTTAAACAGTCAAGGTTCTTACTGTAAAAGTGTAAATGCAAAAGCTCAATAAATGAATATTTAAAAAATATTGCTGTAGGTTAGAGTTTAATTACATGTAGTATGGATATTCATAGTGAAGAAATAAAATAATTCATATTTTTGCATTTAATGTAATATAAATACACCCATTTAAGAATATTTGACTACCATATACAGAGATTTAGGTTTATTTGAAGTCATATATTGAAACATTGATAGCTGCAGGCTGGCTTATTTCATGCTCTCATTACAGTTTGAATCTTCACTATTATTTTAATGAGTTGTCGTGTGATGATGCTTGATTTCCATTTTTTTCTCCTAAATGTTGTCACAAATTTTGGGATTTATGTCACTGAGTGTCTGTGGGAACCTTCTTTTTGTTTGTTTTAGTAGTTGCAATGCATCATATTGATTTCAAGGCTGATATTGCAGCATTATGATTTTAGCTTGGCGCTTGGTAAAAAAAATTCTTGCATCATATTTTCCAACATGAAATGATGCATTTCTCATCACATTACCATATTAAATGAGTTTTGATTCACTTCTTAGCATTTTTGCTGACTGAGACTTTTCATTTGGTTGTGTTAGCGAATAGGGATTTGTTACGGTGACAGATGAGAGAAATAATGGAGCATTGACTGTAAAGAAGATGCCTGTGGGGTCATCCACAATGGGCCGCTTGCAGATTACACTGCCATTGAGCTGTGATTCACCACTCGCAGAAAAATGACTCGCTTCCATTATATGTGCTATTAAACATGACCAGCTGCCAGTACGCTGTTATTTATACGGTGAAACTCCCTCGTGAGAGGCAGATTGTCAGAGTAAACATACAGAGATGCTTTCTGAGCAAATAATTATACGAAGCATCATTAGGATCAGTAACTAAAATGAAAGAATGTGTTAGTTAGATATTATTACAAATTAGCGATTAAACAATTAAGGCCAAATGTAACAAAATACACATACACACACACACTCACGCGCACACACACACACACACACACACACACACACACACACACACACACAATATAAAACATATACAAATCTCCCAGTTCAATTTCTGTTTAATTGACAGGAATAGTTCACCCAAAAATGTTAATTCTTTCAAGCATGTCTGAGTGAACAAAATGGAAGAATATACAGTACAGAAGAATGTTGGTGAAAAAAAAAGCCATCGACTTCCATGTTATTTTTGTTCCAACTATAGATGTCAATGTAATTTTTTTAGCATTATTCCAAATATCTGTTTTTGTGTTTAACCCAACAAAGAAACTCGGTAACACTTTATTTTAAGTCACAACTTATGCTATTAACAAACCATTAACTAAGACTATTAGCTCAATAAACTACCATTTAGCTCCTTATTAATAGTTAGTAAGGTGTGTAGGGGGTTTTGGGTGGGATTAGGCTTGTAGAATAAGATCATACTTAATAGCTTTTAATAAACAGTTAATATCTTAATAATAGGTAGGTAATAAGCCAGTAATTAACAGCGTGAATTATCCACTTGTTAAGTGTGATGTCACGCAAAGTGATTTCCGGGTCCAAGCGCTCTGTCGAACTGTATGGGGAGACTCAACAAATAGCACTAATAAATGTTTACAAAGCCAGCCAGTTCAAATGATATCACTCGATTGAATGGGAGTTATCAGTGGTTATCAGCTGATAGATATGGGTCAGTAGGGGCCTTCTGCGCCTACTAGTAGGCTCAGAAGACAGTTATCATCCATCCACATGGTTAATCAGCTATAGATCACATACGGTTGCAGCCGGAAGTTAACGAGAATTATTTTGATTATTTATTACATTTCCATTAATTGTATTTTATTGACGTCTACCTACCCCTACCCCAACCTTAAACCCAACTGTCCCAGTAATGTAAAAACAGATCTGGAGTCTTTTCTATAGCAGGTCGCACACCGGAAGCGCCGCACATGACAGTTAAAAGTATCAACACCAGATGCGCACATTCGCATGATATTTAACATAAAACTAATCAGATGGCGCTCTGTGGCACGTCAGAAAATTGAACAGTGTCCTGAGTTGTGGCTGGGCGCCGCGGACAGCCGCTGACTTGCGGCGCTGGTGTGTGTACCCTGATAGAAACCTATGTTTAGAATTTTGAAATGTATAGCGCTGCGTGGCGCTACACTGCGCGCCGCCAAGCAACGCTTCTGGTGTGCGACCTGCTTATTAGTATAGCCGATTGACCATGTGGATGGGTGATAACAGCCTTCTACTAGTAGGCGAAGAAGGCCTCTACTGGCCCATATCTATCAGCTGAGAACCACTGATAACGCCCATTCAATCGAGTAATAACATTTGAAGTGGGTGGCTTAGACCCAGAAGCAGTATTCCACAAGTCACGACTATACAAGCGGATGACTTCAAATAAAGTGATACCAGAAATTCATGAAAGTGTGAGTAAGGCCCAATCTCAATTCTACCCCTTAGCCCTTCCCTTTACCGTGAATGCACAAAATGAGGGGTAGGGGTACCCCAATTCTCTTTATCTTGAAGGCGTGGGGCTAAGGGGAAGGGATAGATAGCCCTCAAAAAAGAGACTTCTCAGGACCACACTCGAAACCAAGGGCTAAGAAAATTTCCCAGAATACACCAGCCACAACGGCAGCATAACTGCACCTGAAAGTCAGTAGATGCACAAATTAATATTTTTTGTCATTATTACGAATTTTTACGACAAACAAACATATGTTTTAATTTATTCATAACCGCGTTCATGTTTTACCGCCATGTTTTAAAAAAAAACGCTAAAATAAAAACTGCTAAATTTAGCTATCTATAATCCCTAATAATAGCTCTTGTATAGTCGTCCCACAACATTCTGTCACTCAATGACACTGTCAGAAAAGGCTAGTGGCTGAGAATGAACTTTTTACAGTGTCTGCGATAATGTTAATGTTGTTTTTGGTGTGTTTACATAGATAAACATGGCCAGAGTGTAAATGCACAGTACACTTTATGAGCACATTATATCGTCATGATAACATGATATCGTTGCCTTCAGTGATTTCCTGAAGATAAATACCAAAAAATAACACAACTGGAATAACTACAACAGTCGCAATCGTCGATCTCATATGAGGCAAGAGATCGTGATGACTTATGATGATGTGTGCAGGTGTTGTAGTGCTGTCCCATTTCTTAGGGGTAAATTTTGAAGCCCTTCCCCTTCACACTCTGTTTGGGGTAGGGGTACTAAAATAGAATTGGGATTGGGCCTAAACGATGAGTACATTGAACTATAATTTTAAATGAACAGTGTTGTCATTTAGATCATTTTGTTGGCAAATGGTCAAAATAACAAAAAGACATATTTAAGACATTTTTAATCCTTTTTAGGCAGCACAATACCAATGTTTTAACTTCAATATAACTTCAGTAATTCAATATCCAGTGAGATAAGCTTGCATTTAAGTCACAACAAAATGTAAACATAAATTATTTTATTTTATTTAAAATGACAATTTTTTAAAATCTAAAATTAGGAAGAAATGTTATCAGAATGACCCAAAATGTAGAATAAACTAAATATTATCATTATACTCAAATCCAATGAATCCAGATGAACTGCAATTTTCAAAGTGATCTGTTAATGTTTTCCATAGCCTGCATGCGATTATATTGAGATATAAACCTTGCAGGCATTTCTTTCGAGCTGTGAAGTTTCACTTCAGGCTGCAAACAGTTTTTGCAGCTCGTGTCACGTTGCATTACATAACAGCCTATATGTCATGTTTTATGCTCATTTAACAACAGTTAATGGAAATGTTCAAGTGGCATCACATTCCAGTCTGTTCTCAAATGCTTGGAGGTGACGTGAACTTACACGCTTTTGTTTGACAAGTGCATTTCAGATTCCTTAAGCCTGCTGTTTCATCATGTTTACAGTGACAGTTTAAATCAGCACAGAGTGTAAACACTTGATTGGAGCACCGTTTGCATCATTCTCAAGGGCTATATTCTGCAGTCTGGAGAAGAAGTTGTGAGAGAAATTAGTCTCTTCTTCTGAAACAAAAACAGAAGTGCAGATGCTGATTTCATGGCTTTGCTCGGGAAGAAAGCCTGGCAGCAGGTGCTGGAATGCCTGCTCTGTTGCCATGGCAACCATGAGCTTGGGGCAGTGCTTTAACGACTGGTAGAAAATGTAAATCCGACTGAGACGCACAGGTACAGGAATACATGCGTGGCTTGTTTTTTTCACATGTAAGCTACAGCTCTGCTGATAAAATACTGAACAGGCATGGTATTGTTATGGTGGGCCTCAAAATACTGTAAATAACAGATTATTTCTTAAAGGTCCTATGAAATTAACAAAGTTTTTTCGATGTTAGTATCAGTATTGCTCGTTTTTAAGATATCTATAAGCTAGTGTGCTCCAAAGGTTTAGGAGATATAAAACTGATATAAACATGTATAGCTTATAGTTTGTCACTTCCGCCTAAATAGATCAACGGGTTTATTCACGTCATCTCATACTTCAGTTTCTCATCACATCATAACCAATCAAATGCTCTCTAGTATCTCTGACATGCCCCGCCCCCTTCAAGATGCTTCTTATTTGCTTTTCATTTGATGAGCTTGAGCTGAACCACTCTCACTGGCAGATCGATAAAATGCTATTGGCTGGTTTTAAAAAGGGGGAGGAGCTACACTATGTACTATCTCTTCGTTTTTCGATTATATATTATATTCAAGCATCTGTCAATTTTGAAAATGTAGGCTCTTTGCATTTTTGTAAAGTGTTTGTAAAGAAATGATCTAAAATACATGTTTCATTTGCTGCACTTGATCAACCTCTTTCTGTATATTTGGGATAGATAGGTAATCCAAAGCGTGGTCAAAATCACAGTTGAATGGTCGAGGCAGGCAAAATGACATTAGCAGTTAAACAACAGGTTAAAAAAACACAGTAAGGCAAGACAAGGATAAGGCTATGAACTGCTCACTGCAGGGAAACAAGACTCAGCCAAGAAGTTTATGTGCCTGGTGTGTGTGTATATAGTCCATGTAATTAGTCTTGAACAGCTTGAGCTGTGCGAGTGTAATCAGGGGGTGATCTGGAAACTGGTTTGAGTGAAGTGCATGATGGAATGTGTAGTTCAGTTCAGTGGCATGTGTAGTTTGGGTGCATGATAGAGAGTGTTCTCCAGAGATCTGCTGAAGCTAGATTGCTGGTATTCATAACATAGATATTTCTTGTAAAATGAGCAATAAGTCCCCACTTCAGGAGATCCAAACTTCAAAGTTTTATTCATATCTTTATTTTCAAGGTTTTTAATGATATGTCTACACATAATTTGTCTGATATTCCATGGTTTGGTAAAATGTTTGATTCTGATTGGCACAGTTGGGTACTGTACATTTTGCTGGAGCCTAATATTGCGCCTCTAAACTGTAATGAATTTCTGTTATTATTTACATATAATGTTAAATATTTTTACTATACATAGACAATGACAAATTGTTAACACTTTATACTATTTTGATTAAGTGAAGTAATTGGCTAATTTAACAAATATTTAACATTTAAAAGCAAAACAGATGCACTCAAAGTATTTTTTTTTTGCTCGTTCAATATACTTATTTAAAATGAGTGGAAACAACACTATTCTTGAGATTTCATTGGGACAACTTAATTTTTTATGTTATTAATTTCTAACCTTGCTCCTGCCACTAATTTATTTTTAATGAAGTACATTTTTGGACACATTAATAATTAATTTAAATAATGCCTTTAAATGCTGCACATTGTGTGTATGTTTGCCTCCGTGTCCTGCATTTAAAATTCTTTAATGCGTGGCAGTCTGTTGAATATCACTTACATTAACAACATAGAGTTCCAAAAATGATTGTGACAGATAATTTTTATATTAAAAACTTCTTTGCAGTATTTTCTGAATTATGGGGTAAATAATTTGAATCCCAAAATCCACTCAATAAAACCTCAAAAAATTCAACAAATTTTTAAACTGACTTCATATAGTGTTCAGATAAATGTATAGATTTTGTGCTAGAAATTTATGCAATTTAGCATGTTAAAAAATCTAATTTGAATATTTCTAAATAATTTTAGAAAACTAAATAATAATACAACAAAAAAATCTTAATGTAACCAATTGACTGTGAAAGTGTGGTGATAACTATTAATTGATTTTTAAAATATACATTTTTATTCACTGCAGTGTCTTCTCTCTTCATTTCACCTTTAAAGAATATTCAGATCATTGTTTTGGCACTGATGTACGTCACAACACCAAAAGGAAGCTTAATAGGTGATATATATTTTTTTAAACACAAACATTTTCACATTTAATCTTGCAAATAACAACATGCCCAAGATTTTGGTTGAACATATTCTGATTATTTATAGCCCTATTTTTCTTAACAGAATTCGTTACTATCAGTTAATTAACAAAAAATATTCGATAACCCATTAAAATTTGCAACCATTGTATTTAAAGGAGCTAATAATTAACATACATAACTTCTGTAACAAATGTAGCTATATATATATATATATATATATATATATATATATATATATATATATATATATATATATATATATATATATATATGTATATATGTATATATATATATATATGTATATATATATATATATATATATATATATATATATATATATATATATATGTATATATATATATATATATATATATATATATATATATATATATATATATATATATATATATATATATATATATATATATATATATATATGTTTACTTTTACATTTAGTTCTTATTGTTATTATATTCATTAAAGTAACTATTTTTGCAGCTGTGTAAATATAACACTGTATACCATGATGGCAATTTAGCATTTATTGTAGCAAGCAAACGTGATATCTTAATCTACCTATATGTTAATGTGCACACGCAATGGCTTTGGCAATGGTGACAAATCTGAAGCAGTTTTCATCTTCCTCCTGCAGGAGTTGTCGTCAGCTAATAACTTCATACATATTAGATATGCATTCGTGAAGCGCACACACACAAATTCATCTCAACACTGTGAAATGCTCACATTTTGGCAGATCTGATTGATTGCTCAACGTCCTCTCTTTATTTTCAGATGAATTTGTGCCAGAGCACCAGGCACTAATGTTCCTCATGTATTCCTCACACTGCATGCGCACAAAAGGCAAAGCTCAACTCATGCATATTTATTAGTTTGTGTGCAAATAGTTTAGCATGATGTTTTAATGTGCTGTTTTCAGATTCTTTGATCATTTCAAAGTCTAATGATCAAATTAGAAGTCATAATGTTTCTGTCACTATTTCGGTAGCACAGTAAGTTGCAAAGTTGTTACTGCACAGTGATTTGAGGGAACAATCTGATCATTGTTGACCATTTTATTGGATGATAAAAAAGGAAGGTAACTGTTAAAGGTGCAGTAGGTGATTGTCTTCAGAAACATTTTTTGTTGTGCTGGTTGAAAGTCTCTTCACATTCCAATAGTATTGTTAAAGTAAATGATCTAAATGTGTTTATATGTATTTTTATATTCTGAGTGAGTCAAAAGACAAAAAAATGTTCATCCAATTAAAATTTGTCAGGGCGATAATTGCCATAATTTTGATAAGTAGCCCAAGCTGTCTGTCAGCAAATGTAGATTTGTACATCTGCGCATCTGTTCACGCAGATCCGCTGTTAACGTATGCACGTGCGCTGCGTTCACGTCCACGCAAGACAGTCACAGAGGTAAAACAAATGCTGAACTTTTTAAAATCCTGAATTATTATTAGAGTTACCTTTGCACACTGCAGGAAGGATGACACTATGGCTGAAGTATTTCTTTTAGACAGGTAATGTTATGATTTAATACTATTTTAGTTACGCAAAGCTTATGTAGATTTTGTTGCTTTATGAATGGGTTATATGCACAGAAGTGTTGTTGTTGATGTGACTGTTTTAAATTCCATAAGGCACCTTTTTCAGCATCGAGTATGTAGATTTTATTTAGTTTGACAACAAAACATACGTAAATAGCGCTATTCTGCTAGCCTGCTTTACTGAGGTGAAGTTGGTTTTACATTCACATTGGTTCATTCTTGAACAATGACAACGCGCTCCCTGTATTGTTTACCATGCTGATCTGAATATTCGGTCTGAAATAGCATGTAAGTATGGCTTAGTAATAAGTCTAATTCCTGCATCCCACCGGTCAACCACTAAGCATACAGTAGTCGCTTTAGGACAAAGACGAGAGAGAGTGAGACCAGCGATCCTTACATGCATGAAATATTGCACATTATGACAAATTTTGCCCGCTACACAACTGAAAACGTGCTAGATATAATACAGTTTTTCCAATCAGAATTGTAGTATTATAAAGTACTATAAAAATTTCCAACTGGCGAATGACATGATCTAGTGGGTTGTCTACTGTCATCTTTAATGTGTGTGTTCGTGATTTCAGGAGCCATGGCTTTGGACAGCAGGGGAGTTTCAAAGATATTATGCTAAACGGTTAGCAATTTGGCAGATCACTTACTGCACCTTTAATGATTGCGAGTTAAGGTCACAGATTTGTTTATAAAACTCACAACTGATTTTGTCAGAGTTCTAATAATGCAGCTTGATACTAACATTTCTCCAATAAATAAATAACTTTTAATATTTGAATATTTTATATTTTAATATACAGTCTGTTAATAGGAAACAATACTCATAAATACATCATTTTAATAATATTGGTTATCATAATATTGAACCTCTGACATGTAAAGATTTCATGTTATGATTTACATAAAAGATTTTGTTGTTATTGCTAACTTATATTGACCAAAACAACGAAAGATGCAATTAATAATAAAAACCTGGCCTAATTTTATTAAGGTAAAATGTTTCTGAAGAAATTTCTGAATGCCCCAAAAAGTTCATTTCTAGCCGTCTTCAGCTATCATCAATTAAAAAAAAGATCATTTTTGAAAACATTAATAATTGATGACACAGTTAAATGAAGTGCCATCTTTTGCAAATCTCAAAATAAATATCCATTTCCCACTGTACAATGCTCTGTTTCTCTTAACTGAATTCAATAGTTTTTATTATTATTACCAAATTAATATATGCACTGAACATTTTCAAGAACAATAATGTGTTTATGTTATTGTTGAGAAATAGTTGGATACAACTGTCCAGTGGTTACAATCAAAAACATTTGAAAATTTCCAAAGAATCAAACATAACCTATATGTCATCAACAATATGAATTTGAAAATTAAAAAGACAGAAATACAGAAGTCTAGATATAGTTCACAATTTCTGTTCCAAACTTTTACAAATCCAGCACGTAGTGGTTCTCAGATGCAAAGATAGAGTCTACTACTATATGTGTCAGCAATATGTTTCATTTACAGAATGCTGCAGTGGTATTATTATGACGCTGACAAACAGGGTTTTAATAAGTTGAACTTTGATGCTATTTTTAGAATGATGCAGTGTAGTGTCTGTCAGTGCTGGTAGATGAAACTATTTCTGGTGCTGTTTCAAGAAATAAATACTATATTCTTAAAAAAACAGTCACTTTAAAACATGCAAATCAGATCAAAAACAAATTGAAATGGGGAAAAACATGAATTTTAGATTTGATGAATCCATGCAGAATATCTGATACTCCTTATTCTCTGACTATATCAGCATTAGAGCGAACAGAACTTGTCTGCCATAAATGGTGAGCTAAAATGTACCTGAACGGCTGATCTGTTTTTTATTGCCTAAGTGAATGTGAGCCTGTTTTCCAGTAGATTTGGTGCTTAATCAATTTACCCCGGCCAGATTCCCAAGCATCCTAACCTTTCTGCTGACACGGATACAGATTTACGGTGTTTGCAAATGTGGAAGGGAAAGCGCTCTCGCTCAGCCTGCCGTCACATGGCCCTTTGTAGGCAATGATGCAAGTTCAATTGGAAGCTGAGATGTCACGATATTAAATATTCTGTCACATGTTCCTGTAATAGAGTCACAGCCACAGGGAATCTTTTGACAAGGACTCGTTTCATCAGATCAGATATACTTTCTTTTCCTCCTCCCCTCTTTCATCCCTCCCTTTTTGCAGAGGTAATCAAAAAATGAACTTTTTGATCTTCAACAAAACCTCAATAACAGAGGCAACAAACACATTTTTACTTTAAGTTCATAGACAAATGAATCCCACTTTATATTAAGTGGCCTTAACTACTAGGCACTTACTGTACATCAAAAAGTGAGTACAATGTTGTGTTCAAATTGTATTCCCAACACTTCTAGTGCTATTGAGGTAGGCTACTGGTGAGATTAGGCACAGGTCTGGTGGAATGGGTAGGTTTAAGGGTCGATTAAAGGCTGATTTATACTTCTGCGTTGAGTGATCGGCGTGATCCACATCGGCTGCCTTGCATGTAGTCATGCATTTATACTTCTGTGCGCTGTTTGTGTTGCTCTGCAATAACACTTTCGAAACGCTAGCTGGCAGTAAATTTTTATGTTCCTCTGTATGGAGTTTCTTCGCGGGTGTTTTGTTTTTTCTGAACGCTACAAGTAATTAAAACTCGCTCATTCAAAGGCGAGAACCGGCGGACGGTAACAAGTTTAACCATAAGGTAAACACAAAACAAAAGTTTCCATCTGGAGCTCCTTCACAGGACTCAACGGCTCTCAGCACCGCCCATGCTTGTCAGCGCTACCAAGCTGACCAATCAAAGAGCTTGCGCTACGTGACGTTGCGACATGTAGTTACATTTTTTGAGAGGTGTGCGTCGCCATCGGTGTCAGCCACGGCGAGGGGTATGTGACAATGCAAAGACTGCGCCGGACCATACGCGAGCGCTTGACACAGAAGTATAAATCAGCCTTAAGGTGTATGGGATGAGTCAAAAGTGTAGTTGTAAATCTAATCATGTACAGAAATATTTTTAAAAATATAAATAAAAATGTGTTAAATGTCCATATTAATTGGCATTGTACCAAATGATTCATTTAAATCCAAGTACATAGAGGTTAAGACCACTTAATAAACTGAAAATTTCATGGAAACACATTGTCTTAAACCATTCAAAGGACATCACAAGGTGAAAATAAACAGTCCTAGTTTATTCATCATAGAACTACATAGAACCTTAAAAGCAGGTTCTATAGAACTACATAGAACCTTAAAAACTTTAAAGCAAAGTGTTTCCACACAATGTTCTAGTCAACAATGGGTTAAAAAGGGATAGTTCACCCAAAAATGAACTTTCACTCACTATTTACTCACTCTCAGGTTTATTCTGTTGAACGCAAAATAAGATAATTTGAAGAAAGCTGAAAACCTCTGACCATTGACTTACCATAATAGGAAAAACATATGCAGCATCGTATGGAGGACATTCGTTACAGGTTTTTCAATCGTTACAACAATTTTCAAAAAATCATTTTTTGTGTTCAACAAAAAAAACCTTACAGGTTTAAAACAATTTTATTTGGTGAACTACTTCCTAAAGAGTACTCTAGGCACACACGTTTAGCTGCTGTTTAATATCTATCAGTAAATCATGTCAGCAGTTTAATGCATTAAGAAATGTGGTCAAGAAGATCTGAAGTTCAAACCAAGCATCAGAATGAGGAAGAAAGGTGATTTAAGTGACTGAACAGGAAATTGTAGTTGGTGTCAGACAGACTGCTTTGAGTATTTCAGAAATGGCTGACAAATTGGGGATTTTCACACACAACTGTAAGGTTTAAGAGAAACGTCAGGAAAAAAATATCCAGTGAGTGGCAGATCTGTGGGTGAAAATACCTTGTTGATGTTTTAAGTTGTAGGACAGTAGCCAAATTGGTTGGAGCCAGTGGTGTAGTCCTAAAAAAAAGGTGGTGTACTATTACACTCGACCCAAATTTAAATTGAAAGTAGGCAAAGAAACGACGAAAGTCAATGTTTCTTTGATTCATATATACAGTATATATTTCTTTTTTTTACATCAGTTACCTGTAACTATTAACTTCCACAACAAAAGGAAAAATAAATACTTTGTCAATGTTGTCAATGTAAGTCAATGGTTACAGGTTTCCAGCTTTCTTCAATATATATTCTTTTGTATTCAACAGAAGGTTTGGAACAAGTAAATGTCGAGTAAATGATGACAATTTTCATTTTTTGGGAAAACTACCCATTTAAAAAGAAAAAAAATTAAACAAATTTGTTCGTTTTAAAGGGAGATGCTAATAGTCTAATCCTATTCAATTATTTATGTTTAGCTAATAGTGCCCCCCCCCCCCCCCCAGCAGCCTCTGAGATTGGCAGTATGTATATAGTATGTAGCTTAAATAATCATTTTAATAGTGAAAAAAAGAGTCAATCAAAATGGTTACAACAATTTGTTTAACTTTTATTTAAGTTAACTCAATAGGGCCTGTGCATGCATGGAAAGACAGCTTTTTAACTTACTTTCTTAACTGGCTTATTACTGTACATTTAATAGGTTCCTTTAAACATCAATCAGCCATTATGTTTGATTGTCACATTCCTGCATGCTTGTGTAAAACCAAACTATTAGGAGTCTGTCTTCTGTTGTTGCTATTTTATACTAGTAGTTACCCTTTTAAATCGCATATTGTTATGCGAGTGTAGTCTTTGCCTCATTGTTTTTAGTGTTATATATAGTGTTGTCCCTGTAGCGGTTAGCCGATGAGCTTACTTGAAGAAAAGATTGGGGAAATATTGCAGAATCTAATGAGTCTCAATTTCTGCAGGTGGTTGAGTCAGAATTTGGCATGAATATCACAAATGTGTGTTTCCAACCTAACTTTACTCAGTTGTTTTAGGCTGTTGTTGGTGGTGTAATGTCCTGGGGGAGATTTTCACTTAGTGCCTTTTGGTACCAATTGAGCGTTGTTTAAATGCCACAGTCTAATTATTGTTGTTGACCATGTCTGTTCCTTATGACCTCAGTGTACACATCTAGCTATGCCTGTTTCAGCAGGATAATGCAGCACATCACTAGTCTCTTGAACATGACTGTGAGTTTACTAGACTCAAATGGCCTACCCAATCACTAGATCTTCATCCAAGAGCACCTTTGGTATGTGGTAAACTGCCAGATTCATATCATGGATGTGCAGACGACAAATCTGCAGAAAGTGTGTGATACCATCACATCAATAAGGACCAAAATCTCTGAAGAATGTTTCCTGCACCTTATTTAATCCGTGTAACATAAAATTAATGTTGTTTTAAAGACAAAAGGGGGTCAGACCTGGTATAAACAAGAAGTATAGCAGCTTATCGCAAATAAACTATCCATTAAAGACACACGGCTGTGACTCTTATTAATGAGTGCAGCACCTAATGAGGAAAATTGGTGCATCTGAACAAACAAACAAAAACGATGCTATTAGTCACGATAATGGATGTGCTTACATGTTGATGTGATGTCATACTTGCATTCAGAATTCTGTTTAATTTGCATATTGTTTGCAAGGGATATTTTCTATTATCGGTTTCTTTTTTATCAATATATTTATTATTTTTGCATCAAGATTTTACAGACTCATTTCAATATACACGTAGACATTCTTTTCTAATCACCCTCCTTTACTAGACAGAACACCTAAATGGACATATTTGTGAGACATTGAGCTGATGTGTAAAATAAGAGAAAACAAACAACTAAATAGATAAACAATGATGACAAATAAAAGATTAAAGCAAAAAAGAGTCACATTATCCCATTAGCATTTTCAGTCAATGTAAGGTCCAAGTTATTCATGTATTCAGTAAATGTCGGTTTCTTTTTCTTATTGTATTTTGTCTTTTTAGTCATTTTCACACAACCTTAACCTACCTGAAAGCATTAAAATATGTTTACATCCATCCAAGGACAAGTAACAGTTTTTTCTGCTAATAATATACATTGCAGCATCATCTCTTTTCTATCAGTGCCTGAAATGGGTTGTTCAAGAATCTGGTTTCTCAAAACGCCACTTTTCAAAAAGTATACTCTGCTTTGATTGTCAGATGACCCAGCCTGTTGTGATTGGTTCACCACTTAGAGTCTGTCAGAAAGTAATGTCCTCTTCAATATGCAAATATCAACTGCAGAGGCTTCTACAGCACTTGTATATGTAGTGACAGCAACAATATGAACTACAGGTTGTACAAATCTGAGATGCAGTACAAATAATAACTTGACTTCTAGTTGATCATTTGGAAAAGTGACAGAAGGTAGATTTTTTCCATGAATCATCTGTTGAACTGCATCCCAATCATCACTAATACTGAAGAAGACCTATTTGAACCTGCATGGACCCAAGATTCTCACAGTGTCAGTCAAGTTTGGTGAAGGAAAAGTCATGGTTTGGGGTTACATTTAGTATGGGGGCGTGTGAGAGATCTGCAGAGTGGATGGCAACATTAAAAGCCTGAGGTGTCAAGACATTTGTGCTGCCCATTACATTACAAACTACAGGAAAAGGCAAATTCTTCAGCAGGATAGCGCTCCTTCTCATACTTCAGCCTCCACATCAAAGTTCCTGAAAGCAAAGAAGGTCAAGCTGCTCTAGGATTGGCCAGCCCAGTCACCAGAAATGAACATTATTGAGCATGCTTGGGATAAGATGAAGGATGCATTGAAGATGAATCCAAAGAATCTTGATGAACTCTAGGGGTCCTGCAAGAACGCTTTCTTTGCCATCCCAGATGACTTTATTAATTGGTTATTTAAGTCATTGCAGAGATGTATGGATGCACTCATCCAAGATCATGGGAGTCATTCACAATATTAATCCTTTTTCTACTGCACCATGACTTTATATTCTATACTGTACATTATTTCTGTTAAGTGACAAGAAAAGCCAAAAGCAAAGCCAAACCTCACAGTCCTAATTAAATCATTAAAAATTAAGGCATGATCATATTTTATTTTGGTAAAATAAGTGTAATCTAGAGGCCTTTGCCTTTCACACAAGCCACTTCTGATATCAAATCATCAACTAGAAGTCAATTTATTATTTATTGGTCCTAAAGCCATAAATAAAAAAAAGGCAGCAAGACTTATGTCAGGTAGAGCATGGACAGTGGAGCTCACAGCGCATATAACAATATCTACAACTAAAAACTCTTCCAGGCTTCAGCTACTAATGAAGAATTTGACAGCAGTAAAAGTAGATGTTTGCAAACAGCCAATAGCAACCATATGCTGGATAATTTATTATAAACCTAAATATGATTCGTTCAGGAAATAAGACTGCAATTAATGATAATTATTTCAGAAAACTCTGATTTAGTTTATTCTTTTGGGAGACAACACTATGTAAAAATATACCTGAAAAAGCATAACAGTCACTACAACACTATTGTTAACGCAATTCAACCACTTTCCTTAAATCGAGAGATTAATTGACTTTGAATAGGTTATAAATAGGCTATTGTCAGTAAGTTTTCACCATTTTAATTGATTTGACTGTACTGCATATTGTGTAGTTAAACCAAAGGGGTCGATTAGAGAAAGAGAGGGGGAGGTAGGAGCCCAAGTATAATGCTGGCAGTACAATTAATCACCTCCTCTAATCAAATTACACTAACACAGGCTTATCTCCTCCACCCCATGTTTTTCTTTGCTCTACCACGCTCTCTCTCTCTCTCTCTCTCTCTCTCTCTCTGTCTTCCTTCTCTATTTCTGGCAGCATCCCAGCTCAAGCGGACGCGTGATGTGCGCATCTTTTACCGATGCAATGTTATGAATGTGTCATGCTGAGACAATTGCCACAGTACTTTTCTAATGAACAGAGCAGGTGTAAAAACTGCACAATTTTGCATACAATTTATGCATTTCTGCTAATAAGTCCTGCAATGGTACAGTCTCTCTAGGGTTCAGAGCTGTTTTTTCTCATTTTCTAATGACTTGAACTTGCACATGCATGTCGTAAACAGCACACAGAATGCACAAACACGGGTAGTTTGGTGGATTTAAGGCTCATATAAAGGCAAATAAGATTACGGTGTTTCTCTGCTATTGTTTCCTCTTTAAATCACATGCTCTTTATGCCATTTCCTCCTTTGAGTTGTTGTGTACTTCAGGAGGAACAGAATAACCCAAATGGGACTATTTTTAGAAAAGATGTTAAATTCATGAAACCTCAACTTCAGCTGTGCTAAGGAGAACAGCAAATGAGAGTGTGAAGGAGAGAGGAGACAGAAAGTGGATGGTGGAATTTTAATGCGTCAGTCACACTTTTAGTGGTCAGTAACCTTTTCAGTCACAGTTTTCTTTGTTATGGTGAAGGGTTAGAGAAAATGTCATGTTTTAAAAAGTGATGGAGAAAAGTGTTTGTATCAGCATGAGACCGGCACGAGATAGTAGACAGAAAAAATACAGATTTCTTCTTTTTTCAATTGGCAATGACAACTTGAACCTTTAATAGGACAGTTCACCCTAAAATTTCAATCTACAGCTCATGTTTAAAACATAATAGCTGATTTTGTGATGAATATTCTGGACATTGTTTTAATAAAATTGAATGAAAACTCATCACTTAATTACGTAATTCATTACTTAAGTAGCCGTGCCTACTGCATGGGTCAAATTTTCTTTTCAGTTTGAGTCTGAAATATTCTTTAGATTAATCAGTTGATCTGAAACATTCATCCATTCATTCTTTAATTTTTCTTCAGCTTAGTCCCTTATTTATCAGGGGTCGTCACAGTGAAATGAACCGCCAACAATTCCAGCATATGTTTTAAGCAGTGGATGACCTTCCAGCCGTAGACCCATTACTGCACTGTAAAAAATTCTATGATCAAATACTCATGACAACATATGATTTTAGTTCATTGTAACATATTAAACTAAGTTAATCATGTTCTAACTTGTATAAGTTACACAAGTTGTTTTAAGTCAGGTTAACATAATATGAGTTCAATAGACTCATAAGGTTAATTTGATTCAGCTTAAAAATTTAAGGCATCAAGTATTTTTTATTGTGGGAAACACCTATACACTCTCACATTCACACACACACACACACACACACACACACACACACACACACACACACACACACACACACACACACACACACACACACACACACACACACTCAGACACTATGGCAAATTTAGTTTATTCAATTCACCTATAGTACATGTCTTTGGACTGTGGGGGAGACCGGATCACCTGAAGGAAACCCACACCAGCACGGGTAGAACATAGAAACTCCACATAGAAATGCCAACTGGCCCAGCTGAGACTTTAAATATTGAGAAAATTAACATTGTCCAAATTAAGTTCTTAGCAATATATAATAATAATGAAAAGTTTTCATTGATTTACAGGATGTTTACAAAATGATCCATGGAAGAAGATCTTTACTTTATATTCTGATTTCTGGCATTAAATAAAAAAGGTGTATTCTTTGGCTATTCCTACAATTATACCTGTGGGATGTGAGGCTGGTGGAGTCACATATCAGGATTTCTACTTAAAAAATAAATTCAAAGTTACTTTCTGCTTCCTGTGATTATAAAATGTACTGGAACTTTTCCTGGGCGAAAATAGTTTCAATTTTTTTTGGTGTACACTTCTGGTCAAAAGTTTGAGGTCAGTAGGATTTTTTTTATGTTTTAATATAAGCTTCTCCTGCTCACCAAGGCTGTATTTATTTCATCAAAATACAGTACAAATTGTTCAATTGTAAAATGTTATTGCTCTATAAAATAACTGCAAATGTAGTTTATTATTTAATGATGAATTTTCTGCTTCATTACTCCAGTCTCATGATCCTTCAAAAATCACACTAATTATTATTATTATTAAGGAGTAATAATTTCATTTAAACTACATACAATAAGAAAGCAAGTTATTTAAAATTTTAATAAACAATGTACAATTTATCAATTGTTTTACATTTCATAAATGCCGCCTTGATGAACAGAATATTTTTCTTTAAAAAAACTGACCCCAAATTTTTGACAGGTACTGTAAATACAGTAATACATACTGTAAATGAGTCAACGATCAAAGGGGTTTTCAAGAAGCCAACGAAGTTTAAAGTTGAGTGACTGGAACATTATTTCACCCATATTCTTACATTTTATTTCAAATTAGTTTGAAAAATTAAACACTTTACGTGTGTTTGTTAGCTTTCTGTGTATAGACATACTGTATAAAATCACTATTTAAATTGAATTTGACAAGACAAAAATGATACATGTCATGTGTAATGTGAAGTGGGACGCTGACAAAGGAGTGCGGATCCAAATGCAGGGTTCATTGAACAGAGAATGGTCAGGCAAGCAACGGTCAACACAGAGGCAAACAGATTTATACAGGAAATCCAGAATTGTAGTCAAATATTAGGCAAGTGGTCAGTACAGGCAGGCAGCAGACAACATAAACAAACAAACAACGAGAAGGTCAAAACACAGCAAAGCAACGCAAGAGAAATGCATTGTAATGTCCACAAAGACAGTATAACAAGACTCAGCACTGAAGTGTGTGTGCGCTGTTTATAAAGTCCCTCTAATCAGTTCATGAGCAGCTCCCAGCCGTGAGTGTGTGTAATCTAACCTATGAGGAACAGGTGCGTGTAAGCGGTGCATGAGTGGAACTTGTAGTTCATATACCGGTGGATTTGTAGTCCTTTAGCGATTTGTGTGTTTGCCAGCGATCTGGATTAGATCGCTGGTGATTGTGACATCATGTGTTTCATGTCATTGTGTATTTTATAATAGCATTTTAAAATGTCATCTAAAATATTACCATGTGTTCAATAACTTCCAAGACAATGTACAATCTCAAAAATCAAACAACTGACACGCTCAGCGGTGTCTTGCACGATTAAAGAGTGTACATCAGGGTGTTTAATGAGCTGCTGGGCTCTCTTATTTGTTCAGTTGTTAATGAACATTCATCTGTCTCTGTAATGAAAAACAGATGTGAGCAAGTGTGTGTGTTTGATGCAACGAGACAGTCTGGATTGAACCGTGAAAACAGTTAAAGCTAAACTCTGAACAAACGCCCACACTATGACCCCCCACACACATTGATACATCTGGACGTGTCTGTGTCCTGTGCGTGTCATGTCAGGACGTCTACATTGAGTGTCTTTGTCTGCGTGTGTGTCTGTGTGTGTGTGTTCAGCAGGATAGTGCCTGTCAGCTCCATTCCACGTTCATGTCACCCTGGAGCCAAATCTGTCCCCAGATCAGCAAAGACTGTCAAACTGCATATTTATACATCACCACTCTTATACACACGCACACACATATAGTACATATAAGAGTCTTATGCTCTTATATTAATGGTTGGGGTCTCAGAATTTGGATTGTCACCAAAACTGTGAAGCTTTATCGTAAACATTTGAAAAAATGTGGAAATGTACACAAACTTTAAATGACTTTTATACCCAACCCAGGCTCATTCTGAAAATGTAGTCTCATGGACAATTCTGGAGACCGCGAAATACGTCCCGGGAGGTACATTTTTTTGCAGTTTTTGTTTTCGCAAATCCACGAGGGGCCGATGTGTGACCCACCATCCTCCTTCCCTAAACCCAACCAATTTTATCGATTGACCCGCCCACCCACTTACTTCCCTAAACACAACCAACAATTTACAAAAGCCGTCCAGAAAAAGAAAAGCCCTCGTCTGATTTTTACCACCTTTTCGGATTTTACCACATTCTCACCCTGTTTTTCACTCGTTCATTTTATTTTTTGGATTCTGTTTTTGTCTTACCCGATTTCTGGACCCGCTCTTCCCCGGACTCGAAACCCATCGTCGTCGTCATGGTCATCTTCATCTCCATCTCCTCTCTGCGTCTCAAGTCTGCCGACGTACACTACAAGCTAACTGGACAAACTGGTTGCAGCGGGAAAGCCCTCCATACAGGGTAAGCGGTCAGCCGGTAAGCGCGAACAGGAACGGCATCATACCGCCCCGTAGCATTCGTTTAAAAAAATGAAATGCAGCCATATGTACCCCCGGCTACATAACTGCCGGTCTCCTGAAACGCCCATGGGACTACATTTTCAGAATGAGCCTGTGTTGCTTATACCTGTTAAGATGACTATTAGATATCAGTTTTCATCAAGTATTAAAGAGCCCCTGTTATGCATTAAAAAAGGTCATATTTTTGGTTTTGGGGGTCTCCAACAACATGCTGATATGCATGCAGGGTCAAAAAACCCTTTCATTGTCTTATAATATGCATTTATACCATAGTATCCTAGCGACTCCCATATGATTCGTTAAGCGATTCATTTGTTCCCAAACTCCTACTTGGCATGAGGTTAAGCTGCGCTGATTGATCCGATGACCCAAACTATTGCGATTGGTCGACTGTGTTCAGCTTGAGACAGAGAGCAATGCCCACCATGGTTTATCAACAATTTTGAAGTAGTCAGAGTGCAGAGTGTGTGTGTGAGCCCAATGCAGGAGTGCATTAGCTATGCAGTTTAACGCCAGCATATTACTCTATTCTTAACCATGACACACATTCAGAATTAATCCACACAGTAAAAAAAAACTTAACTATTCTGAAACTTGACCATCACACATGGGTAGGAACAGCATTTAAATCCGTAAACAAAGCAGCACGTGTCGCGTTTTTAACATGGATTTAACATGCTGTTGATGACTCAAACAATGTCCCCTTAGCATTTAAAATGACTGAGCAAATGACACTTAATGACAGTTGTCATAAGCATGCATTTATATCATGACATGTGTCAAATGATGATTATAAAAGTGTTTGAGTCTATGATCTGCTACAGAATGTCGCTTCACTCCTATGGGGTATCTGAATTTGATATTTTCACCTTTAACATAAAGATTGACTCTGTGTTCCAAAGAAAGACTGAAATAATAACACTGTTGAAAACAATAATGTTGACAGAACATTGTTATATTAGATCATAAGACAGACATGAGAGTAATGGCAGATTATATTTCTTGTCTGAAGGTATTTAGGAGGGGATTCACACACATACACACACCTTGAGTCCATACAAGCGTAATTTGATTTTCTTCTGTGTGCAGAGCCATTACAGGTCGACTAAATCAGTTTAAAAGAGACAATCACTCGCCTTTATTGAATTATCTTCTTTCTGTTCTGTGCTTTCACTCATTTACAATTCACTCTGTCATCTATCATCATCACCACATCTCTCTCTCTCTTCACTGGAGCTGGTAAAACCTTTCCATCTAGCTATGCTAATAGCTAGGCCCACACAGAATCTGCGACCGCAGAATTCCGCAGATTTTTAGCCCATCATTGATTCCGTTTATTTACTTTTCTAAATGTGTGTAAATTTATATTTATTCAGTTTTTAAATGAATTTCAGTATGATTATTGACTAATATGAAAATGTTAATATAATCTATTCACAATACAGTTTGTAAAGTAATATTTTCAGTCTATTAGTAGATACATTTTATAGAAGACTTGCTTTGTTTACCAAATAAAGTGGATCTAATTGGATTTGCGTTGTAAACATTAAATACAAGTTAAAAAGGTGTTACTTTTTAGTTCATATATTAAGGTTTTAGTTATCATACTCCCAAAATTATTCCGCATAAATCTACAGATCTTGTACAAAATTCTATGCAGAAATAGCAAAAAATGTCCTTAGATTCCATCTGGCCCTACTAATAGTTAAAGTGTGTCTGATACTGAATGCTTTATTTACAATATAGTCTTGAGCTTTTAACTGCTGGACCAGACCAATGCATGAAATACAGCCATTTTGACATTTGGAGGTCTAAAACGGTTGACTGAATCAGTGATGTTTAGTTAGAGCTTCTCCAATGACACATTTGACTGTTCAGTGTCTACAGCATTTTGCCTAGACAATAAAGAGAACCACCAGCAGTTAGAAGTGTCAGCTGTGTGGTCTATTGAGCTGAGTTGACAAAACTGATTTCTTGATTTTATTCAATACTGATGAATACTTATCGCACAATCCTAATCTTTGCTGTATTGATGCATAAACAAAACTTACTGTCATCCAGTAATCATGATAAGCTTTGCATGCTTTGTTGTCTTTAATATGGAATGAAGCCATTTATAAAACGTTTCGATTTTTGTTGATGACCAGTCAATCAATCTCCTTCATGCCGTGTCTCCTGTACAGAACAGAAAGGGTTCAGCTTGCCAAACTGACAAATCTTTGATCGCTAGCAGTGTGACTCTGAAATGCTGGGGTTCTCAAACTTTTCAGCCCACAGCCCCCAAAATTACAATGCTAATGATTCATGACCCCCAATATGAGGTGGTTATAAATACACACCATTGGGTTCTGACACACCGGCGCACATATACCAAATACACCCAAGTCTATTTATCATTTAATTTTGAAGAACGCCACTCGGAGACCATCCTCCATGTTCAGTTGTGGCCTGTATTTATGTTTAACGTACATGAGTGCCGTAAAGATGTCAGAAAGTTTAACCTGGTACCTTAACATCAGTGTGCAGTGTCTTTAATAGTACAAAATCACCCATGGGATCGCAAAAAATTGGAAGGCTGATGGCTTTTTATTTGCATGCTGTTTTTTTTATGTAACTAGTAACTACTATTTTTTTCTTCTGTTTGTTACGGATAAAATATGGTAATTCTAGTAGTTCAATAAAATTAATAGGATTTTTGGAAATCCCTAAGCGAGTCCCCGTCATTGAGAACGTCTTTGAGAACCACTGTGCTAAAGGAAGTTAGAAGTTACGCGGCTGTAGGACGCCATTATAAATAAATATATGAAAATCAAATGGTTTCATTCTATAATACTGGACTTATTTTTCATGAAGATTTGAACACTCAGTCCTTAAACAAAAGAGAAAACTGTGAAAATGTTAACGCCTGTCTGAGAAAAGTGTATAAAGTGTGTAGTGAGGGGTCTTACAACCTTAAAACATCTATAATAATTGTAAAAAATAAAACAGACTACTTTGTGGATTTTGTCTATTGCAGGTTATTTTTAGAATGTAACTCCCACGTATAACGAGGAATCACTGTATATCAGTCCTTTTTCAATTACATGCTTGTATTAGCACTTAATCCCAATAGTGAACTCCTCTTTCTTTCTCCTACAGCTCTCCTCTACGCCACCATCTTTGGTAACGTGACGACCATCTTCCAGCAAATGTACGCCAACACCAACCGCTATCATGAGATGCTGAACAGCGTGCGGGATTTCCTCAAACTCTACCAGGTTCCCAAAGGCCTAAGTGAGAGGGTTATGGATTACATCGCCTCCACCTGGTCAATGTCCCATGGCATCGATACTGAAAAGGTGAAAGCTCAACTCCAATTACCCAGCATGCAGCTGTCCTATGTTTTTATGTGTATGTGTGCGAGTGTCTCTGGCTAAGTATTTTTAAACATTGGTGTGATTCTTTAGCGAGATGCATCCTCACGCGGTGTGTTTAGACTCGTCCTGTCGTTTAGACTCTATCCACAGGGGGGGGAACAGCATGACTCTGTGGATATGATGTCCCCGTTGGGCGGACATTGTCAGAATGCTCCAGCTGTCTCCTCTGTTTGGTGATTTAGCCGTCTCATCACACACAGACTCACACTGTTCTCCCCAGAGCCATGTCTCTATGTCTCGGTGACAACCACATGCAGGAAAGGAGATGCTCTGGAAAAGTGAGGGGCTGCTGGGAATGGCAGCTCGGGGACAAGTCACACGCTAACGCGCTCAGATGCACACATCTACACCAGCCGGCATGTGTGTCTTTTACCTCTGTCTGTCTGTGTCAGCCTTCTAGCATGCTTCATTGGCATGACAGTAAATACGCACTTGTTTTTAGTAGGAAAGAAATATGATTAGCGATGTCAGTTTCATATGCTGATTTATTACAATTAACTCTTTTTTTTTCAGATAAGCATTAAATGTATTTAATGATGCCCCCTGGCTTGCAAAAACATTAATATAAGATGTTTTTAAGCAATACATTCACTACAAAGAACTGTTAAAGTTAGCAAGAAATGGAAGCTAATGCTTAAAAAACTAGAGAACGAGACTTGGGCCCAATCCCAATTTTATTTTTGTACCCCCACCCCTTCCCTCTCACCTTGGCCCTTGAAACAGAGTGTAAAGGGAGAGGGCTTCAAAATGTACCCCTAGGAAATGGGACTGCACTACAACACCTGCACACGTCATCATATGTCATTGTGAGCTCTTGCCTCATATGAGATCAGACGATCGCGACTGCTGTAGTTATTCCAGTTGTGTTATTTTTTGGTATTTATCTTCAGAAAATCACTGAAGGCAACGATATCATGTTATCATGATGATATAATGTGGCAATAAGATCATAACTGTACTTCACTGTAAAAAAATGCAGGGTTCCACACAATTCATTCATGTTGTCCAAACACAAATTGCTTGAGTTAACTTAACACTTTTAACAAATTTATGTGGATTGAACATAAAAAATTAAGTTGTCCCAATGAAATATCAAGAATTGTGTTGTGTCAGCTCATTTTAAATTAGTTTGAACAAGCAAAATAAAAATAATTATAAAAATTTTGAGTGTGTGCATTTACACCGTGGCCATGTTTATCTATGTAAACACAAAAACCACATAAACATTATACCAGAGACTGTAAAAAGCTCATTACCAGCCACTAGACTTTTCTGACAGGGTATTCGAGTGTCATCAAGTGACAGAATATTTTGGGACTGCTATAAAGGAGTTATTATTAGGGATTGTAGATATATTCTATATTTTAGCTTTATTTTAGCGTTTTCTGTTTTAAAGCATGACGGTAAAACACGAATGCGATTATGAGTGTATTAAAACATACACTTGTTTGTTGTAAAAATTCATAATAATAACAAAAAAAAAAAAAACTAATTTGTGCATCTCCTGACTTCCGTGTGCAGCTATGCTGCCGTTGTAGATGGTGCATTCTGGGAAATTTTCGTACCCCATAGTTTCGAGTGTAGTCCTGAAAAATCTCTCTTTCGAGGGCTATCTATTCCCATAGCCCTACGCCTTCAAGCTAAAGAGAATTGGGACCCCTACCCCTTCACGTGAATGTGCAAAATGAGGGGTAGGGGTAAGGATGAGTAATTGGGATTGAGCCTTGATTTTATCCATAGGGAATTGATCGGATCATTGTTATTTTGCTATTGCTGTGATCACATGTGAGTGACAATTTGTCCTCGCAACAAAAATCTATAGTGTAGATCTGCTATGAATAGACCTGCACACATTTCATATCAGGTCTAGATACTGTGGGTGAAGCTGTTGAAGGGTTTCAGAAAAACAAGTACAACTTGATATTTGCCAACAGATGTCCAGATGTTGATATGAGCAAGATGAAGAGTTTTGGAGGAAAAATAGCAATGCTGCCAATTGACACACAGATTGTAACCGTATAGGATATGGCGCTGTTGCATGAATAGATATACATAAATCCTGCAGCAGGCAAAGACTAAATAAAGTACTGTGCAAAAGTCTTAGGGCACCATTAAATTAGATGTTTTGGAAATGGTATAATGACTGTTTTTCAGTCCAGAAGTAGGCAGAGGCAGGCAGTATGGGATTTCCCCCAGCAAGCATTTTTTTGTGTGTTTAAAAGAAGTCTAATAGACTTTTAATAGATATCTAAAAATAAACAGCTTGGCTAAAACAAGCAAAGGTTTAGGCTGTCAGTGAAAATTTACTAAGATGATTATTAATGTATAAGAATAGCCAAAAACTAGACTATAGTAGTCATCAAATACACAGGAATGAATGAGAATTAGACATTTATTAGATGTGTTTAAAGATGCATACATCAAAATATAAACTCGGGGAAGTGCTATAAGATAAGGTGTACCTTAGGACAGTCTCTTCAAAAGAGTTGATGTTAGATGATGTTAATGGCAAAGGTTTTTACACTAAATACTGACTTTTGCTAGAATAAGCCATTTGGTTCTGACAGTTGTGTTTTTTAAAATGTTGTTGACATATTTCCCCTGCTTTCTTTCAATGAAGGGAATAGAACAGACATATGGACAGTCATTAAAACTTTGCTTGTGGTGACCTAAGACTTTTGTGCAGTCCTGTATTTTCACATTTTATTTCCAATATTCCAGGAAAATTTGATCAAAACATGGCACCTTTAACCCTGTATAGGGTATATAACCCTGTACACTCATTTTTTTAAAATTATAACTATACGACTTAAGCCACGGTAATACTACACTTTTCGCCCCACAGACTTTCGTTCATACACATGCGACAGACCAGAAACGCAAGCTCGTGCGACAAGTTTCACAGTTCGCTGCATTGGAAAGGTCAAGCTTGGTGAACTTGGTGACCTGCAAAATCGCATTACATGATTGCATGAGATGAATAGGTGATCAAAACGTGATCTCTCTGTGCAGAAATTAAAAATATCAACCAATCACTCACTTTTTTAAATGTCCAATCATCTTGTTAAATCCCAATTTTTTGTTAGCCCCTTTTCGAAGTGACATAAGACAGAAATTCGCATGCTCAAACTCTAGTGTGATCACAGCATTACATTGTAAACAATGTAAATGAAGTTACCATATTATACCATATACCATACCATATTCACAACAAAGCCATAGTTTGATGACGCAGGGAATGAATGTGGATTGATGGGAGTTTTCGTCTTCATGACATCCTACAGTTCTCGTGCAGAAATTATGTGCATGGATGATAGAGCTGCATGATTAATCGAAAAAAGATCGCGATCTCAATTCGACCTCCTAGACGATCTTAATCCAGCATTTCTACGATTCTGCCAATTATATTTTCAAGTTCAGGAGAAAAGCAAAGGAGGTGGCACAAGTCTTCACATTGTTTTACATACATTGTTCAGCAATGTGGACACCTTCAAATGATGTTAAAAGTGTTTAGCATGCCAACACAGGACATGATCTGTGTCACTAGTTAAAATTGCTTATTTCTCTAGATTTGACCATTCTTTGGAACATTAAGGATAATTTAAGTCACTTACTGTATATAGTCACATTTATAACACTGTGTTCATATTTAACAAAATCATACATATCGTGCCTTTAAAATAGTAAGGTTGGATCAGAACAACCACTTCGCATCTGTAACAGCTCTCTCTTTCTTTCTCTCATATTACAGGTTTTGCAGATCTGTCCTAAAGACATGCGCGCTGATATCTGCGTGCACCTGAACAGGAAGGTCTTCAAGGAACATCCTGCTTTTCGATTGGCCAGTGACGGGTGTTTGCGGGCTCTGGCCATGGAGTTTCAGACCATCCACTGCGCTCCGGGTGATCTTATCTACCATGCGGGCGAAAGTGTGGACAGCCTCTGTTTTGTGGTGTCAGGATCACTAGAGGTCATTCAAGACGACGAGGTGGTCGCCATTCTGGGTAAGAGCAAATCTGACTAGATTAGCAAGGTCAATTTGTTTTCTTCTCTGTATTGTTAGGATTTTAGTCTCAGTTTACGCATCGTAACCTTTGACTATTCCTTTCTGAATGTTTCTATTTTTTAACGCCTTACGTCTGCTTGATCTTTTCCTCTACTCAATGACACCGACATCCCTCTGTCTTGGGTTTAGTCCCCTATGGGAGGATTATTTCCCTCCACAGAGCTTCTATGTGATCATGTATCCTGAGTGTCAGAACCACTCCTCTATAGTGTCCAGTACATCCCTTTTGTTTCTTCTAATATTCTGAACCCTCTTTGATCAAGATGTCCAAGTTATTCCCTTTCTCTGTGCATAAGACATTCAGAGAACATTAATAAAATAAAACAAAGAGAAAAAGTTCATACTGTGAGCATAATGCTTGTTTAAAAATGCAAAATATGGCCTAAGCTGATGATAAAAAGTAACAATAAAGAGATATCTGAAAAGTTATTCAACTAAAGCGTGTTTTAGGATTCTCTGTAAGTATCAGTTCATACTTTTCTGGCAATAATTCACTTGGAAGCATTCCAGACTGCTTACTGTAGACTTCTTTTGACTTCAGTTCAAAAACACTTTTTTCTTTTCACACAATGAATGGACCGTGAAGGTCTATTCCTCTATAAAGTAATAAAGAACAAGTTAATCAATTATGTATGGTGTAATTTCTACAGCTATTCAAAATTATGAAGGTTCTTTAAAAGTAATTGTTCAACATAATGGCTCCATTTCTCATGGAATCTTTAAATTGCATGTTATACTAAAAGATATTTAGATTAATAAAATGTAATTCATACTTTCTAAGAAAAGAAATGGTCACACTTTACAAAAAGGTACCATGATAACAATGAATAATCCTTTTACAGCATTTATTTATCATAATTTATTAAAATCCAATGTTGTGCTTGTTAACATAATGTTTATGCAATGTGAGTTAATAAACTATCAATAGCCCCTTTCACACATACAGACCTTTCTGGTAAATTACCGGCAATTACTGGAAAAAAACAGGCCCTTTTTGAAAATACTGGTAAATTCGTTCCGGAAAGAGATGTTGTAACATTACCGGTAATTTGCCGGAATGCTGCTCTGTGTGAACACAGAAGGAAAATTGCCAGAAAAAGTGCGTTCACATTTAGAAGGCGCTGACGTGAGACGTCTAGTCCAACCAATCAGAACATTCAGACACATTCACATCCGCTATTAAAATAAAAAGCCTTCAAATATTTTTCCAGACCCATTTAGCTGCTAGTTGTTTGTCAGATATTGTTTCTGTGTTTCTTCTTAATGCCAGCTGTCTAAAAAATTATCGATAAAATGCTTATGATAAACAACTGTTAGTTTACCTTCAAGCTGTGCTTCAGCTGCATGACACACTTACACGTGAAGGAGTGCTCCGGTGTTACAGTTTAACTGGTGACCCTTTCTGTTCACTTTTGCAGATTTGTCACTTTTTCACAGCTGCAAAACATGCCCATACCAATTAAATACCAATTATTGCTTGGTGTCAGTGTCATTGTTGCTTTCAATATTTGTGTGGCAGAACAGTATATAACCAAAATTTATCTAAAAATTTTTTTTAATATATTTATATAATATTGTAATATACATATCATTAACTAGATTCGAACTCGTATTATCAAAAGGTTTAGAACAGGTGTCAAGAGGTCATTTCTGGTTATGATGTCAGAATTTACTGGTATTTTGGAATACCTTGAGATGTGTGAACAGTCTTTGTCGGAAAAAATTAACAGCGCTTTTGCAAATTAAGTCGTTCTGAATATTTTCTGGATATTTACAGGTATCACTGTGTGAAAAAGGCTTGTGACCGTCTTTGTTTATTAACTAATTTTAACATAATATGAATAATAAATAAATACTGTAATAAATGAACTGTTCATTGATTGTTCTTGTTAGTGACATTAACTAACATTAACTAATGAACAAGGGTGTAGAATTAGCATGGGCGGAGGGGACCTGTCCCCACCAATATACACAGATTATTAAATTGTCCCCACTAATAATTTAGTCGCCTCCAAAATAAAATAATGCTTTGTGGAAATTTTCCAGTCAGGCTTACTGTGCAAGACTCAGATGAGACATGGAAGTGAGTCATTTAAAGTCAAGTTCGCTACAAGTCCACCATAATAGTAACCATAGATGTGCATTTAATAAAAATAATGTTTCATTAGTCTCCACGACAATTATGAAAAAACAACATTTGAGATAAAATGGTTATTGTGTCATATGCCTCCCCCTTTCCAGAAGTCTGCATTTATTCTTTGTCAAACTAAAATTATGTTTTACTTTTGCACCATAAGACATGCTTGATTTAATGTTGTTTTTATTACTAATTCTATTTGATTTATTTATTGATTTATTAAAGTTTTTTTTAAAGTGCGAAATAAAACATGTGCTGTTCTGTTTGCGTAGTCAGAGAAGGAAAAGAACACAGACATGTAAAGTCTTCTTTTAGCTTAAAGTGCATAAATGGCAATATTATACTTGCAAAAAATGTGTTCAGATGCGGTGGCAAGTGATTATGCACAAATAAGCCCTCAGTAAACAGAAGTCTTTATTAAGCTACCTTTTTGTCAGACATTCCTTTAACTTTAGTTTTTAAATGTAAAGTTACATTTAAATTTTACAGTTTGGTTGGTTTCAAATTGGATCCGCACCAATATCAAAAGCAAATCTACACCCTTGGCCTCATTGTAAAGCTCATCTATTAACACATGGTTCTTAAAAGAATGCTTTATCATTTTTTGGAAGCTTCATCTTCAAGAGTGTATGTGGTCTTTAAGAGTGTGTTTTGGTCATGCTGGACAAAACTGCAGAAAGGTTTCTATCACTTCATAATTTTCTTAGTTTAGATAAATAAGAAAAGAATAAAAAGGCAAACATCGATCTGAGGTCAGACATGTGACTTGTAGATGCAGCATTTGTCATTTCCAACATCTGTCTGTTTGTCCCACAGCACGGAATTAGGCTACTTCGCCTCATGAAGCCATAGAGCTGAGCATCTAATTGCTATATTTTTCTCTGTTGACAAACTAACGATGCTTTGCCAAATTTGGCTCTCTGCCACCGCTGTTAAACTGATTTAGGATCAGCCTGAAAGGCCACAAATTTTCTCTTTTGCTTCTTAAATGTACACACACACACACACACACACACACACACACACACAATGAAGCCAGAAAAAAGGTTTATTGATTTGACCACTTTTGTGTCAGAGGTCAATGTACGTGTCTCTGACTACTCAATAGCATACTGTGACCTGCAGATCTGTAATGACACCACTGCACACATTACTGATTCTCTCTTCACTTTCACCGAAAATCACAGTCAAGAGAGCGGTGACATCACCCTTATTGCTGCCGTTTATTCTTCATTAAACATGTGTGGAGTTCTCCGGGTGCTCCAGTTTCCCCCAGTGTCCAAAGACATGCGGTATAGGTGAATTAAAACAAAACTGGCCATAGTGTAGGAGTGTGTGTGAATGAGAGATTGTCTCAGTGATTCTCAGTGCTGGTTTGCAGCTGGAAGGGCATCCAACACATAAAACATATATCAGAGTAATTGGCAGTTCATATCTCTGTGGCGACCCCTGATAAATATAGTTAATTAACCCAAAACTGAAAATTCAATTATAATTTAATAACCTTCACTTGTTTTCTTTTTTGAACAAAAAAAGGCCCATTGGCTTCGATAGTAATTGTTTTTTTTTTTCTCTGGGTGTCAGAGGTTACCAGTTTCTAACATTCTTCAAAATATCTTCTTTAGTGTTCATACAAAAACCCTAACTGGACTGAAACACTTAATAATAAATAAATTTTTATTTTTGGGTGAGGTACCTTTTTAAGGGGAGTTTATCCAGAAATTAAATAGTATGAATGATAGTGCTGTCCTGCGGGGTTTGAAAATGCAAACTTTTAAAAATAGTTATTAAGTAAGTGCAAGTAAAAAAAAAGAGTTATCTTTGTGTAAAATCCAGAAACATCGATTCCATATGTAAGTGTATTATTTGTTTAGTTTATAGGCATGGTAGTTGATAATAGGCATGGGCTGGTATAAGATTGTGGCGGTCTGATAACCATGGATAAAAATATCCCGGTTTCATGGTATCACGGTATTGTGATTACTGCTACAAAATAAGTTCTTTTTAAATATCTGGGTAAAAAACAACTTTTTTCCCGCCATTTAACACAATATATTTTATTTAAAAAAACATTTAGCTTTTGATCATCATCAGCTTTTGATGTAGAGGTGCATTTCCTGGTGGAGATATTGTTGCCCTAAAAAACTAAATAAAAAAACATACATTTACCCTAGGAACAGTATAACAGAATACTTTGGCGGTTTTAAAACCTTGACCTTTCCAAACCGTGGCAAACCTTGAAACCGGTTATCATTCCATACTTGATAACTAAAATAACATTAGTGGACTACAGGAGCTCATGTGCATAGTAACAAAGTCCAAAGTAACATCACCAAACTACTGGCCTGGCATGCATACTATAGTATTTTTGTGATCTATTTTCACAATTGTGTTGTATGTGATACTTGCAATGAAAAATAATGTTCCCTACACTCTTAAAGACAAAAACAACTTAAAGAACAAATTAATAATCTAAAGAACAGGTTTTCCAGTATTAAGAATCTTTTGTGGAATGAAAAGGTTCCATATACGTTGAAGGTTCTTCAAAGAACATCAGTGTCAATGAAGAACCATTTCATCTTTATGTGAGGGTGTGAGGCTGCATTTACTTGATCTAAATTGTAATAAAACTGTATTTCTGTCAAATACACTGTAAAAAAATTTTATTTTACGTTATTTTTTTGGCACTCCAGCTGCCGTTAAATTACAGAAATTTACTGTAAAATAAAGGATGTTAAATTACAGAAATTTACCGGAAATTCAAATTTAAGGACATTTCTGTAATGTAACGTCTGTTATTTTACTATAAATTTCAGCAATTTAACATCTGTTATTTTATGGTAAATTCCTGTTATTTAACGGCTGTTATTTTACAGTAAATTCCTGTAATTTAACGGCTGTTATTTTGCGGTAAATTTCTGTAATTTAACGGCTGTTCTTTTACGGTAAATTCCTGTAATTTAACATCTGTTAGTTTTCGGTAAATTTCTGTAATTTAACAGCCGTCATTTTACATCTTTAATGTTACAAAACATAAAATAATTTTTTTTACAGTGTATACAGCAGGGCTATTCAATTCATTTGCCAGTTCATGAAAAACATCCCAAATGAGGGCCCGGAGAGATATGACTTGACACAACAGCAATATAAGAGCCCATATGTTGTATTTTTGCTCTTTAAGACACTTATGTTGGCTTTTTCTATATTTAAAGATTAATATGTTGTATTTTGAAACTACATAACATCACAGCATTGTGCAATAGGCTTTTTTTGCAAACATATTTAAATGTTGTATTTTGAAGCACAACAAAAGCAGTGTATTGCTCAAGTAGACTTCTATATTCAAACATATTTATTCACCTTATTCTCCGCGTACGAGTGGGCACAGCCATTTGAATCATTTTGGCTCGAGACTTCCGGTCTCATTCACTTCCATTCTTTTTAAGATGTTAAAAACAGCTCATTTTGCTGCTTGGTGTTGCAAACTGATATTTTCTTATTATAATATTCTACTTTGTTTTGTCAAGCAAACACTTGTTTGTAGAGTAAGTAGTTTGACCGTTTTCTTCGGAAAAGACGCAATATACAACGGTCTGCTGCTATAGTTCATCCAATGTGTGCGTGTATTGGCATAACTTTGTTTAGTTGTAGCAGTTTTGTTCCGTGTAACAGAAACGCTGCGTTGAGAAGCCTTTCTGATTAATTAACCATCATGAATTAAAGCGTGGTTAATAGTGAAATCGGCTAATCATTGCGGGGGGGGGGTTCAGCCCGCAGGCCACCAATTGAATAACCCTGGTAAACAGTATGAGGCAAAAATGAAAATCATTGTATTTAATTATGTATTTTTAAAATGTAACTTTCACAGCTGAATTTTCATTGTCATATGATCTGTCAAAAATCATTCTAGTATGCTTATTTTCTGCTAAAGAAATATTTCTTTTTAATATCAGTTCTCAAAACTTTTATCAAGATGCATCAAAGATGGCAACCACGACTCATTCTTCATGTCTTGTAGCCAAATGTGACACTAGATCTCTAGAGAAATAAATCTCTCCTCCTCTCTGCCTGTAGGAAGGAATCTGTATTCTAGAACATTTACTAAGACACAGAAGAAGTGTAAATAATTCATCTGAGTGGACATTTTGGCTCTGTAACCCCAGCTTATCTTAAAAATGAGCATTCAGAGATGGATAGACAAGACTTTTGAGCACTTGTTAATTTAAGTGGAGGATTGAAGAAATGTCCCATCATCACTTCACCTTATGATGTGCAGTGCTATATCCTAAGTGCATTGACCAATAACAAAATCCCATGTTTGTGTGGAAGAATGCTGTCTTGCTACAATATGTTTGTGAATAAGAGTTTAACGATGCTCAATTTGTTTCTGATCTGACGTGTGTTACTGGTGGAGTTTTACACTAGTATAATTTCACATCGATGAAATCAGTGCACATGATACGTCTACTGTAATCTGACACAAGATAGGAGGAAAGACAAAACATCATATCCAGTTTATTTATATGTTAGAAAGAAATTAATTACTTAAATGAACAATTATTAGCAGAGATTATTCTTCGACAACTTAAAATTTTGAAATTGGGAGTAATGATATAATTTTCTAATTTTAGTTTTAGAAAATGTCTTGCCTTCCCCAACACTGCCTTACTGGTTTTAAAAAGACATGTTATAATTTATACGTAATATAGCATAATGGAAGAGCAAAGTTGAATTTTTAGTAACATTACTTCACAACATTACAGCTGGACTGCATAATCACTTTTTAGGTGAGAATGTAGTTGTCTAGACTTCAAATATGTGTTTTATTTTTAAAGACAGCGTATATTTAAAAGTTTTTTTAGATTACTAAAGAAACACACCACCTTATTTTTTTTAAAAAGCCTTTGAAAACAGCCCATTCTCATGCACTGTGTAATATCACTTGTGCAGCCATTGTCCAGCAGAAGAGTTTCTTGACTATTACACCAGAATGAGAGTAGTTCCAAGCAACATTGCCCTAGAAAATAAACATTTTAGATTTTAGGATGATTTTATTACACAGTGTAACTACAGAAGACTCAAGCTTTAAATTGGGAAATTATTAAAACTCTTTTTTGGATACAATGTATACAGAATACAATGCATTATGCTAAGCTAAGCTAAAAGTAACTCCACTAGAACAAGAAATCGGCTGAAGAGTTCAAAATTGTTCAGATAAACTGTTTAATTCTAAGAGACTTGTAAAATTAGACTTCTTTAAAAAAGGTGGAGTGTTTCTTTAAATTTGTTATGCATTTATTCAGCAAAAATGCTTCAAATTTGAATCACTCGCATTAAATAATGAGATCCATCCAATGTATCACTTTGAATAATCGCGCGATTTCAATTTTCCAGTCAGGATCCTCCATAAATGTACCAATCATGCCTGCCATTGCATGTAAAAAAGCTTCTGTGTGTCTCCACAGGTAAAGGTGATGTGTTTGGTGATGTGTTCTGGAAAGAAGTAACACTAGCTCAGGCGTGTGCTAACGTGAGAGCACTAACATACTGTGACCTGCACGTCATCAAGCGGGACGCGCTTCAGAAAGTCCTGGAGTTCTACACCGCCTTCTCAAACCACTTCTCCAGAAACCTCCTGCTTACGTACAACCTGCGCAAACGGGTGAGTAAATGCTGTCTGCTATTCTCATTCACTTTCTGCTGATTTACCTCAGACCGCATGTGTAAGCAGAACTGTTAAGGCCCCACATGAATAGGCTACAGCATTCAAACCTGCTCCACACAGCATGAGCACAGCTGGAAGGAGATTCAACTCATGGGATAATATGAATACAGCTCTTTATAAATACACTCGCAAACTACATATAGTGACAAACACTTTCTGTTTTTAATAAATATATTTATTTTGTCATCATTTTTATTTCATTATTTTAATTAACAATTCCAAATGAATACTACTGTACCACAGAATGTGAGTGATTATCTGCTTGTACCTCGGACATAGTAAAAGATGGCATTATGGAATTGGCATTATTGGACATTCTGGGGAGACACAAAAGAGGAAATTTTCAAGAATGTTGTTTTGGTTCTTACTGACATTGTATTTTTTTGTTCATCCAGTGGAAATCAATGGTAACTGACTCACAGAGGAATAGTTTCATTGTCAAAATCTTACAAAATATCATCCTTAACGTTCCACTAAAGGAGGAAAGTAATATAGGTCACATCTGGACTAACTGGACACATGAATTGTGAGCTGTGAATATACTGTATGCATGGTTACAGAAATCATACATTATACTTTAGGCTTTAGTTGATCTGGCCCCGATGGTCTATATGGAGATGCATATCTTATTTATAATATATGTAGAGATAGGAGTTAGTATGGTTAGATTACTGCTCCAGTATGTTTGTTATACAGTATGTAGGTTTAAAATAGCTCTTACATCCAGTGTTGTGTTCATATTATGATTGTTTATGTATGTAGGACTGTGGCGAGACACATTTCATTCAACTGGAATAACAATAAAGCTCAATTTGACTTGACATGCCTCATTTCCACTGAGCAGTACAGGTAACCTGATCAGGCTTGAGTTTCCACTGCCAAGTAATTATTATATTGTTATTAGAGAAATGTGTATAATCCATATAATCCAAGTGCTCATGCCTGGGAAAAGCAAGTAAGCCACAACCATGCTGCTCACTATGTGTGTGAGCGTGAAAGGATGTGTTTTGGCTGTGTATTTAAAAACTTCCTGTGTTGTCGTTCCCTTGTCTTTTTGCACACGCTGGTGACTGTAAACCAATAGCATTCGTCAGCAAGTATAGCTTCACCCTTTTGGTACCGTACTGTTTTGTTGTAGGTTCACTAAGAAAATGGTGCCAAAATGGTTCAGTTCACTATTTTGGTACCATTGACATTGGAAACTAAATAAATGTGTACTGCACTGTGCTGTAGCAAACCAAACACTCAGTGGAAACGGTCCATTAAGTAGCAAAAAGGCACAAAATAAGCCTTCTGTTCCAGTTACGCTAATGCAGTCTTCTAAGAAAAGGGGTGTGTGTGTGTGTGTGTGTGTGTGTGTGTGTGTGTGTGTGTGTGTGTGTGTGTGTGTGTGTGTATATGTTGCAATGCAAAGAATAGAGGAAATAGGGTGATAACCAATACACTACCTGACAAAAGTCCTGTCGTCAATCCCAGTTGTGAGAGCAACAAATAATAACTCGACTAGTTCTAGTTGATCATTTGGAAAAGTGGCAGAATGCAGATTTATTTCAATGAATCATCTGTTGAACTGCATCCCAATCATGACAGATACTGCAGAAGAGCTATTGGAACGCACATAGACGTAAGATTCTTAAAGAAATCAGTCAAGTTTGGTGCTCCTTCTCATACTTCAGCCTCCACATCAAAGTTCCTGAAAGCAAAGAAGGTCAAGGTGCTCCAGGATTGGCCAGCCCAGTCACCAGATGTGAACTTTATTGAGGATGGCTGGGTTAAGATGGAGGAGGCATTGAAGATGAATCCAAAGAATCTTGATGAACTCTGGGAGTCCTGCAAGAATGCTTTCTTTGCCGTTCCAGATGACTTTATTAATAAGTTATTTGAGTCACTGCAGAGATGTATGGATGCAGTCCCCCAAGCTCATGGTATGCAGACACAATATTAATTCTTTTTCCACTGCACCATGACTTTATATTCTATACTGTACATTATTTCTGTTAAGTGACAAGACTTTTGTCTAAGCAAAGTCAAACCTTACTGTCCTAATTAAATAATTCAAAATCAAGGCATGATCCTATTTTATTTTGGTTAAATAAGCATCATCTTGAGGACTTAGCCTTTAATAAAAGCCACTTTTGATACCAAATGATCAACTAGAAGTCATTATTTGCTGTTCCTAAAACTTGGGATATGTGACAAGACTTTTGTCAGGTAGTGTATATCTCTGTCTGAGAGCTGTTAATTCATACAGTATAAATGAACTAAAGAATGTGCACCGTTTATCTTACTTAAGGTAAAGAGAAAGAAATCAATAGAGCTGCTTTACCGTGCAGAAAGAACAAAGAAGCACAAACAAGACTAACCTGACATGTTTAATTGGCCAGAAATAAGTGAAATGTAAACTAAGGCATTAAAAGACATGCAGGTTCTTTCTAAATTGTTGTTGTAAACACATATAAGGATAGTGACATGAAATAATACATTCAGGAAAATTGAATGCTTGCAATCTAGAAACCTCCCAGGCGACATATGCACTTTTTCCTCACTGTTTGGCCAAAAAAAAATCTCTTTTTATCACATCAAATCACATTAAAAATAAATGTAACACTCCATAAACCAGATCTGGAAGTGTAGCAGTTATCATACCCATAAATTCCCTCAGAGTTCATAATAAAGACAGCTGCGAGTGTGATAAAACAGTCCTCCGTGTGTCTAATAAATGTTGGATTTGGGCCCTGCTTGAGTCCTGTTTCTCAGTGGAACTGGGTCTGAGGCGGAGGCTAATAATAGTTCAGCCAGAGTCTGCTTCTTTATTGGAACACCATATAGATATATTTATCTATATGGGTTAAATATAACTATATCCCAGCAAACACTCTTATATTGCAGCCGGAGGACCAAATACCTTTACATAATCCATCTGCTGCATAATTATATACAGTTAAGCATCCTTTAAACTATAATAGCACAGGTAAAAGCCACTCTTGAATTTTTCAAATCTACACTTGTTTGTAAGGGCTTTCCATTTGTTTCTAACCTCAATACCATGGTATTGTTGGTGTTCGAATGGTTTGTTTTATTAAACAATATATTGAATACATATATCATCGCCTCTCTGGCGTCATTGCCAAACGGAAGACTTTAATTAGCTCATGTGTCTATGAATTAGTCATGATGTTTACCGTTTGATTGTGACCCAGATAGAAAAAAAAGGTTGTTACACATGGGAAAAAATATGTCATAGGAAGACTACATATGTTATATTTATGGACAAATTTCATACATTAACAATAGGCTTTTTGCAATGGTCAGATAGGCTTTTTTTGCCCTATATTAAACAGCAGGAGCATACACACAGTACATATTGCAGTCTATTTGTGATTATGGGACTGTTTTCTGACTTGTAATGTATGCATGAGTCCTCATTCCAAGTCCCAAACGCTCAGAAGAGTCACTTTTTCCAAATCTCTAAAGGAACAGTCTATGTATGTACAGTATTAAAACTCAAATGAAGCTCTATCAATAACATTTCTATAATGCAGTTACACCATGAACATTTCTGTCCTGATTTAATTCTTTAAAAACATTACAAATGACTCAAATATTAATTACCACAGAAAAAATAATGTTTAAGCATACACTTTAATTAAATAATAGCTACTACTATTCTCGAACAAAAGTCTTTACTAGATTGAAAGTACAAACAAAATTCAGTTTACTAATAGCTCTTTTCCAGTCCTCTTGTTTTTCTAGCTTTCTAATTAAATTATTCTTTTGTAGATAATATTTAATTTCATTCTATTTGAAAGTAACATTTTAAAAATGCTGATCAGCAGATCGTTATTTATTGCATTTATTATTAAATTTATTACTTTATTACTCATATGACAATACATGTTTTTTTATAAAAAAAATTTTTTCATTGTAAAATTTTATTTCATCATATTAAAAAGTAGTATTATAAGTATCAACAGTAAATATGCTGATCAGTGAACCATCGTTTGTTATTTTCACACAGTCATATATAACTTACAATACTTGGACAGTACAGTTATTATTATACAGTACTCAGCATAATTGAGTACGCCTCATTTTGAAAATGAATATTTTGATTTATTTCTCAGTGAATATAGGTGATGTATTTTGGTGCATTTAAAAAAAACAGATTTATTAAACAGATATATTTATTAAAATTATATTTGAGTCACCAAACATATTTAGAAATGGAAAGATAACACAATTAGATTCAAGCAAAATATTGCATAATAAACTTCAACCTACAACATTTAAACTGAATTTTTTGAATTTTTTTGCTTCTCTTGATTTGTATTTAATGTTTTTCTACAACATATAAATTTGGGTGTACTCGTTTTTGGACCGTTATCGTAAGTTATTGTGTTAAATAAGCTCCAGATTTGCCTTCAGTACTGACTAATCTAATGTATATGCACAAATATAATATTGTATAGCTTCCTATTAAAAAGATATGAATTTAAAAGATAGATTTGTGAGGGGTGAACTCATATATGCTGAGCACTGTAGATATCAAAATTATTATAGGTATCAAAAGTAAAATTGCTTGTTAACTGCCAATTGTTGAATTTTGGCCTGTCGTAACTTTCAATATTTAAAGGTACATTTTATATCAGCCATTTATGACTTAAAACACTTAACTTATAAGTAATATTTTACATAATTACATAAAAAATAGATTTATAATTTAAAAAGTTATAAAAAGTAAAATACCGATCAAAGTTTGATCATTGCTTATTTCTGTGCTGTGATTTATGACAGAGTGCCTCCATTCAAAAAACCTATTTACGAATTGCACTGAAAGATATTTGTACTAAAGTAAGTTTTCTCAAATAAAAATATACAAAAATGATGTACACTGTAAAACCCAACAGTCAACTTTATCAAATGAAATGAGTAGTAAACTCAAAATTTACTGAAAGTTAATTACTCATTTGAAAAGAGTTTTGAACTTAGGGCTGTATTTTGACGATCCATGCACAAAGTGCAGGGCGCCACTTTTGCTAATATAAAGACGTAATAAAAATCTGCTTTGCGCCGTGGCACATGGTCTAAAGGGTTGAGCTTATTCTCTTAATGAGTTATAGGTGTGTTTTGAGAATAAACCAATCAGAGTCTCATCTCCCATTCCCTTTAAGAGTCAGTTGCGTCGCGCCATAGCGCATTTGCTATTTACATAACGTAAAGTAAGTGGAAAAACAGAGCATTTCACTAGCAAGAAAACAGTTAAACAGAGCATCTACAGCGCGAGAATGAGAGATGAGCCTCCTCATTATTAACTTTCACTTTCACTCTTGTGGATAGGGAAACCTTGTATGCACAGACATCAATTAGCCTATAAATAATTAATTTAGTTTGTTAAGCGCAAAGATTTGTTTCAAAACTATTTCTAAATTCAGTTTCTAATTTTCAGCAAACGAATAAATGAACAATAATAACGAACAATACACATGCTGTGCCCATATGGTCTAAAACCTGACAGGTGGGCAAATTTAAGCTTGTTTTTTAATAAAACAAATATAAATATGCATATAATAAATAATACTGCTAATAATGATAACATTATACAAAAGCAAATTGTCATGAATAAAGTGATAAGCCTCCCGAGATGAAGAAGGCATGAAAGTATGGTTTTTATATTTAATGTAGGCTAGACAATAATATGTTTTGTAATGATTTATATCCTATATATATCCTTATTATATCCTACATATATCCTTAATATTTTAATTCTTTTTCATATGTAAAGATATTTGCGTATTGCTCTACATCTTGTGTGTATTAAAGGGCACCTATGGGTGAAAAATCTACTTTTAAAGCTGTTTGGACAGAAATGTGTGTATATATAGTTTATAGACAGTCATATTGGGGTGAAATAACACACAACCAGTCTTTTTTTTTTCAAATTTAACAGCATAAAAAACGGTGGACCAATTGGAGCGGTTTTCAGATCGATCGCAACTTGACGTAGGAGTGCGGTCCCCCCTGCCCACCAATATTGATTGACAGGCTCGCGTCAACATGTCTCCGTAGTAACGCATATATCATATCAACAAGACCAGACGTGCGCAAAGCAACCGGGAATAAAGGTCTGTTCAGTTCGCTAGGATCATCAATCATCATCAAACGTGATCAAGAATGAGTTTTACATGTTTAAAATGTTTTAAAACAGTGCATGTGTGTAATGAAGTACAGCTATTTACTTCAGATTCACTTCATCACTATAGCCGCGTGTCAGAACAATTATAAGGAAGATGCTTTAATCCCGGTTTGCGGATGTTAAATCAGGTTTATTTTGTACATTAACATAAGAGATATCCATCCAGCAGTGAGGATTAACCTGTATCCTGTCACATATGCGTGCAAAAAAATGTGAAAAGCTAAACGCATGCGCTGTCTCTGTCTCTCTCTCGGTGTGTGTGTGTGGGTGTCTGCGCTATGTGGTGTGTCTGTGCTACGTGTTTATGTGTCCTCGCTGTGTGTGCGCGTGAAACTTTGTAACGACATTGTGTGTGACCCCATGGTTGCAACTCACAAAAAATGCATCAAATACTGATTGGTAAAGTTCTTACTGTTGTATTTCTCACAAACGCAACGTGAGATCTGCTTCCTGAGGCAGCCGAAGGCGGCGATTGAGGCATGTTGCTGACGGGCATGTAGGAACGGTGGGCGGGGAGGACTAGCCTTAAAGGCACAGTACAAAAAAACAGCAACCAGGTTTTACCGGCTATAATACAGACACTTCAGACAGCTATAACAAATACTCTGATGGTTATTTTGAGCTGAAACTTTACAGACACATTCTGGGGACACAAAAGACTTATCTTAAATCTGGAAAAAGGGGTAACCTAAGTGCCCTTTCAGCAGTGTGTAAGCGAGGCACACAACTAACGCGCTCTGCGCTGGACAATAGACCGGCTTTGTTTTGGTCTATAGAACAGACTATTATAGTTTCTCAAAATAGCAATGCGCCTCCTTTTTTAGATCAGAAAGCCTGTGGGCTCGCATATGAACACAAATGCATTTGCTATTTAAACACCGTGGCGCAAAACGTCAAAACGACTCTTGCGCCAAGCTGAAACTAGCAAACAACAATTGCATCGCGCCTTGCGCCACATTGTATCTGGGTTATGATAGGGCCCTTAGTGTTGAAGGTAATAAATTAATTAAGTACCTCATTGCTTGAACTTAAATAGGAGTAAGTTCACTCAACTAACTCTATTCAGTAGTACTCAAACGTTTAGTTTTTTTTTTTTTAACTCAAAACGGTTTGAGTTGCCTTAACTTATTTGGTTTTACTGTGTACAAATTGTTGAGAATGGAGTCCACTGTAAGATGCTTACCTCAAAACAGCAGAAATCTAAAACATTCTTAACATTTAAACTTTTGAATGACTTTAACATTTGAGATGACTGTCAAAAGTCACGAGTGCTAAAGGTCATAATGCGTGTCAGTGGTTTTGACACTAGTCATTTACTCAATAGTCCCTTCATGACCCTGCAAATGTGTGTGTGGTGTGTGTGTGTGTGTGTGTGTGTGTGTGTGTGTGTGTGTGTGTGTGTGTGTGTGTGTTTGGCAGGTGTGAGTGAATCAGCCGCCGCTGAGGGATCAGATTCTGTGAGATCGTGATGAGTGTGGTAAATCTGATCTGAGATCAGTGACACAAAACCAGTACATCAGCATGAGGCACACACTGTAAAAGCACTATGGTGAATTCACTAAAGCACAAAAATCTGCAGCTTATCGACTAACCGTCTCATCAACGAGCATCAGTCTTTTGATTCTGTTTTTTCAAGTAAAATAATTTAGCCTTTCAAATTCAATTGAAAAACACAATCTATAAGTCTATAAATATCTGAAACGGAGAGATCTTCTGAAACACAAGCACAAGTAAACAGGTACGCAAACATGCTGATTAAAATAAACATCCATGTGAGGTTAATAATAGTTTTAATCTATTCAAAGCTGCGCCTCATAAGTCACCCGTTTTCAATGTGTACAGAACATTCCGGTTTATTCTTCTGACTCACACTTTGGCACAATTATGCAGCGATTAATTATGGGATGGGAGACAAGAACGCGAGTGTGTTATACATTTTAGCGTGGGCTGCAATGACTTGCAGTTTTTAAAGTCTCTTGTGCACATCAAGGTGGCATTCGTTGAGATACAGTAATATTTAGAAATATTATTACAATTTGAAATAATCATTTGCTGGTTTATTGTACTTTAATATGCAATTTATTTGTGTGATTCAATGCTGAATTTTCAGAGTCATTACTGCCGTCTTCAGGGTCATATGATCCTTCAGAAATCATTGTAGTTTGCTGGTTTGGTGCTTAAAGGGTCATGAAACCCCCCTTTTCAGTTCAAGTCTACCTCAAAAAATGCTACATGATTAACGTGGAGCGCCACGAGCAGAGGGCGGAGTGGGCATAGCCAGCAGAGCAGGGGAAAAGGGGGGGGGGGGCAATAAACAACTGTCAGTTGGCACAAAATCAGACAAAAATAAAAAATAAATCAGACACAAAACGTGAGGAGACCCATGATTTTATAGTTTACAATGGTAAAATGCAAAGAAATAAACAGTATTTTAATGCCCTGCTCCATATATGATAAGCTATTCGTTATTTCATATAATATATACACATAACCACAATTGGTCATATCATTATATAATAATGATAATCGTGTTAATCGTTATAATCGTGTTTATATAAACAATACATATGAGGTGGATTTCTCTCCTCCTCAATCCAAGTCTGAATGCAGACACAGTGGATAGCAGTGCAGCAGCTCTCGTTCTCTATCTATTCTAACCATTGGTCATGCCGGTAATCTGGAGGATTTTAAACATGTACAAACACAGCAGCATGGATAGGCGATGAGTCTGAATGGTAACAAACTCAACTGATAAAAGACAAAGTCTGCCATTCTTTAATTCTTGTACAGCTCTCCCCACAAAAATGCTTGCTTACAGCATCTTGGGGAAAAACATGCAACAAACACATACGACCCTTCATGAAACTGCTAAATACTGCGTGCTGTGCGCGGCCACGGTCTCACAGCATGGCACTCTGTCCATATGGGTCTGTCTGCATTCACAAAGCACATGAATAATTAAGAAGCAGGGTCTTCTCACAGCATAAGAAAACTCAGTCTATGAATAATAATAATGAGAAACCGTCACGTCATCTCTGGACAGGCAGATAGCGCTACATCACCGATTTTGATCCCGCCCCAACAATGATTTTAAACCCGGAAAATGAATTTGGTTGACAAAAGCTCAAAATTATACAGCTTTCTCACAATCAAAGCTGACAGGTGCTAACGCTGTCTTAACTGTGCTCAACCCACACAAATCTGTTAAAATCTCCTAAAGTACAAAGTCTTGAACCTTTAAAGGGCACCTATGATGAAAATCATCTTTTATACGCAGTTTGGACAGAACTGTGTGTATTTATAGTGTGTCCACAGTCATATTGGGCTGATATAAAGACAAGAAGTGTCTTTTTTTTTAATTTCCTGACGTTAAAAATAGGATCCAAATCCCTCACATTTTGAGGCCCACTGCAACGTGACGTAGGAGTGTGGTTTCCCGCCCACCAAATTGATTGACAGCCACTTGTTAATATTTCTCCATAGTAACACGTATAGTCATATCAATAAGACAGAACGTGCGAAAAAGCAACTTTGATTAAAAGATCTGTTCAGCTCTCTGTGATCATCAATCATCATCAAATATGATCAAGAATGAGTTTTACAAGTTTAAAACATTTTCAAAACATGTTAGTAATGAATTACAGCGATTACTTCAGCTTTACTTTATCACCACAGCCGCATGTCAGTACAATTACAAAAAGACGACGCTTCAATCCCAGTTTGTGGACGTTAAATCAGGTTATTTGTACATTAACATAACGGATATCCATACAGCAGTGGATATTAACGTGTATCAACGTGTGTGTCTGCTGTGTGTGAACTTTGTAACATTGTGTGTGACTCATTGTTGCAGAAAGGCTTGAATTAACCCCACAACAAATACATCAAATAATCATTGATAAAGTTCTTACTGTAGTATTTCTCACAAACGTTACGTGAGATCTGCTTCCTTCATATCTGTCACTGTGCTGTTTATCTGACGCAGCCGAGGTGAAGACTGAGGCACACTCTGACAGGCACGTGGGAACGGTGGGCGGGGAGAACTAGCATTAAAGGCACAGGCAACAAAAAAGCTACATTGTGTTCAGAGCAGAAAATCTAATATTCTGAAAGCTATAATAAGTAATCTGATGGTGTTTTGAGCGGAAACCCTACAGACACATTCTGGAGACACAAAAGACGTATCCTAAATCTTGAAAAAGGTGTAAATAGGTGCCCTTTAAATCAAAGTTGAAAATTGTGTGCAGTTTCATATTGTGAAAATAAATATTCTTCCCCAAGATTTGATGAATTACATGAATACAACACACAATGTTTTATAACACACATCAGTTTTGATTATCTGAATGCACTCTTGCTGAACAAAAGTATTATTATTTCTTTCAAAAATAAATCACTAACCAAAAAATGTAGTCACACTTCATTTTAAGGTACAATTCTCGCTATTAACAAACCATTAACTAAGCTCAGTAAACTACTAATTTGCTTCTTAATAAGTAGTAGGTGGGTTTTAGGTATTGGGTAGGATTACTGTAGGATGTAGAACAAGATCATACTTTATAAGTACTAATAAACAGCCAATATCTTATCAAAGGACAGGTAATTAGCCAGTAGTTAACAGTGGGAATTGGTTAATTGAAGTGTTCTCTTAACTTTTACTAGAGATAGTGTGCAAACGTGATAGCAAAAGTACACAAAGACAGTGTGCAGCAGAGGCAGAGAAAGCGTGCGTATGCTTTTATTTCAGAGAATTACAGTGTGCTGGGAATTGTTTTTCTGCTTGGATGTGCACACAGTCGGCTTTTAGTTTGAATTATGAAAGATTGGAGATGAGAGCGCTCCCTCTCACCCGCTGTCTCTCTCTGTCCCCTCCTTCCCTTCTTTTATAGCGTTCAATCCCCCAGTCTAACACCTCCAGCATCACACACTCTTTTAGAGCTGCAGAATGAGTTTCCCTGTTTGATGATGATATATTTAGGGGGAGAAAAGCAAAAGCTGAATACGCAGGTGGGTTGTGCGTGTGCAGGAGTGCGAGGGACGCGTGGAAACAGGAAGGAGTCTAACAAAACACCATTAGGAATCTCTGTGAGCGCAAATAACACCAGCCTCCTCGTACACGCAGACACGCGCACCTTTGTGAAACGCTTGAGCTTTTGTTATGTAATCCCTCTTTGCTTGTCTGTCCTCTCTATGCCTCATATGTCTTTCAAGGGCGAAGGTTTACAAAACAGCAGAAACAATGACAGGCCTCGCTATCTGTCAGCCTGAGTGCTGACAGCTTCACTTGAATTTGATTTAAAATCTGTGTACAGCAATATTAAAATATAGGTAACACTTTATAATAGAAATCATTTCTTAAGCATTAGCAAATAGTCAAGAATACAGCATCTGTATTTATAAACAGCTTACTAATGTTTATCAATGTAAAGTTAATGTTTAAATGATGAATTAACTATTTGCTACACTGTAAAAAAAAATGCTTGTCTTGTTGTCACAACACAAATCGGTTAACTCAACTTTAACGCTTTTACAAATTTAAGTGGATTTAACATAAAACAATTAAGTTGTCCCTAAAAACACAAAATAATTGTGTTGTTTTAACTTATTTTAAATAAGTAGCCTGGCTTCAAAGCCTGGAGTTATTACACTGTAAAAAGTGATTAGTTACTTAAAGCAAGTAAACAAATTCCCTTTAAAGTGTTGTAAAAAAAATAAATGAGTGAATATAGAAGAGAAGAACCAGTCTAGGAGACTCGAAACAACCAGAATTCCTTATTGCGACGTGTTGGTTAATCTGCAGTCAAACAGCGTCTTCGAGAAGTCCATGTGTCTGCAGAGCCTACTGGAGGTCTGCAGTCTGCAAGTCTGAATTAAGACAAAGATGTCCTGTCTATATTGTCTTAGGAGGAGGGGAGATGGCTAACAAAGCATGCAAATTCAGTTTTGGAGTCAGCAGGGTAAATTGGCATATAGGTGTAGAAACCAGCCCAGCTACTGACCAAGTTAATCAACAAAAGGGTTTCTGTAGCATGAAAGCATGACCCGCAAATTATGTTCTGGAGACAGAAAACCGCTCCTGACCAGTTGACTGAAAAGAGAAACAAGTTACACAACCATGCTGTGAAACTGACACTTTGCATTAATTTGGAATATAAATTTATATTCCCACAAAAGCAACAAGTTGACTTTAAAAAATAATGTAAGTAAAACCCACTGTAACTTGGAAGTGTTAAGTTGACTTAATTTTTATAATTATGCAAAATTGTACTCACTTTTTTTTTAAGTCAACTAATCCCTTTTTACAGTGTCAGACTATTTAGCACATCTGTTTCGATTAATTACTGTAATTATTACAATATTGCATATTTGGTGGGCTTCATTAAGTCTATAAAATCTACAATTATAGCTTCACTGTAAAAAATTGCAGGGTTCCACACAATTCCTTCATGTTTTGTCCCAACACAAATTAAGTTAACTTAACACTTTAAACAAATTTATGTGGATTGAAGGTAAAAAAAAATTAAGTTGTCCCAATGAAATCTCAAAAATTGTGTTGTTTCAGCTCATTTTAAATAAGTAGCTTGAACGAGCAAAAAATAAATACATATTTTGAGTGTTGCATTGAATTTAGAAGACACACTGGAGTCTGGAAGACTGGAGCAGATTTATTTTACTGTATGTCATTTTGCTAGATACAGAAATGCTGGAGAGAAAACAAATATAATAAATGTGTATTGGGAAAAAGTGATAAGTTTACTTTTATTTTTTAAAAGTGAATAATAATTATAAAAATGAAGTCAACTCAACAGTTCCAAGTTACAATGGGTTTACTTATTTGTGTAAAGTCAACTTGTTGCTTTTAAGGCAACTGGTTTACCTGCTTTAAGTAACTAATCCCTTTTTTACAGTGTAGTCTGAGTTTTGTCAAACAACTGAAAAACGTGTTATTAACCACCCAGACAAATGATAAAAGATAAACCAAATAACAGAAACGCTTGGTTCCACACAATTTCCTTCATGTTGTCCCAACACAATTTATTTTATTCATTTTCCTTCAGCTTAGTCCTTTATTTATCAGGGATGTTACCCACAGCGGAATGAACCGCCAACTTATTTAGCATTTGTTTTACACAGCAGATGCCCTTCCAGCTGCAACCCGTACTGGGAAACACTCATTCACACACATACAATATGGCCAATTTAGTTTATTCAATTCACCTATAGCGCTATGTCTTTGGACTATGGGGGAAACCGGAGCACCCAGATGAAAACCACACAAACACGGGGAGAAACATGCAAACTCGACACAGAAATGCAATTTCACCCAGTCGAGTCTCAAACCAGCGATCTTCTTGCTGTGAGGGCGAGAGTGCCATGAAAGAGGTGGGAACCCAGTGCCTGGATAAATACACACTTTCAAGTGTGACATATATGATCTGTACGTCTTTTGCTATAGCTGTCAACATATGTAGTTTGGGTTTCTTTTGTGCCCAGAAATATAGATGGCGGCTATAGGGGTGGATTTATTTACGGATAGTGGCAGGGCATGTGTGTGTGTCCGTGCCGAGGATGAGAAAGTCTGAATGGGAGGCCAGCGGTGTGGTCATTACTGTCCATCATATCTGTAACGCTAACAGAAGCAAAGACCCTTGACGTCATTCAGAAGCACAATCTACCACGGCTGTCTATCTGTCTGACTGATTTGATTCAGGTCTCTCCTTCAGCCTGGATCTTTCTCGAAGGAAGCAGCGGTCATATTTTTCTCCACCTGCCTGCCAAACACGATGAGTTATTTAGAGTTCAATTACAAAGAAAAATTGCTATTCAGATGGAAAGTGGCAATATGACAAATCTGAGCACATTAAAGCCCAAATGAACCAATTTTGTGCGAGACATCATGGGGAAATGCATAATACGCTCTGTTTCTCCCACTAATACACACCGCTTAAGAATCATTATGTGGTGTCTAACTTCACAATTGGGAAGAATGGGATTTTTCTGATTGTGTGCATTTTTTACCATAGTCAATTCTTTCTGCAATTGCTTGCAGCTAGATTTATCTAATAAAGGGGAACACTCTCCAATTGTTTTTGGGATGCTGGAATTTGTCATTTTAACATTTGACTGAACTCTTTTGGAAATTGACAACTAAAATTTTTTCTGCCAACATACAGAGCGTAGAGCTGTGCTGTTATTTTAGCCTGTTGAAAGAAAAAAGGTTATATGAGGGCAGGTTAGAATAATATTGAAGCATGTTTCTATTACAGATATCAACTAAAATAGATTTCATTTAATTGTGTTAAAGTTTTTAGCACCAATATCTAATTTTAAGGTTATCAAGAAGCTACTCTTCTCAAAACAGTGACAAAATTAGAAGATATAAACATTCACATAAACATAAAGCTTTAGGTTTGTCACTTCCAGCAAAGTAAATCAACTTTTTTAATGACACCTCATGCTTAAGGTTCTCCTCAAATCTACTGACCAATCAAATGTTCTCTGCTAGAAATATTCCTCAGAGATTTCAGTCCATATTGACATGATAGCATCACACAGTTGCTGCAGATTTGTTGGCTGCACATCCATGATGTGAATCTTCTCTTCCACCACACCCTAAAGGTGCTCTATTGGATTGAGATCTGATAACTGTGGAGGCCATTTGAGAACAGTGAACTCATTGTCATGTTCAAGAAACCAGTCTGAGATGATTCGTGCTTTATGACATGGCACGTTATCCTGCTGGAACGTAGCCATCAGAAGTTGGGAACACTGTGTCATAAAGTGATTGACATGGTCAGCAACAATAGTCAGGTAGGCTGTCGTGTGTCACAATGCTCAGTTGGTAACTAATGGGTCTAAATTGTGCCAGAAAATATTCCCCCACCACCATTACACCACCATCAGCAGCCTGAGCCAATGATGCAGGATGGATTCATGCTTTCATGTTGTTGAGGCCAAAATTCTGACCCTACCATCCAAATATCGCAGCAAGAAATTGAGACTCATTAGACCAAGCAATGTTTTTCCAATCTTCTATTATCAATTTTGGTGAGCCTGTGCAAATTGTAGCCTCAGTTTTCTGTTCTTAGCTGACAGGAGTGGCACCCGGTGTGGTCTTCTGCTGCAGTAGAACCATCAGCCTCAAGGTTGGACGTATTGCGTTCAGAAATGCTCTTCATCACACCTCGGTGGAAATTTGTGTTAATGTTGCCTTTCTATCAGTTGAATCAGTCTGGCCATTCTCCTCTGACCTCTGGCATCATCAAGGCATTGCGCCCATGCTCGATTTGAACTGCAGCAGATCGTCAAAATCAGAAGATATACAATGTACTTTTTTTGGAAATGACATTGTAAGGCTCAAAGTCAATGGAATGAAAGCTAAAATAATAGAGCTATGACTTCTGTTGTATATAAACGGTCACACAGACAAAACTTTTTGTCATTGTGAGATATAAAATCAACATTAGGAAATATAAAGTCAAACCTACACATATTTATATCAAATATCTGGGAGATTGTAAAGGTGTGGAAGTCACAAAATACACATTGCAAATAGCCATGTGTCTCACCTGTCCACTTTTGATTTAATCACTTTAGACAGATTTTGATACCACATACGAGGTGTTATTTCATCAAATAACCAAGTGAGTGTGTGGTGTGTGTGTGTGCGTGTGTGTGTGTGTGTGTGCGCGTGTGCGCGTGTGAATGTGTTTTGAAAGCAAGAATCTGTCCCCTGTCTGAGAAAAGGAATGACTTTCAACCCCCCAAAGCTACATCTGAACTTTTCACAAACACCTTCTGACGGCCTGTTCCTCACAACATTTACACAGCCTTTACAAAAACCTTCACAGTGTATATGAGATTACAGCTTTCAACCTTTATCAGCTGAAAAATACCAGACGAATACAAATGCAAACAACAATAAATGCACAGCCAATCAAAACTCAAAGAAACAGCTAATTGTTACTGCACAAATCAAGCAAGCGTCCACTGCACTACCCTACTCAAATAGAGAGGAGAGCATGTTTGTGTGTTCTGCTCCCACTAATTTCACAGACAGATTTGGTGGTACAGATGCTCGGGCACCCTGTCCCTCCTAATGAATATTCAGGACATCAATATGAATATTAACACTATTGAAGATGGAGTCATACAAATACAACATCCAACTTGCAATAGTGACAGGAACAAACTGTCTCCGTATGCAGAGAGAGTACACACACACACACACACACCACACACAACACACACACACACACACCACACACACACACACACAACACACACACCACACACACACACACACACACACACACACACCTGAATACACACACAAACACAGAAAATCTTCTTTTGATAAGCTTTTTCAATAATAACAGTTGTTAAACTTATCAACTGTCCAGGACTGGGTCAAAACTAAATGGCAGTATATGCTGTATATCATTCTGTGCAGGGAAATACACACCTTGAATATACTCTGACCAGGTACAGCCTAAATATTCTCTCTCCAGACCTACTAACAGACATCAGTCAGCAGAGGCTTGACTTAGAATCTGCCTCAATAAAAGCCTTCAATCTGAACTATACATGAGCTTCAATAAATAAGTTAGAATGGCAGAACATCTGCAAAATTCACGACACTGAACACAGAATCTCCAGGACAGTAAGTGTAATCTTACTATAAAAGAGAAACTTGAAGTGGCTGTAATTATATTGCTGAATTATATACATGCATTGCATAATATTGCAAAGCCAGGTTTTGAATAGAAGCCATTAAAAGTTCACAACTGGAGGAGGTTATCTGCTCTGTGTGAAGTGACAGACAACCAATTCATATTGCTTATTAGAATTTATGGTATAAAGGGCTGTATTAATCTGGGGTCGCCACAGTGGAATGAACCGCCAAACTTATCCAGCATAGGTTTTACGCAGGGAATGCCTTTCCAGCCGCAACCCAACACTGGGAAACACTACGACCAATTTAGCTTATTCAACTGACCTATACCACATGTCTTTGGACTGTGGGGGAAACCGGAGCACCCAGAGGAAACCCTCGCGAACATGGGGAGAACATGCAAACTCCACACGGAAATGCCACAGAAATGCAGAAAATCCTTCTAGCTATAAGACAAATCGTGTTACCCACTGCCACCACAGTGACACCCACTGAATTTAAACAAACAAATTAAATTTAGCAATGTTCAACTTAATTTGTTTGTTTAAATTCAGCCCAAATAAATTGTTTACACTTACATAAATTTAGTTAAAATTCAAAGGAAATTCAAGGAGTCATCTTTGAATCTTTTATTTTCAGTGTGTGTGAAGTGACAGAGCACAATTCGTATTGCTTTTTAGAATTTAGGTATAAAGGACCATTACAAAATCTGAATTTTAAAATGTCTATCCATATGATGTAATTGCTTGACACAAAGTCTGTATGTAAAAATGTCTGTATTTATTTATTTGGTTTATTTATTTATTTGTTTGTTTTAAAATGACTTCGACTGTACGATTAATCGAAATCAAATTGCAAATCACGATATGAAACGTTGCGATTAGCTTATATAATTTCCCCCACCCAGAGAAATTGCTTGACTGCCATCTGTGTGTGATAGTCTAGCCAATTGAGTGAGCACACTTTCGTTCTGCCCAATCAGAATTGGGCAACCAAACTATGCTGAATGCCCACTATAAAGCAAACAAACGGGAAAGTGCGGACAAGTGGGATGATGGCATCTGCCCCTTCGGAAGCATTAATATACGATATTTAAATCAAGAAAAACATCATGTCTGTAATATGGGAATATGTTTGGTTTCAGCCACAGACACAAAACAAATTGTTCCCACAACAGGGTGAAAATACAACAACCAGCACATAAAAAGCACCAGAGGCAGCTATATGAGGAGCGTCTTGCTAAAAATCAACTGAAAGTATTGCTAGTGACCCTCAATCTAGTAGCTAGCAACAGCAAACTACAATTTCAGAGTTGTTTTGCAGCTTTTACACCATATGAAAAACATCATGAAGCACCAGAAGATAACTAACTCACTACTGTTTGCTCTAGAGAAAAATTTGTTCTCTTATTCTGAATATTTAAAAACAAATTTGAATTAAAAGTCGGAGTAATTTAATATCTTTTCAGTTCCTTTTTTAACTAACACTCACTGCATTTAGCAGTAATAAGCTACGATATAGAATATTTGAGCTGAAAGCTCAACTGCAAAATTAAATAGCAAATCAAATTGAAATCGCAATATCTGTTAAAAAAAAATAAGTAAAACAAAAGTTAGATATTTACCCTTAATTGCACAGCCCTAGGTGGTTGGCACTGTCACCTCGCAGAAAGTAATTTCTCTGTGAAGTTTGCATGTTCTCCCATGTTTGTGAGGGTTTTTCTCTGGGTGCTCCGGTTTCCCCAACAGTCCAAAGACAAGTGTGGTATACAGTAGGTATGCATTGTGGTATAAACAAAATTGGCCGTAGTTGGTATGAGTGTGTATTATGAATGAGAGAGCGTTTGGGTGTTTCCCAGTGTTAGGTTGAGGCTGGAAGGGCAACCACCGCATAAAATATATGACAGAATAATTGGTGGTTCCTACCCCTGTGGCAACCCCTGATAATTCAGGTACTAAGCTGAAGGATAGTGAGACAAAAATAGCAGTGGGTTTGATTAAAAAAATAAACACAATGACCTTATTTTCTTACATTATAATATAGTTTAATTTTAAGTATATCTGATTTTCCATTAAATAAACAGTTAGAGCAGTTTGTTAGCAACACCAAGAAACATAGATTTGATATGGGCAGTAAACGCCAAGAGCTTAAAAATGTTGACACTGAACTTAATATAAGTGGACTTTAAATAAAAGCCTCTTCTGAATGCAGAAATGTACTGTTTTACCATATTAAATTATCCGTAGCAAAAATATCTGAGTGCATGTTTAATGGTCAACCAACTGCTTGTCCCTGTTTAAATGAACTCTATGTGTCTTTCAGCTGTGTTCAGAAGATCAGTGATGTGAAGCGTGAGGAAGAGGAGAGGCTGAGGAGTAAGAACGAGGCCCCTCTGAATCTCCCCCAGATCAATCCCGTTCGCGTCTCTTCCAGCGTTTCCGTCAGCAGAAGGAGGCCCGCCTTGCTGCTGTACGGCCCAATTCTGAAGACTCTGATCTTGAGAAGGGTCAAATCCACCATGAAGTCATCAGCCAAGATGTGATTAGCCACCACAAGCATCGTTACTGTAACAGAGAGTCCAGCTACACCCATCCCATCCCACTTCATCAAAAACCGCACCCTAGGTCCATTCGACCAGGCGAAGCTTAGTGCCCCTGCCCCAAATGCCCCCCGCATGTCTGAACCACGCGCACGAGGATGGGCAAGGTTCAGGGAGAGCGTGGCAAAGCCTGAGAGCTGGGGAAATGTTCCGAAAGCAGAATCCATGGAGACTCTGCCTGAGCGGAGTAGCTCCGCAAAGATTTCAGAGCCCAGCGGACTCAAGAAGACACCCTGTGATAGCGGCATCACCAAAAGTGACCTACGGCTGGATGAGGGTGGCATCCGCACCCCTGTAGACCGCAGTCCAGTTCAGCTTGATGGAAAATCTCCCCCAATCCCGCCCATTCCCACCATTCCCGAACACACACTGCATGCCTCGCTCCTGGAGCTCCGTACTGAACTCAAAGAGGAACTGTCTGTGCTTGGGAACCGAATGGTAGCGCTGGAGGCGCAGGTCGCTGAGGTGCTGAGGTTGTTAAGAAACAGAAAGTCTCCAACCTCACCCATGTCGCTCTTCCAGATCTCACGGCCACACAGCGCCAGACACGGACAAGGAGGACATGTTCCCTTGAAGAAAATGAGGTAAGAATATTTATTCTTGAAAAGGGAAACTATTGAGACTTCCTCTGAGAAGAGAAGAAATGGAACCACTTCTGACATCTGTGCCAGCAAAAAGCATGACAGACTCTGTCTGTGTGAGTGAGAGTGAGAAAGAGTGAGGGAAAGGATGGAATAAGACACTGGAAAGGAGGAGAGGATGTCTTATCCCAAGGCAGAGCATCTGCAATACCAAAGTGATGGTGTGTTGGTTGTCACACGGAGACTCTTTGTGTGGAACTGCTCCCTGTTTTAGTCCTGCGAGGCTGACAGACAGTGAGAGCTCTTGCCGCAGGGCCCACTCTGACTGATGGTTGTCATGGCAATGCACCGTCCCCAAATGCAAGTGCGGACCCTTCAAGATCCAACTCATGTAGCAAGTCTTCCCCTCTCTCTTTCGCTCTATCACACACACCCGCTGTTTATGCTCTGCACTTTTTCTGGTGCAGAGATCTTTTTCTGCACTCCCATCCTGCTGGTTAACTCACCGCCGAATATTAGCCTTTTTCAGGAATCATAGCTACGCGTCTTGCGCAGATATACGGCGGTGTGCATTTGAGCTGCTAGACGAAAAGATTGAAGAAAGCACAAGAGTATCCAGGAACCACGGAAACCACTAGACAGCTTCGGTGATCACTTAGTAGACAAATGTGTTTGTACAATGACAAAGTCAACTACTATCCCAAGAGTTGTACACATTACAGGAGAAACTAATGAGCTCTGTAGGGGTTTTATAGTGTAACAGCTGTTAAGACCCTTTCCATGACTTGCGTCAATGCATCTCTCAACAAAATAAAAAATTATATCTGACAACAGTGGTTTAACAGATGCTTAGGAATATTAGTACCATATCGTTGTGGGATAATATTACGGTTTAGTTTTTTCGACACATATCAGCCAACATTTAATATTGTACAGTATATTTATCTTATGTTTAGGTAACATTGGCTGTCGTTTAATGCTCACTTGATCGTTAAAAACACATATTCAACAAGACTGTTAATTGCAATCTGTAGCAAATTTCTGAATGATTTTTTTTCAGTGTCCGTTATGTTGTGAGGCCTAACTTCACATTTAGTATTTAAATATGCTGTTGTTTTATGATTTATTTTGTATACATAAAGCATTTAATTTTTATCATTATCAGTTATTAGTCATAGTTTTTATGGCTTTTATCATTATCCATCAGAAAATTTACATTGGTTCATCCCTATAATATTTTTAGTCTGGTCCAGTATAAGAGTGAGTGAACAAAAAAGGGCAAAGACAGACCTTTCATTACTACAATTATTACAACACATCTAATAATATATTTTTTCTATTAATAGACATTTCAATGTGGTCATGTCATTGGCCCATGAACATTTCCTGCTTGTTTTCAAACTATTTTAAACTGTAACAAAAGGCAATTCAATCATAACTTAATGTTAAAACAGCTGTCATAACATTACTTATCAATATGTGGCTCTTGGTGGATTCTGAAAAGCTATAGAAATTAAACATGTACAACAGGAAATACGTTGGGACCATTGTTGTTGTTTACATCCTTCAAAATGGTCTATATACTCAAAAAATTGCCCATTGCCTCTGCCCTTAAACCTTATATTGATATTCCTTTGTTATTTTAAGCATTGTGTTACAGTGTGTGATCTTTGCATCAGAGGCAAATGCTGTAGCATGATGTTTAATCATTGGTAGATGTTGAAGCAAGTCATGTGAAAGGATCTTCATCTCCTCTGGTCTACATGAAGCATAGTCAGACAAGGTCATTAGTGACTTGTTGGGCTGCAGTTTTATAAAATAACAAATGAAAGAACTAGTGAATTGAAAAGACGAATGTTGATTCTTTATTAATGATTGGGTCTTCCAGAAAGCACACATATTACTGTTGGCACACTATTATTGTTATTATTCAGACCTGTAGTGCATTGTAGCTGTGTTTTTCTAAATGAAATGATGGATGTAATCAATACACACGGTTTTTTGGTCACAAAATCACAGTTCATCATAACAGTTAAGGTGTGGTCACATTAGTGCAATTTTGGTAAAAATGTCCTTTGTTAAACATACAGATGTTTGAAGCTATTTTTGCTTGGCTTTTTGCACAAGTTGTAATATTAAATGTGATTCTGTTAAAAAATAAAGACAGGTGTGTTTAACAAAATCATCTACAACTGATTGACAATGCCTGTCTCTCACTAAAGGGCTAGTTCACCCAAAATTCTGTCATTTACTCAAACTTTACTTGTTTAAAACCTACGAGTTTCTTTCTTCTTTTTAAATGAAGATGTTTTCAAAAAAAATTGTAGCTGGATTTCTGGTAGCTGACACCCATTTACTTCCATAAAAGTTAATGGGTCCCAGCCAAGGTTAAAATTGTTTTGTATTTTTCATTTGTTTTAGTTTTTATTTCATTTTGACTTTTTGTTGTCAAATTCAGTTAGTTTTAATTAGTTTTTAGTGATAGATTCACTATTTTTTAAATTAATTTTAGTTTAGTTTTTTTTACTTTATGTTAAGATTTTTGTTAGTTGTTATATAATAAAAACTCAACCAAAGATAAGCTAAAATTTTATTTTGACAAAAGAACACTACCATCTACCCATACTCAAATTCAAATACAACAGCCCACAAGAAAGCCGTAAGTAAAATATGTGTGCAAGGCTGCTTATGAGGTTATACACAGTGGTTATGTGGAGTTCGGATCTTTAAGGCGAACCGGATCTTTTGTGACAATCTTCCCATGTTTGAACTCAACATATCAAAAATATGTTGTCAGCAATCATACTTTCAGTCAGTTAAAACATTAATATGACCTGAAAAGTTACTTACAATTACGTTTTGCAACCCAACTGTAGCATGATTCGCTTATTTTGCCATTACGACTTTCGGTTATGAAATAAACATACGTTTCCCCTTAAATCCTCTCATTTAAGCCCTCGGTTTAAAAGTACTGCAGTCGTTCAAGTTTAGTTCAGTCACAGCAGGCGGTCATGTACTGATTGTGTTTGATTCACCATCTGTAAGTTGTTTATGGATGTGCTTAACGTTACTGGAGACGCGAACCGTTTCAAATGATTCAGTTCGATTTGGCGAATTAGTTCAACCGGTTTATTTAGAAGATCTGGTTTAAAAGAACGATTCGCGATCACAAAAACAGAAATAAAACCCATCATTGGGCACAAATGTGTTAAATGAATACTTTTAAATGTCTTCTCGGGTCGTATTTAATGTCGCCGTGCTGCTGTAGTGTCCACTCGTTGTTTTTGTCGCGGGTACAATTGCGAGGATGACTGGAGGAACAGCTTGATCAGGCCAGGCATCAGGATTACTAACTCTGAGACGTCGTACGGGTCAAACACCTGTCATTTAACTGGCAGCGTGGAGCAAATTTACTCCTATAAGCCTTACAACATGTATCAAATACATTTACAAAGACGAAAACGAAAGACGTTTTTGCTATATTTTCAGTTAGAGTTAGTTTTTATATAAAATACAGTTTCAGTTCTAGTTTAAAAAACTCGTTTTTATTTTTATTTCAGTTAACGAAAATGTTTTTCAATTGTAGTTTCTTGCCCCCTTTGTTTTCGTCAACTATAACAACAAACCAGCCTTCCTCAAAATATCTAGTTTTGTGTTCAACAGAAGAAAGAAGCTCATAAAGGTTTAAAACCACATGAGGGACAGGGAATGGTTTACTGTTTATTTTTGGGTGTACTATCCCTTTAAGAATTATTGTTAATATCAAAGTCTGTATGGAGAATATGAATGAACCTGACTGCTTCATTCTATTAGAGTAACTGATGATGTGACCACACATTACAAGATCATTTCACTATTACAGCAAACATCTAAAAACACAACAAATCTCAGGAACGCAGAGAGGTGACGGTCAGAGAGCTGAGAGCATTCTGACCCTTTTCCTGGATGTTTTTACATATTCACTGCTGCAGATGTGGCATTATTTTTCCACCAGCCCTGTTATAATGCGTTCATTAAAAACAAACAAACAAAAAAAAAACTCTTGGCTTTTTCAACAGGGGTGACTGGGGCTTGAAGTCAATAGCCTTAAAAAAAGGCTTTTTAAAAAACAGGTTTCCACTGGGATCCATATGAAATGTTTCTTTTTGTCTGGGTAAAACTGATGTCCAGTTGCCTGTTTTTGTTTTGTAGATAAAAAAGTAAAAGCCAATACAACATTAAGAAACATTGAACAGCTAGTCCCAGTCTCCCCTGTTTATTATATTATATAAGGCTCCTAATGCAAGTTAAGAGTTAATCCGTTAATCACAGAGCCAAGATATAAATAGCTGTTTATTTGCCTCTCTTTTCCAGCATCCTCCCCCATATCAACTCCACCTTGATTTCCATAATGAGGTCCAGAGGGGAACAGAGCGAGTCTCATGCTTTTAGCCCCTCTATTCTCAACGCCACCAAACCAGACTATCTTCATCTATAACATACTACAAGCAAGCACTATACATATAAATATACCATACGTTATATATCGAGCACTATATCTTGATTAATTGCATCCAAGACAAATGTTTGTATTTACATAATATATACATGTGTACTGTATATATTTGTGTTTGTGTGTGTGTGTGTGTGTGTGTAAATACACATATATACACAAGCATACAATACATAAAATAAAAAATATACAAAAAATATACAAATATATTTATTTTACATATAATTTGTATTATATATACACACAGTACTAGGGCTGCACATTATATCGTTTCAGCATTAATATCGTAATGTGAACATCTGCAAGTCACAGAATAAGCAATGTTGAGTCTCAGTTAGTTTATCAGGAGCTACAGATTACATGTGATTTGTAGCATCACCACTAAGTTTAACCATAATAGAGTGAAACTATTATTTGCATGCGTTTTTTCAACATTTCAAGAGAGTTAAAAAAATTTGGCTGCAAAAAATTATAATGTTGAAAAGTGTGATAATGATTAATTGTATTTAATCATTTAGATGGAATGTAACTGAATTCAAACTGAAAAGAAGATTATTTTACTTATCCCATTGGCAGAGAATTGTGCTTGTTTTAAGTAAAAACTCTTAATTTTCACTTATTTCTTCTGAAGGTGAAAATAAAACAATATTTATACCTGATCTAAGAACATTTTTGATATTTGGACTACAAACAAGAACATTTCAGTACTGTGATTATTCAATTTCAATACCTCAACACATTTAGACTCCCCAGCAGACAATTGTCAAAAATGTACGGTATTCATAATGCAGTAAATATACTGTAGCAGAAAATTCAAATATTGTGATTTTTTACCAATATCATGCAGCCCTAGACAGTACAGACAAATATATCTAGTAATATGAACTTTTACTTTGGATGCTATTAATCACCTGAAGAGAGCAATGCCCACCATGGTTTATCAACAATTTTGAAGTAGTCAGAGTGCAGAGTGTGTGTGTGAGCCCAATGCAGGAGTGCATTAGCTATGCAGTTTAACGCCAGCATATTACTCTATTCTTAACCATGACACACATTCAGAATTAATCCACACAGTAAAAAAAAACTTAACTATTCTGAAACTTGACCATCACACATGGGTAGGAACAGCATTTAAATCCGTAAACAAAGCAGCACGTGTCGCGTTTTTAACATGGATTTAACATGCTGTTGATGACTCAAACAATGTCCCCTTAGCATTTAAAATGACTGAGCAAATGACACTTAATGACAGTTGTCATAAGCATGCATTTATATCATGACATGTGTCAAATGATGATTATAAAAGTGTTTGAGTCTATGATCTGCTACAGAATGTCGCTTCACTCCTATGGGGTATCTGAATTTGATATTTTCACCTTTAACATAAAGATTGACTCTGTGTTCCAAAGAAAGACTGAAATAATAACACTGTTGAAAACAATAATGTTGACAGAACATTGTTATATTAGATCATAAGACAGACATGAGAGTAATGGCAGATTATATTTCTTGTCTGAAGGTATTTAGGAGGGGATTCACACACATACACACACCTTGAGTCCATACAAGCGTAATTTGATTTTCTTCTGTGTGCAGAGCCATTACAGGTCGACTAAATCAGTTTAAAAGAGACAATCACTCGCCTTTATTGAATTATCTTCTTTCTGTTCTGTGCTTTCACTCATTTACAATTCACTCTGTCATCTATCATCATCACCACATCTCTCTCTCTCTTCACTGGAGCTGGTAAAACCTTTCCATCTAGCTATGCTAATAGCTAGGCCCACACAGAATCTGCGACCGCAGAATTCCGCAGATTTTTAGCCCATCATTGATTCCGTTTATTTACTTTTCTAAATGTGTGTAAATTTATATTTATTCAGTTTTTAAATGAATTTCAGTATGATTATTGACTAATATGAAAATGTTAATATAATCTATTCACAATACAGTTTGTAAAGTATATTTTCAGTCTATTAGTAGATACATTTTATAGAAGACTTGCTTTGTTTACCAAATAAAGTGGATCTAATTGGATTTGCGTTGTAAACATTAAATACAAGTTAAAAAGGTGTTACTTTTTAGTTCATATATTAAGGTTTTAGTTATCATACTCCCAAAATTATTCCGCATAAATCTACAGATCTTGTACAAAATTCTATGCAGAAATAGCAAAAAATGTCCTTAGATTCCATCTGGCCCTACTAATAGTTAAAGTGTGTCTGATACTGAATGCTTTATTTACAATATAGTCTTGAGCTTTTAACTGCTGGACCAGACCAATGCATGAAATACAGCCATTTTGACATTTGGAGGTCTAAAACGGTTGACTGAATCAGTGATGTTTAGTTAGAGCTTCTCCAATGACACATTTGACTGTTCAGTGTCTACAGCATTTTGCCTAGACAATAAAGAGAACCACCAGCAGTTAGAAGTGTCAGCTGTGTGGTCTATTGAGCTGAGTTGACAAAACTGATTTCTTGATTTTATTCAATACTGATGAATACTTATCGCACAATCCTAATCTTTGCTGTATTGATGCATAAACAAAACTTACTGTCATCCAGTAATCATGATAAGCTTTGCATGCTTTGTTGTCTTTAATATGGAATGAAGCCATTTATAAAACGTTTCGATTTTTGTTGATGACCAGTCAATCAATCTCCTTCATGCCGTGTCTCCTGTACAGAACAGAAAGGGTTCAGCTTGCCAAACTGACAAATCTTTGATCGCTAGCAGTGTCTCTGAAATGCTGGGGTTCTCAAACTTTTCAGCCCACAGCCCCCAAAATTACAATGCTAATGATTCATGACCCCCAATATGAGGTGGTTATAAATACACACCATTGGGTTCTGACACACCGGCGCACATATACCAATACACCCAAGTCTATTTATCATTTAATTTTGAAGAACGCCACTCGGAGACCATCCTCCATGTTCAGTTGTGGCCTGTATTTATGTTTAACGTACATGAGTGCCGTAAAGATGTCAGAAAGTTTAACCTGGTACCTTAAATCAGTGTGCAGTGTCTTTAATAGTACAAAATCACCCATGGGATCGCAAAAAATTGGAAGGCTGATGGCTTTTATTTGCATGCTGTTTTTTTTATGTAACTAGTAACTACTATTTTTTTCTTCTGTTTGTTACGGATAAAATATGGTAATTCTAGTAGTTCAATAAAATAATAGGATTTTTGGAAATCCTAAGCGAGTCCCGTCATTGAGAACGTCTTTGAGAACCACTGTGCTAAAGGAAGTTAGAAGTTACGCGGCTGTAGGACGCCATTATAAATAAATATATGAAAATCAATGGTTTCATTCTATAATACTGGACTTATTTTTCATGAAGATTTGAACACTCAGTCCTTAAACAAAAGAGAAAACTGTGAAATGTTAACGCCTGTCTGAGAAAAGTGTATAAAGTGTGTAGTGAGGGGTCTTACAACCTTAAAACATCTATAATAATTGTAAAAAATAAAACAGACTACTTTGTGGATTTTGTCTATTGCAGGTTATTTTTAGAATGTAACTCCCACGTATAACGAGGAATCACTGTATATCAGTCCTTTTTCAATTACATGCTTGTATTAGCACTTAATCCCAATAGTGAACTCCTCTTTCTTTCTCCTACAGCTCTCCTCTACGCCACCATCTTTGGTAACGTGACGACCATCTTCCAGCAAATGTACGCCAACACCAATCGCTATCATGAGATGCTGAACAGCGTGCGGGATTTCCTCAAACTCTACCAGGTTCCCAAAGGCCTAAGTGAGAGGGTTATGGATTACATCGCCTCCACCTGGTCAATGTCCCATGGCATCGATACTGAAAAGGTGAAAGCTCAACTCCAATTACCCAGCATGCAGCTGTCCTATGTTTTTATGTGTATGTGTGCGAGTGTCTCTGGCTAAGTATTTTAAACATTGGTGTGATTCTTTAGCGAGATGCATCCTCACGCGGTGTGTTTAGACTCGTCCTGTCGTTTAGACTCTATCCACAGGGGGGGGAACAGCATGACTCTGTGGATATGATGTCCCCGTTGGGCGGACATTGTCAGAATGCTCCAGCTGTCTCCTCTGTTTGGTGATTTAGCCGTCTCATCACACACAGACTCACACTGTTCTCCCCAGAGCCATGTCTCTATGTCTCGGTGACAACCACATGCAGGAAAGGAGATGCTCTGGAAAAGTGAGGGGCTGCTGGGAATGGCAGCTCGGGGACAAGTCACACGCTAACGCGCTCAGATGCACACATCTACACCAGCCGGCATGTGTGTCTTTTACCTCTGTCTGTCTGTGTCAGCCTTCTAGCATGCTTCATTGGCATGACAGTAAATACGCACTTGTTTTTAGTAGGAAAGAAATATGATTAGCGATGTCAGTTTCATATGCTGATTTATTACAATTAACTCTTTTTTTTTCAGATAAGCATTAAATGTATTTAATGATGCCCCCTGGCTTGCAAAACATTAATATAAGATGTTTTTAAGCAATACATTCACTACAAAGAACTGTTAAAGTTAGCAAGAAATGGAAGCTAATGCTTAAAAAACTAGAGAACGAGACTTGGGCCCAATCCCAATTTTATTTTTGTACCCCCACCCCTTCCCTCTCACCTTGGCCCTTGAAACAGAGTGTAAAGGGAGAGGGCTTCAAAATGTACCCCTAGGAAATGGGACTGCACTACAACACCTGCACACGTCATCATATGTCATTGTGAGCTCTTGCCTCATATGAGATCAGACGATCGCGACTGCTGTAGTTATTCCAGTTGTGTTATTTTTTGGTATTTATCTTCAGAAAATCACTGAAGGCAACGATATCATGTATCATGATGATATAATGTGGCAATAAGATCATAACTGTACTTCACTGTAAAAAAATGCAGGGTTCCACACAATTAATTCATGTTGATCAACACAAATCGATTAAGTTACCTAACACTTTTAACCAATTTATGTGGATTGAACATAAAAATTAAGTTGTCCCAATAATATATAAAGAATTGTGTTGTGTCAGCTCATTTTTAAATTAGTTTGAACAAGCAAAATAAAATAATTATAAAAATTTTGAGTGTGTGCATTTACACCGTGGCCATGTTTATCTATGTAAACACAAAAACCACATAAACATTATACCAGAGACTGTAAAAAGCTCATTACCAGCCACTAGACTTTTCTGACAGGGTATTCGAGTGTCATCAAGTGACAGAATATTTTGGGACTGCTATAAAGGAGTTATTATTAGGGATTGTAGATATATTCTATATTTTAGCTTTATTTTAGCGTTTTCTGTTTTTAAAGCATGACGGTAAAACACGAATGCGATTATGAGTGTATTAAAACATACACTTGTTTGTTGTAAAAATTCATAATAATAACAAAAAAAAAAAAAACTAATTTGTGCATCTCCTGACTTCCGTGTGCAGCTATGCTGCCGTTGTAGATGGTGCATTCTGGGAAATTTTCGTACCCCATAGTTTTCGAGTGTAGTCCTGAAAAATCTCTCTTTCGAGGGCTATCTATTCCCATAGCCCTACGCCTTCAAGCTAAAGAGAATTGGGACCCCTACCCCTTCACGTGAATGTGCAAAATGAGGGGTAGGGGTAAGGATGAGTAATTGGGATTGAGCCTTGATTTTATCCATAGGGAATTGATCGGATCATTGTTATTTTGCTATTGCTGTGATCACATGTGAGTGACAATTTGTCCTCGCAACAAAAATCTATAGTGTAGATCTGCTATGAATAGACCTGCACACATTTCATATCAGGTCTAGATACTGTGGGTGAAGCTGTTGAAGGGTTTCAGAAAAACAAGTACAACTTGATATTTGCCAACAGATGTCCAGATGTTGATATGAGCAAGATGAAGAGTTTTGGAGGAAAAATAGCAATGCTGCCAATTGACACACAGATTGTAACCGTATAGGATATGGCGCTGTTGCATGAATAGATATACATAAATCCTGCAGCAGGCAAAGACTAAATAAAGTACTGTGCAAAAGTCTTAGGGCACCATTAAATTAGATGTTTTGGAAATGGTATAATGACTGTTTTTCAGTCCAGAAGTAGGCAGAGGCAGGCAGTATGGGATTTCCCCCAGCAAGCATTTTTTTGTGTGTTTAAAAGAAGTCTAATAGACTTTTAATAGATATCTAAAAATAAACAGCTTGGCTAAAACAAGCAAAGGTTTAGGCTGTCAGTGAAAATTTACTAAGATGATTATTAATGTATAAGAATAGCCAAAAACTAGACTATAGTAGTCATCAAATACACAGGAATGAATGAGAATTAGACATTTATTAGATGTGTTTAAAGATGCATACATCAAAATATAAACTCGGGGAAGTGCTATAAGATAAGGTGTACCTTAGGACAGTCTCTTCAAAAGAGTTGATGTTAGATGATGTTAATGGCAAAGGTTTTTACACTAAATACTGACTTTTGCTAGAATAAGCCATTTGGTTCTGACAGTTGTGTTTTTTAAAATGTTTGTTGACATATTTCCCCTGCTTTCTTTCAATGAAGGGAATAGAACAGACATATGGACAGTCATTAAAACTTTGCTTGTGGTGACCTAAGACTTTTGTGCAGTCCTGTATTTTCACATTTTATTTCCAATATTCCAGGAAAATTTGATCAAAACATGGCACCTTTAACCCTGTATAGGGTATATAACCCTGTACACTCATTTTTTTAAAATTATAACTATACGACTTAAGCCACGGTAATACTACACTTTTCGCCCCACAGACTTTCGTTCATACACATGCGACAGACCAGAAACGCAAGCTCGTGCGACAAGTTTCACAGTTCGCTGCATTGGAAAGGTCAAGCTTGGTGAACTTGGTGACCTGCAAAATCGCATTACATGATTGCATGAGATGAATAGGTGATCAAAACGTGATCTCTCTGTGCAGAAATTAAAAATATCAACCAATCACTCACTTTTTTAAATGTCCAATCATCTTGTTAAATCCCAATTTTTTGTTAGCCCTTTTCGAAGTGACATAAGACAGAAATTCGCATGCTCAAACTCTAGTGTGATCACAGCATTACATTGTAAACAATGTAAATGAAGTTACCATATTATACCATATACCATACCATATTCACAACAAAGCCATAGTTTGATGACGCAGGGAATGAATGTGGATTGATGGGAGTTTTCGTCTTCATGACATCCTACAGTTCTCGTGCAGAAATTATGTGCATGGATGATAGAGCTGCATGATTAATCGAAAAAAGATCGCGATCTCAATTCGACCTCCTAGACGATCTTAATCCAGCATTTCTACGATTCTGCCAATTATATTTTCAAGTTCAGAGAGAAAAGCAAGGAGGTGGCACAAGTCTTCACATTGTTTTACATACATTGTTCAGCAATGTGGACACCTTCAAATGATGTAAAAGTGTTTAGCATGCCAACACAGGACATGATCTGTGTCACTAGTTAAAATTGCTTATTCTCTAGATTTGACCATTCTTTGGAACATTAAGGATAATTTAAGTCACTATACTGTATATAGTCACATTTAGAACACTGTGTTCATATTTAACAAATCATACATATCGTGCCTTTAAATAGTAAGGTTGGATCAGAACAACCACTTCGCATCTGTAACAGCTCTCTCTTTCTTTCTCTCATATTACAGGTTTGCAGATCTGTCCTAAAGACATGCGCGCTGATATCTGCGTGCACCTGAACAGGAAGGTCTTCAAGGAACATCCTGCGTTTCGATTGGCCAGTGACGGGTGTTTGCGGGCTCTGGCCATGGAGTTTCAGACCATCCACTGCGCTCCGGGTGATCATTATCTACCATGCGGGCGAAAGTGTGGACAGCCTCTGTTTTGTGGGTCCGATCACTAGAGGTCATTCAAGACGACGAGGTGGTCGCCATTCTGGGTAAGAGCAAATCTGACTAGATTAGCAAGGTCAATTTGTTTTCTTCTCTGTATTGGTTAGGATTTTAGTCTCAGTTTACGCATCGTAACCTTTGACTATTCCTTTCTGAATGTTTCTATTTTTTAACGCCTTACGTCTGCTTGATCTTTTCCTCTACTCAATGACCCGACATCCCTCTGTCTTGGTTTAGTCCCCTATGGGAGGATTATTTCCCTCCACAGAGCTTCTATGTGATCATGTATCCTGAGTGTCAGAACCACTCCTCTATAGTGTCCAGTACATCCCTTTTGTTTCTTCTAATATTCTGAACCCTCTTTGATCAAGATGTCCAAGTTATTCCCGTTCTCTGTGCATAAGACATTCAGAGAACATTAATAAAATAAAACAAAGAGAAAAAGTTCATACTGGAGCATAATGCTTGTTTAAAATGCAAAATATGGCCTAAGCTGATGATAAAAAGTAACAATAAAGAGATATCTGAAAAGTTATTCAACTAAAGCGTGTTTTAGGATTCTCTGTAAGTATCAGTTCATACTTTTCTGGCAATAATTCACTTGGAAGCATTCCAGACTGCTTACTGTAGACTTCTTTTGACTTCAGTTCAAAAACACTTTTTTCTTTTCACACCAATGAATGGACCGTGAAGGTCTATTCCTCTATAAAGTAATAAAGAACAAGTTAATCAATTATGTATGGTGTAATTTCTACAGCTATTCAAAATTATGAAGGTTCTTTAAAAGTAATTGTTCAACATAATGGCTCCATTTCTCATGGAATCTTTAAATTGCATGTTATACTAAAAGATATTTAGATTAATAAAATGTAATTCATACTTTCTAAGAAAAGAAATGGTCACACTTTACAAAAAGGTACCATGATAACAATGAATAATCCTTTTACAGCATTTATTTATCATAATTTATTAAAATCCAATGTTGTGCTTGTTAACATAATGTTTATGCAATGTGAGTTAATAAACTATCAATAGCCCCTTTCACACATACAGACCTTTCTGGTAAATTACCGGCAATTACTGGAAAAAAACAGGCCCTTTTTGAAAATACTGGTAAATTCGTTCCGGAAAGAGATGTTGTAACATTACCGGTAATTTGGCCGGAATGCTGCTCTGTGTGAACACAGAAGGAAAATTGCCAGAAAAAAGTGCGTTCACATTTAGAAGGCGCTGACGTGAGACGTCTAGTCCAACCAATCAGAACATTCAGACACATTCACATCCGCTATTAAAATAAAAAGCCTTCAAATATTTTTTCCAGACCCATTTAGCTGCTAGTTGTTTGTCAGATATTGTTTCTGTGTTTCTCTTAATGCCAGCTGTCTAAAAAATTATCGATAAAATGCTTATGATAAACAACTGTTAGTTTACCTTCAAGCTGTGCTTCAGCTGCATGACACACTTACACGTGAAGGAGTGCTCCGGTGTTACAGTTTAACTGGTGACCCTTTCTGTTCACTTTTGCAGATTTGTCACTTTTTCACAGCTGCAAAACATGCCCATACCAATTAATACCAATTATTGCTTGGTGTCAGTGTCATTGTTGCTTTCAATATTTGTGTGGCAGAACAGTATATAACCAAAATTTATCTAAAAATTTTTTTTAATATATTTATATAATATTGTAATATACATATCATTAACTAGATTCGAACTCGTATTATCAAAAGGTTTAGAACAGGTGTCAAGAGGTCATTTCTGGTTATGATGTCAGAATTTACTGGTATTTTGGAATACCTTGAGATGTGTGAACAGTCTTTGTCGGAAAAAATTAACAGCGCTTTTGCAAATTAAGTCGTTCTGAATATTTTCTGGATATTTACAGGTATCACTGTGTGAAAAAGGCTTGTGACCGTCTTTGTTTATTAACTAATTTTAACATAATATGAATAATAAATAAATACTGTAATAAATGAACTGTTCATTGATTGTTCTTGTTAGTGACATTAACTAACATTAACTAATGAACAAGGGTGTAGAATTAGCATGGGCGGAGGGGACCTGTCCCCACCAATATACACAGATTATTAAAATTGTCCCCACTAATAATTTAGTCGCCTCCAAATAAAATAATGCTTTGTGGAAATTTTCCAGTCAGGCTTACTGTGCAAGACTCAGATGAGACATGGAAGTGAGTCATTTAAAGTCAAGTTCGCTACAAGTCCACCATAATAGTAACCATAGATGTGCATTTAATAAAAATAATGTTTCATTAGTCTCCACGACAATTATGAAAAAACAACATTGAGATAAAATGGTTATTGTGTCATATGCCTCCCCCTTTCCAGAAGTCTGCATTTATTCTTTGTCAAACTAAAATTATGTTTTACTTTTGCACCATAAGACATGCTTGATTTAATGTTGTTTTTATTACTAATTCTATTTGATTTATTTATTGATTTATTAAAGTTTTTTTAAAGTGCGAAATAAAACATGTGCTGTTCTGTTTTGCGTAGTCAGAGAAGGAAAAGAACACAGACATGTAAAGTCTTCTTTTAGCTTAAAGTGCATAAATGGCAATATTATACTTGCAAAAAATGTGTTCAGATGCGGTGGCAAGTGATTATGCACAAATAAGCCCTCAGTAAACAGAAGTCTTTATTAAGCTACCTTTTTGTCAGACATTCCTTTAACTTTAGTTTTTAAATGTAAAGTTACATTTAAATTTTACAGTTTGGTTGGTTTCAAATTGGATCCGCACCAATATCAAAAGCAAATCTACACCCTTGGCCTCATTGTAAAGCTCATCTATTAACACATGGTTCTTAAAAGAATGCTTTATCATTTTTTGGAAGCTTCATCTTCAAGAGTGTATGTGGTCTTTAAGAGTGTGTTTTGGTCATGCTGGACAAACTGCAGAAAGGTTTCTATCACTTCATAATTTTCTTAGTTTAGATAAATAAGAAAAGAATAAAAAGGCAAACATCGATCTGAGGTCAGACATGTGACTTGTAGATGCAGCATTTGTCATTTCCAACATCTGTCTGTTTGTCCCACAGCACGGAATTAGGCTACTTCGCCTCATGAAGCCATAGAGCTGAGCATCTAATTGCTATATTTTTCTCTGTTGACAAACTAACGATGCTTTGCCAAATTTGGCTCTCTGCCACCGCTGTTAAACTGATTTAGGATCAGCCTGAAAGGCCACAAATTTTCTCTTTTGCTTCTTAAATGTACACACACACACACACACACACACACACACACACAATGAAGCCAGAAAAAAGGTTTATTGATTTGACCACTTTTGTGTCAGAGGTCAATGTACGTGTCCTCTGGACTACTCAATAGCATACTGTGACCTGCAGATCTGTAATGACACCACTGCACACATTACTGATTCTCTCTTCACTTTCACCGAAAATCACAGTCAAGAGAGCGGTGACATCACCCTTATTGCTGCCGTTTATTCTTCATTAAACATGTGTGGAGTTCTCCGGGTGCTCCAGTTTCCCCCAGTGTCCAAAGACATGCGGTATAGGTGAATTAAAACAAAACTGGCCATAGTGTAGGAGTGTGTGTGAATGAGAGATTGTCTCAGTGATTCTCAGTGCTGGTTTGCAGCTGGAAGGCATCCAACACATAAAACATATATCAGAGTAATTGGCAGTTCATATCTCTGTGGCGACCCCTGATAAATATAGTTAATTAACCCAAAACTGAAAATTCAATTATAATTTAATAACCTTCACTTGTTTTCTTTTTTGAACAAAAAAAGGCCCATTGGCTTCGATAGTAATTGTTTTTTTTTTCTCTGGGTGTCAGAGGTTACCAGTTTCTAACATTCTTCAAAATATCTTCTTTAGTGTTCATACAAAAACCCTAACTGGACTGAAACACTTAATAATAAATAAATTTTTATTTTTGGGTGAGGTACCTTTTTAAGGGGAGTTTATCCAGAAATTAAATAGTATGAATGATAGTGCTGTCCTGCGGGGTTTGAAAATGCAAACTTTTAAAAATAGTTATTAAGTAAGTGCAAGTAAAAAAAAAAGAGTTATCTTTGTGTAAAATCCAGAAACATCGATTCCATATGTAAGTGTATTATTTGTTTAGTTTATAGGCATGGTAGTTGATAATAGGCATGGGCTGGTATAAGATTGTGGCGGTCTGATAACCATGGATAAAAATATCCCGGTTTCATGGTATCACGGTATTGTGATTACTGCTACAAAATAAGTTCTTTTTAAATATCTGGGTAAAAAACAACTTTTTTCCCGCCATTTAACACAATATATTTTATTTAAAAAAACATTTAGCTTTTGATCATCATCAGCTTTTGATGTAGAGGTGCATTTCCTGGTGGAGATATTGTTGCCCTAAAAAACTAAATAAAAAAACATACATTTACCCTAGGAACAGTATAACAGAATACTTTGGCGGTTTTAAAACCTTGACCTTTCCAAACCGTGGCAAACCTTGAAACCGGTTATCATTCCATACTTGATAACTAAAATAACATTAGTGGACTACAGGAGCTCATGTGCATAGTAACAAAGTCCAAAGTAACATCACCAAACTACTGGCCTGGCATGCATACTATAGTATTTTGTGATCTATTTTCACAATTGTGTTGTATGTGATACTTGCAATGAAAAATAATGTTCCCTACACTCTTAAAGACAAAAACAACTTAAAGAACAAATTAATAATCTAAAGAACAGGTTTTCCAGTATTAAGAATCTTTTGTGGAATGAAAGGTTCCATATACGTTGAAGGTTCTTCAAGAACATCAGTGTCAATGAAGAACCATTTCATCTTTATGTGAGGGTGTGAGGCTGCATTTACTTGATCTAAATTGTAATAAAACTGTATTTCTGTCAAATACACTGTAAAAAAATTTTATTTTACGTTATTTTTTTGGCACTCCAGCTGCCGTTAAATTACAGAAATTTACTGTAAAATAAAGGATGTTAAATTACAGAAATTTACCGGAAATTCAAATTTAAGGACATTTCTGTAATGTAACGTCTGTTATTTTACTATAAATTTCAGCAATTTAACATCTGTTATTTTATGGTAAATCCTGTTATTTAACGGCTGTTATTTACAGTAAATTCCTGTAATTTAACGGCTGTTATTTTGCGGTAAATTTCTGTAATTTAACGGCTGTTCTTTTACGGTAAATTCCTGTAATTTAACATCTGTTAGTTTTCGGTAAATTTCTGTAATTTAACAGCCGTCATTTACATCTTTAATGTTACAAAACATAAAATAATTTTTTTACAGTGTATACAGCAGGGCTATTCAATTCATTTGCCAGTTCATGAAAAACATCCCAAATGAGGGCCCGGAGAGATATGACTTGACACAACAGCAATATAAGAGCCCATATGTTGTATTTTTGCTCTTTAAGACACTTATGTTGGCTTTTTCTATATTTAAAGATTAATATGTTGTATTTGAAACTAATAACATCACAGCATTGTGCAATAGGCTTTTTTTGCAAACATATTTAAATGTTGTATTTTGAAGCACAACAAAAGCAGTGTATTGCTCAAGTAGACTTCTATATTCAAACATATTTATTCACCTTATTCTCCGCGTACGAGTGGGCACAGCCATTTGAATCATTTTGGCTCGAGACTTCCGGTCTCATTCACTTCCATTCTTTTTAAGATGTTAAAAACAGCTCATTTTGCTGCTTGGTGTTGCAAACTGATATTTTCTTATTATAATATTCTACTTTGTTTTGTCAAGCAAACACTTGTTTGTAGAGTAAGTAGTTTGACCGTTTTCTTCGGAAAAGACGCAATATACAACGGTCTGCTGCTATAGTTCATCCAATGTGTGCGTGTATTGGCAATAACTTTGTTTAGTTGTAGCAGTTTTGTTCCGTGTAACAGAAACGCTGCGTTGAGAAGCCTTTCTGATTAATTAACCATCATGAATTAAAGCGTGGTTAATAGTGAAATCGGCTAATCATTGCGGGGGGGGGGTTCAGCCCGCAGGCCACCAATTGAATAACCCTGGTAAACAGTATGAGGCAAAATGAAAATCATTGTATTTAATTATGTATTTTTAAAATGTAACTTTCACAGCTGAATTTTCATTGTCATATGATCTGTCAAAAATCATTCTAGTATGCTTATTTTCTGCTAAAGAAATATTTCTTTTAATATCAGTTCTCAAAACTTTTATCAAGATGCATCAAAGATGGCAACCACGACTCATTCTTCATGTCTTGTAGCCAAATGTGACACTAGATCTCTAGAGAAATAAATCTCTCCTCCTCTCTGCCTGTAGGAAGGAATCTGTATTCTAGAACATTTACTAAGACACAGAAGAAGTGTAAATAATTCATCTGAGTGGACATTTTGGCTCTGTAACCCCAGCTTATCTTAAAAATGAGCATTCAGAGATGGATAGACAAGACTTTTGAGCACTTGTTAATTTAAGTGGAGGATTGAAGAAATGTCCCATCATCACTTCACCTTATGATGTGCAGTGCTATATCCTAAGTGCATTGACCAATAACAAAATCCCATGTTTGTGTGGAAGAATGCTGTCTTGCTACAATATGTTTGTGAATAAGAGTTTAACGATGCTCAATTTGTTTCTGATCTGACGTGTGTTACTGGTGGAGTTTTACACTAGTATAATTTCACATCGATGAAATCAGTGCACATGATACGTCTACTGTAATCTGACACAAGATAGGAGGAAAGACAAAACATCATATCCAGTTTATTTATATGTTAGAAAGAAATTAATTACTTAAATGAACAATTATTAGCAGAGATTATTCTTCGACAACTTAAAATTTTGAAATTGGGAGTAATGATATAATTTTCTAATTTTAGTTTTAGAAAATGTCTTGCCTTCCCCAACACTGCCTTACTGGTTTTAAAAAGACATGTTATAATTTATACGTAATATAGCATAATGGAAGAGCAAAGTGAATTTTTAGTAACATTACTTCACAACATTACAGCTGGACTGCATAATCACTTTTTAGGTGAGAATGTAGTTGTCTAGACTTCAAATATGTGTTTTATTTTTAAAGACAGCGTATATTTAAAAGTTTTTTTAGATTACTAAAGAAACACACCCACCTTATTTTTTTAAAAAGCCTTTGAAAACAGCCCATTCTCATGCACTGTGTAATATCACTTGTGCAGCCATTGTCCAGCAGAAGAGTTTCTTGACTATTACACCAGAATGAGAGTAGTTCCAAGCAACATTGCCCTAGAAAATAAACATTTTAGATTTTAGGATGATTTTATTACACAGTGTAACTACAGAAGACTCAAGCTTTAAATTGGGAAATTATTAAAACTCTTTTTTGGATACAATGTATACAGAATACAATGCATTATGCTAAGCTAAGCTAAAAGTAACTCCACTAGAACAAGAAATCGGCTGAAGAGTTCAAAATTGTTCAGATAAACTGTTTAATTCTAAGAGACTTGTAAAATTAGACTTCTTTAAAAAAGGTGGAGTGTTTCTTTAAATTTGTTATGCATTTATTCAGCAAAAATGCTTCAAATTTGAATCACTCGCATTAAATAATGAGATCCATCCAATGTATCACTTTGAATAATCGCGCGATTTCAATTTTCCAGTCAGGATCCTCCATAAATGTACCAATCATGCCTGCCATTGCATGTAAAAAAGCTTCTGTGTGTCTCCACAGGTAAAGGTGATGTGTTTGGTGATGTGTTCTGGAAAGAAGTAACACTAGCTCAGGCGTGTGCTAACGTGAGAGCACTAACATACTGTGACCTGCACGTCATCAAGCGGGACGCGCTTCAGAAAGTCCTGGAGTTCTACACCGCCTTCTCAAACCACTTCTCCAGAAACCTCCTGCTTACGTACAACCTGCGCAAACGGGTGAGTAAATGCTGTCTGCTATTCTCATTCACTTTCTGCTGATTTACCTCAGACCGCATGTGTAAGCAGAACTGTTAAGGCCCCACATGAATAGGCTACAGCATTCAAACCTGCTCCACACAGCATGAGCACAGCTGGAAGGAGATTCAACTCATGGGATAATATGAATACAGCTCTTTATAAATACACTCGCAAACTACATATAGTGACAAACACTTTCTGTTTTTAATAAATATATTTATTTTGTCATCATTTTTATTTCATTATTTTAATTAACAATTCCAAATGAATACTACTGTACCACAGAATGTGAGTGATTATCTGCTTGTACCTCGGACATAGTAAAAGATGGCATTATGGAATTGGCATTATTGGACATTCTGGGGAGACACAAAAGAGGAAATTTTCAAGAATGTTGTTTTGGTTCTTACTGACATTGTATTTTTTTGTTCATCCAGTGGAAATCAATGGTAACTGACTCACAGAGGAATAGTTTCATTGTCAAAATCTTACAAAATATCATCCTTAACGTTCCACTAAAGGAGGAAAGTAATATAGGTCACATCTGGACTAACTGGACACATGAATTGTGAGCTGTGAATATACTGTATGCATGGTTACAGAAATCATACATTATACTTTAGGCTTTAGTTGATCTGGCCCCGATGGTCTATATGGAGATGCATATCTTATTTATAATATATGTAGAGATAGGAGTTAGTATGGTTAGATTACTGCTCCAGTATGTTTGTTATACAGTATGTAGGTTTAAAATAGCTCTTACATCCAGTGTTGTGTTCATATTTATGATTGTTTATGTATGTAGGACTGTGGCGAGACACATTTCATTCAACTGGAATAACAATAAAGCTCAATTTGACTTGACATGCCTCATTTCCACTGAGCAGTACAGGTAACCTGATCAGGCTTGAGTTTCCACTGCCAAGTAATTATTATATTGTTATTAGAGAAATGTGTATAATCCATATAATCCAAGTGCTCATGCCTGGGAAAAGCAAGTAAGCCACAACCATGCTGCTCACTATGTGTGTGAGCGTGAAAGGATGTGTTTTGGCTGTGTATTTAAAAACTTCCTGTGTTGTCGTTCCCTTGTCTTTTTGCACACGCTGGTGACTGTAAACCAATAGCATTCGTCAGCAAGTATAGCTTCACCCTTTTGGTACCGTACTGTTTTGTTGTAGGTTCACTAAGAAAATGGTGCCAAAATGGTTCAGTTCACTATTTTGGTACCATTGACATTGGAAACTAAATAAATGTGTACTGCACTGTGCTGTAGCAAACCAAACACTCAGTGGAAACGGTCCATTAAGTAGCAAAAAGGCACAAAATAAGCCTTCTGTTCCAGTTACGCTAATGCAGTCTTCTAAGAAAAGGGGTGTGTGTGTGTGTGTGTGTGTGTGTGTGTGTGTGTGTGTGTGTGTGTGTGTGTGTGTGTGTGTATATGTTGCAATGCAAAGAATAGAGGAAATAGGGTGATAACCAATACACTACCTGACAAAAGTCCTGTCGTCAATCCCAGTTGTGAGAGCAACAAATAATAACTCGACTAGTTCTAGTTGATCATTTGGAAAAGTGGCAGAATGCAGATTTATTTCAATGAATCATCTGTTGAACTGCATCCCAATCATGACAGATACTGCAGAAGAGCTATTGGAACGCACATAGACGTAAGATTCTTAAAGAAATCAGTCAAGTTTGGTGCTCCTTCTCATACTTCAGCCTCCACATCAAAGTTCCTGAAAGCAAAGAAGGTCAAGGTGCTCCAGGATTGGCCAGCCCAGTCACCAGATGTGAACTTATTGAGGATGGCTGGGTTAAGATGGAGGAGGCATTGAAGATGAATCCAAAGAATCTTGATGAACTCTGGGAGTCCTGCAAGAATGCTTTCTTTGCCGTTCCAGATGACTTTATTAATAAGTTATTTGAGTCACTGCAGAGATGTATGGATGCAGTCCCCCAAGCTCATGGTATGCAGACACAATATTAATTCTTTTTCCACTGCACCATGACTTTATATTCTATACTGTACATTATTTCTGTTAAGTGACAAGACTTTTGTCTAAGCAAAGTCAAACCTTACTGTCCTAATTAAATAATTCAAAATCAAGGCATGATCCTATTTTATTTTGGTTAAATAAGCATCATCTTGAGGACTTAGCCTTTAATAAAAGCCACTTTTGATACCAAATGATCAACTAGAAGTCATTATTTGCTGTTCCTAAAACTTGGGATATGTGACAAGACTTTTGTCAGGTAGTGTATATCTCTGTCTGAGAGCTGTTAATTCATACAGTATAAATGAACTAAAGAATGTGCACCGTTTATCTTACTTAAGGTAAAGAGAAAGAAATCAATAGAGCTGCTTTACCGTGCAGAAAGAACAAAGAAGCACAAACAAGACTAACCTGACATGTTTAATTGGCCAGAAATAAGTGAAATGTAAACTAAGGCATTAAAAGACATGCAGGTTCTTTCTAAATTGTTGTTGTAAACACATATAAGGATAGTGACATGAAATAATACATTCAGGAAAATTGAATGCTTGCAATCTAGAAACCTCCCAGGCGACATATGCACTTTTTCCTCACTGTTTGGCCAAAAAAAAATCTCTTTTATCACATCAAATCACATTAAAAATAAATGTAACACTCCATAAACCAGATCTGGAAGTGTAGCAGTTATCATACCCATAAATTCCCTCAGAGTTCATAATAAAGACAGCTGCGAGTGTGATAAAACAGTCCTCCGTGTGTCTAATAAATGTTGGATTTGGGCCCTGCTTGAGTCCTGTTTCTCAGTGGAACTGGGTCTGAGGCGGAGGCTAATAATAGTTCAGCCAGAGTCTGCTTCTTTATTGGAACACCATATAGATATATTTATCTATATGGGTTAAATATAACTATATCCCAGCAAACACTCTTATATTGCAGCCGGAGGACCAAATACCTTTACATAATCCATCTGCTGCATAATTATATACAGTTAAGCATCCTTTAAACTATAATAGCACAGGTAAAAGCCACTCTTGAATTTTTCAAATCTACACTTGTTTGTAAGGGCTTTCCATTTGTTTCTAACCTCAATACCATGGTATTGTTGGTGTTCGAATGGTTTGTTTTATTAAACAATATATTGAATACATATATCATCGCCTCTCTGGCGTCATTGCCAAACGGAAGACTTTAATTAGCTCATGTGTCTATGAATTAGTCATGATGTTTACCGTTTGATTGTGACCCAGATAGAAAAAAAGGTTGTTACACATGGGAAAAAATATGTCATAGGAAGACTACATATGTTATATTTATGGACAAATTTCATACATTAACAATAGGCTTTTTGCAATGGTCAGATAGGCTTTTTTTGCCCTATATTAAACAGCAGGAGCATACACACAGTACATATTGCAGTCTATTTGTGATTATGGGACTGTTTTCTGACTTGTAATGTATGCATGAGTCCTCATTCCAAGTCCCAAACGCTCAGAAGAGTCACTTTTTCCAAATCTCTAAAGGAACAGTCTATGTATGTACAGTATTAAAACTCAAATGAAGCTCTATCAATAACATTTCTATAATGCAGTTACACCATGAACATTTCTGTCCTGATTTAATTCTTTAAAAACATTACAAATGACTCAAATATTAATTACCACAGAAAAAATAATGTTTAAGCATACACTTTAATTAAATAATAGCTACTACTATTCTCGAAACAAAAGTCTTTACTAGATTGAAAGTACAAACAAAATTCAGTTTACTAATAGCTCTTTTCCAGTCCTCTTGTTTTTCTAGCTTTCTAATTAAATTATTCTTTTGTAGATAATATTTAATTTCATTCTATTTGAAAGTAACATTTAAAAATGCTGATCAGCAGATCGTTATTTATTGCATTTATTATTAAATTTATTACTTTATTACTCATATGACAATACATGTTTTTTTATAAAAAAAATTTTTTCATTGTAAAATTTTATTTCATCATATTAAAAAGTAGTATTATAAGTATCAACAGTAAATATGCTGATCAGTGAACCATCGTTTGTTATTTTCACACAGTCATATATAACTTACAATACTTGGACAGTACAGTTATTATTATACAGTACTCAGCATAATTGAGTACGCCTCATTTTGAAAATGAATATTTTGATTTATTTCTCAGTGAATATAGGTGATGTATTTTGGTGCATTTAAAAAAAACAGATTTATTAAACAGATATATTTATTAAAATTATATTTGAGTCACCAAACATATTTAGAAATGGAAAGATAACACAATTAGATTCAAGCAAAATATTGCATAATAAACTTCAACCTACAACATTTAAACTGAATTTTTTGAATTTTTTTGCTTCTCTTGATTTGTATTTAATGTTTTTCTACAACATATAAATTTGGGTGTACTCGTTTTTGGACCGTTATCGTAAGTTATTGTGTTAAATAAGCTCCAGATTTGCCTTCAGTACTGACTAATCTAATGTATATGCACAAATATAATATTGTATAGCTTCCTATTAAAAAGATATGAATTTAAAAGATAGATTTGTGAGGGGTGAACTCATATATGCTGAGCACTGTAGATATCAAAATTATTATAGGTATCAAAAGTAAAATTGCTTGTTAACTGCCAATTGTTGAATTTTGGCCTGTCGTAACTTTCAATATTTAAAGGTACATTTTATATCAGCCATTTATGACTTAAAACACTTAACTTATAAGTAATATTTTACATAATTACATAAAAATAGATTTATAATTTAAAAAGTTATAAAAAGTAAAATACCGATCAAAGTTTGATCATTGCTTATTTCTGTGCTGTGATTTATGACAGAGTGCCTCCATTCAAAAAACCTATTTACGAATTGCACTGAAAGATATTTGTACTAAAGTAAGTTTTCTCAAATAAAAATATACAAAAATGATGTACACTGTAAAACCCAACAGTCAACTTTATCAAATGAAATGAGTAGTAAACTCAAAATTTACTGAAAGTTAATTACTCATTTGAAAAGAGTTTTGAACTTAGGGCTGTATTTTGACGATCCATGCACAAAGTGCAGGGCGCCACTTTTGCTAATATAAAGACGTAATAAAAAATCTGCTTTGCGCCGTGGCACATGGTCTAAAGGGTTGAGCTTATTCTCTTAATGAGTTATAGGTGTGTTTTGAGAATAAACCAATCAGAGTCTCATCTCCCATTCCCTTTAAGAGTCAGTTGCGTCGCGCCATAGCGCATTTGCTATTTACATAACGTAAAGTAAGTGGAAAAACAGAGCATTTCACTAGCAAGAAAACAGTTAAACAGAGCATCTACAGCGCGAGAATGAGAGATGAGCCTCCTCATTATTAACTTTCACTTTCACTCTTGTGGATAGGGAAACCTTGTATGCACAGACATCAATTAGCCTATAAATAATTAATTTAGTTTGTTAAGCGCAAAGATTTGTTTCAAAACTATTTCTAAATTCAGTTCTAATTTTCAGCAAACGAATAAATGAACAATAATAACGAACAATACACATGCTGTGCCCCATATGGTCTAAAACCTGACAGGTGGGCAAATTTAAGCTTGTTTTTTAATAAAACAAATATAAATATGCATATAATAAATAATACTGCTAATAATGATAACATTATACAAAAGCAAATTGTCATGAATAAAGTGATAAAGCCTCCCGAGATGAAGAAGGCATGAAAGTATGGTTTTTATATTTATGTAGGCTAGACAATAATATGTTTTGTAATGATTTATATCCTATATATATCCTTATTATATCCTACATATATCCTTAATATTTTAATTCTTTTTCATATGTAAAGATATTTGCGTATTGCTCTACATCTTGTGTGTATTAAAGGGCACCTATGGTGAAAAATCTACTTTTAAAGCTGTTTGGACAGAAATGTGTGTATATATAGTTTATAGACAGTCATATTGGGGTGAAATAAACACAACCAGTCTTTTTTTTTCAAATTTAACAGCATAAAAACGGTGGACCAATTGGAGCGGTTTTCAGATCGATCGCAACTTGACGTAGGAGTGCGGTCCCCCTGCCCACCAATATTGATTGACAGGCTCGCGTCAACATGTCTCCGTAGTAACGCATATAATCATATCAACAAGACCAGACGTGCGCAAAGCAACCGGGAATAAAAGGTCTGTTCAGTTCGCTAGGATCATCAATCATCATCAAACGTGATCAAGAATGAGTTTTACATGTTTAAAATGTTTTAAAACAGTGCATGTGTGTAATGAAGTACAGCTATTTACTTCAGATTCACTTCATCACTATAGCCGCGTGTCAGAACAATTATAAAGGAAGATGCTTTAATCCCGGTTTGCGGATGTTAAATCAGGTTTATTTTGTACATTAACATAAGAGATATCCATCCAGCAGTGAGGATTAACCTGTATCCTGTCACATATGCGTGCAAAAAAATGTGCAAAGCTAAACGCATGCGCTGTCTCTGTCTCTCTCTCGGTGTGTGTGTGTGGGTGTCTGCGCTATGTGTGTGTGTCTGTGCTACGTGTTTATGTGTCCTCGCTGTGTGTGCGCGTGAACTTTGTAACGACATTGTGTGTGACCCATGGTTGCAACTCACAAAAAATGCATCAAATACTGATTGGTAAAGTTCTTACTGTTGTATTTCTCACAAACGCAACGTGAGATCTGCTTCCTGAGGCAGCCGAAGGCGGCGATTGAGGCATGTTGCTGACGGGCATGTAGGAACGGTGGGCGGGGAGGACTAGCCTTAAAGGCACAGTACAAAAAAACAGCAACCAGGTTTTACCGGCTATAATACAGACACTTCAGACAGCTATAACAAATACTCTGATGGTTATTTTGAGCTGAAACTTTACAGACACATTCTGGGGACACAAAAGACTTATCTTAAATCTGGAAAAAGGGGTAACCTAAGTGCCCTTTCAGCAGTGTGTAAGCGAGGCACACAACTAACGCGCTCTGCGCTGGACAATAGACCGGCTTTGTTTTGGTCTATAGAACAGACTATTATAGTTTCTCAAAATAGCAATGCGCCTCCTTTTTTAGATCAGAAAGCCTGTGGGCTCGCATATGAACACAAATGCATTTGCTATTTAAACACCGTGGCGCAAAACGTCAAAACGACTCTTGCGCCAAGCTGAAACTAGCAAACAACAATTGCATCGCGCCTTGCGCCACATTGTATCGGGTGTATGATAGGGCCCTTAGTGTTGAAGGTAATAAATTAATTAAGTACCTCATTGCTTGAACTTAAATAGAGTAAGTTCACTCAACTAACTCTATTCAGTAGTACTCAAACGTTTAGTTTTTTTTTTTTTAACTCAAAACGGTTTGAGTTGCCTTAACTTATTTGGTTTTACTGTGTACAAATTGTTGAGAATGGAGTCCACTGTAGATGCTTACCTCAAACAGCAGAAATCTAAAACATTCCTTTAACATTTAAACTTTTGAATGACTTTAACATTTGAATGACTGTCAAAAGTCACGAGTGCTAAAAGGTCATATGCGTGTCAGTGGTTTGACACTAGTCATTTACTCAATATGTCCCTTCATGACCCTGCAAAATGTGTGTGTGTGTGTGTGTGTGTGTGTGTGTGTGTGTGTGTGTGTGTGTGTGTGTGTGTGTGTGTGTTTGGCAGGTGTGAGTGAATCAGCCGCCGCTGAGGGATCAGATTCTGTGAGATCGTGATGAGTGTGGTAAATCTGATCTGAGATCAGTGACACAAAACCAGTACATCAGCATGAGGCACACACTGTAAAAGCACTATGGTGAATTCACTAAAGCACAAAAATCTGCAGCTTATCGACTAACCGTCTCATCAACGAGCATCAGTCTTTTGATTCTGTTTTTTCAAGTAAAATAATTTAGCCCTTTCAAATTCAATTGAAAAACACATCTATAAGTCTATAAATATCTGAAACGGAGAGATCTTCTGAAACACAAGCACAAGTAAACAGGTACGCAAACATGCTGATTAAAATAAACATCCATGTGAGGTTAATAATAGTTTTAATCTATTCAAAGCTGCGCCTCATAAGTCACCCGTTTTCAATGTGTACAGAACATTCCGGTTTATTCTTCTGACTCACACTTTGGCACAATTATGCAGCGATTAATTATGGGATGGGAGACAAGAACGCGAGTGTGTTATACATTTTAGCGTGGCTGCAATGACTTGCAGTTTTTAAAGTCTCTTGTGCACATCAAGGTGGCATTCGTTGAGATACAGTAATATTTAGAAATATTATTACAATTTGAAATAATCATTTGCTGGTTTATTGTACTTTAATATGCAATTTATTTGTGTGATTCAATGCTGAATTTTCAGAGTCATTACTGCCGTCTTCAGGGTCATATGATCCTTCAGAAATCATTGTAGTTTGCTGGTTTGGTGCTTAAAGGGTCATGAAACCCCCCTTTTTCAGTTCAAGTCTACCTCAAAAAATGCTACATGATTAACGTGGAGCGCCACGAGCAGAGGGCGGAGTGGGCATAGCCAGCAGAGCAGGGGAAAAGGGGGGGGGGGCAATAAACAACTGTCAGTTGGCACAAAATCAGACAAAAATAAAAAATAAATCAGACACAAAACGTGAGGAGACCCATGATTTTATAGTTTACAATGGTAAAATGCAAAGAAATAAACAGTATTTTAATGCCCTGCTCCATATATGATAAGCTATTCGTTATTTCATATAATATATACACATAACCACAATTGGTCATATCATTATATAATAATGATAATCGTGTTAATCGTTATAATCGTGTTTATATAAACAATACATATGAGGTGGATTTCTCTCCTCCTCAATCCCAAGTCTGAATGCAGACACAGTGGATAGCAGTGCAGCAGCTCTCGTTCTCTATCTATTCTAACCATTGGTCATGCCGGTAATCTGGAGGATTTTAAACATGTACAAACACAGCAGCATGGATAGGCGATGAGTCTGAATGGTAACAAACTCAACTGATAAAAGACAAAGTCTGCCATTCTTTAATTCTTGTACAGCTCTCCCCACAAAAATGCTTGCTTACAGCATCTTGGGGAAAAACATGCAACAAACACATACGACCCTTCATGAACTGCTAAATACTGCGTGCTGTGCGCGGCCACGGTCTCACAGCATGGCACTCTGTCCATATGGGTCTGTCTGCATTCACAAAGCACATGAATAATTAAGAAGCAGGGTCTTCTCACAGCATAAGAAAACTCAGTCTATGAATAATAATAATGAGAAACCGTCACGTCATCTCTGGACAGGCAGATAGCGCTACATCACCAATTTTGATCCCGCCCCAATAATGATTTTAAACCCGGAAAATGAATTTGGTTGACAAAAGCTCAAAATTATACAGCTTTCCTCACAATCAAAGCTGACAGGTGCTAACGCTGTCTTAACTGGTGCTCAACCCACACAAATCTGTTAAAATCTCCTAAAGTACAAAGTCTTGAACCTTTAAAGGGCACCTATGATGAAAATCATCTTTTATACGCAGTTTGGACAGAACTGTGTGTATTTATAGTGTGTCCACAGTCATATTGGGCTGATATAAAGACAAGAAGTGTCTTTTTTTTAATTTCCTGACGTTAAAATAGGATCCAAATCCCTCACATTTTGAGGCCCACTGCAACGTGACGTAGGAGTGTGGTTTCCCGCCCACCAAATTGATTGACAGCCACTTGTTAATATTTCTCCATAGTAACACGTATAGTCATATCAATAAGACAGAACGTGCGAAAAGCAACTTTGATTAAAAGATCTGTTCAGCTCTCTGTGATCATCAATCATCATCAAATATGATCAAGAATGAGTTTTACAAGTTTAAAACATTTTCAAAACATGTTAGTAATGAATTACAGCGATTTACTTCAGCTTTACTTTATCACCACAGCCGCATGTCAGTACAATTACAAAAGACGACGCTTCAATCCCAGTTTGTGGACGTTAAATCAGGTTTATTTGTACATTAACATAACGGATATCCATACAGCAGTGGATATTAACGTGTATCAACGTGTGTGTCTGCTGTGTGTGAACTTTGTAACATTGTGTGTGACTCATTGTTGCAGAAAGGCTTGAATTAACCCCACAACAAATACATCAAATAATCATTGATAAAGTTCTTACTGTAGTATTTCTCACAAACGTTACGTGAGATCTGCTTCCTTCATATCTGTCACTGTGCTGTTTATCTGACGCAGCCGAGGTGAAGACTGAGGCACACTCTGACAGGCACGTGGGAACGGTGGGCGGGGAGAACTAGCATTAAAGGCACAGGCAACAAAAAAGCTACATTGTGTTCAGAGCAGAAAATCTAATATTCTGAAAGCTATAATAAGTAATCTGATGGGTGTTTTGAGCGGAAACCCTACAGACACATTCTGGAGACACAAAAGACGTATCCTAAATCTTGAAAAAGGTGTAAAATAGGTGCCCTTTAAATCAAAGTTGAAAATTGTGTGCAGTTTCATATTGTGAAAATAAATATTCTTCCCCAAGATTTGATGAATTACATGAATACAACACACAATGTTTTATAACACACATCAGTTTTGATTATCTGAATGCACTCTTGCTGAACAAAAGTATTATTATTTCTTTCAAAAAATAAATCACTAACCAAAAAATGTAGTCACACTTCATTTTAAGGTACAATTCTCGCTATTAACAAACCATTAACTAAGCTCAGTAAACTACTAATTTGCTTCTTAATAAGTAGTAGGTGGGTTTAGGTATTGGGTAGGATTACTGTAGGATGTAGAACAAGATCATACTTTATAAGTACTAATAAACAGCCAATATCTTATCAAAGGACAGGTAATTAGCCAGTAGTTAACAGTGGGAATTGGTTAATTGAAGTGTTCTCTTAACTTTTACTAGAGATAGTGTGCAAACGTGATAGCAAAAGTACACAAAGACAGTGTGCAGCAGAGGCAGAGAAAGCGTGCGTATGCTTTTATTTCAGAGAATTACAGTGTGCTGGGAATTTGTTTTTCTGCTTGGATGTGCACACAGTCGGCTTTTAGTTTGAATTATGAAAGATTGGAGATGAGAGCGCTCCCTCTCACCCGCTGTCTCTCTCTGTCCCCTCCTTCCCTTCTTTTATAGCGTTCAATCCCCAGTCTAACACCTCCAGCATCACACACTCTTTTAGAGCTGCAGAATGAGTTTCCCTGTTTGATGATGATATATTTAGGGGGAGAAAAGCAAAAGCTGAATACGCAGGTGGGTTGTGCGTGTGCAGGAGTGCGAGGGACGCGTGGAAACAGAAGGAGTCTAACAAAACACCATTAGGAATCTCTGTGAGCGCAAATAACACCAGCCTCCTCGTACACGCAGACACGCGCACCTTTGTGAAACGCTTGAGCTTTTGTTATGTAATCCCTCTTTGCTTGTCTGTCCTCTCTATGCCTCATATGTCTTTCAAGGGCGAAGGTTTACAAAACAGCAGAAACAATGACAGGCCTCGCTATCTGTCAGCCTGAGTGCTGACAGCTTCACTTGAATTTGATTTAAAATCTGTGTACAGCAATATTAAAATATAGGTAACACTTTATAATAGAAATCATTTCTTAAGCATTAGCAAATAGTCAAGAATACAGCATCTGTATTTATAAACAGCTTACTAATGTTTATCAATGTAAAGTTAATGTTTAAATGATGAATTAACTATTTGCTACACTGTAAAAAAAAATGCTTGTCTTGTTGTCACAACACAAATCGGTTAACTCAACTTTAACGCTTTTACAAATTTAAGTGGATTTAACATAAAACAATTAAGTTGTCCCTAAAAACACAAAATAATTGTGTTGTTTTAACTTATTTTAAATAAGTAGCCTGGCTTCAAAGCCTGGAGTTATTACACTGTAAAAAGTGATTAGTTACTTAAAGCAAGTAAACAAATTCCCTTTAAAGTGTTGTAAAAAAAATAAATGAGTGAATATAGAAGAGAGAAACCAGTCTAGGAGACTCGAAACAACCAGAATTCCTTTATTGCGACGTGTTGGTTAATCTGCAGTCAAACAGCGTCTTCGAGAAGTCCATGTGTCTGCAGAGCCTACTGGAGGTCTGCAGTCTGCAAGTCTGAATTAAGACAAAGATGTCCTGTCTATATTGTCTTAGGAGGAGGGGAGATGGCTAAACAAAGCATGCAAATTCAGTTTTGGAGTCAGCAGGGTAAATTGGCATATAGGTGTAGAAACCAGCCCAGCTACTGACCAAGTTAATCAACAAAAGGGTTTCTGTAGCATGAAAGCATGACCCGCAAATTATGTTCTGGAGACAGAAACCGCCTGACCAGTTGACTGAAAAGAGAAAACAAGTTACACAACCATGCTGTGAAACTGACACTTTGCATTAATTTGGAATATAAATTTATATTCCCACAAAAGCAACAAGTTGACTTTAAAAAAATAATGTAAGTAAACCCACTGTAACTTGGAAGTGTTAAGTTGACTTAATTTTTATAATTATGCAAATTGTACTCACTTTTTTTTTTAAGTCAACTAATCCCTTTTTACAGTGTCAGACTATTTAGCACATCTGTTTTCGATTAATTACTGTAATTATTACAATATTGCATATTTGGTGCTTCATTAAGTCTATAAAATCTACAATTATAGCTTCACTGTAAAAAATGCAGGGTTCCACACAATTCCTTCATGTTGTCCCAACACAAATTAAGTTAACTTAACACTTTAACAAATTTATGTGGATTGAAGGTAAAAAAAAATTAAGTTGTCCCAATGAAATCTCAAAAATTGTGTTGTTTCAGCTCATTTTAAATAAGTAGCTTGAACGAGCAAAAAAATAAATACATATTTTGAGTGTTGCATTGAATTTAGAAGACACACTGGAGTCTGGAAGACTGGAGCAGATTTATTTTACTGTATGTCATTTTGCTAGATACAGAAATGCTGGGAGAAAACAAATATAATAAATGTGTATTGGGAAAAAGTGATAAGTTTACTTTTATTTTTAAAAAGTGAATAATAATTATAAAAATGAAGTCAACTCAACAGTTCCAAGTTACAATGGGTTTACTTTATTTGTGTAAAGTCAACTTGTTGCTTTTAAGGCAACTGGTTTACCTGCTTTAAGTAACTAATCCCTTTTTACAGTGTAGTTCTGAGTTTTTGTCAAACAACTGAAAAACGTGTTATTAACCACCCAGACAAATGATAAAAGATAAACCAAATAACAGAAACGCTTGGTTCCACACAATTTCTTCATGTTGTCCCAACACAATTTATTTATTCATTTTCCTTCAGCTTAGTCCCTTTATTTATCAGGGATTACCACAGCGGAATGAACCGCCAACTTATTTAGCATTTGTTTTACACAGCAGATGCCCTTCCAGCTGCAACCCAGTACTGGGAAACACTCATTCACACACATACAATATGGCCAATTTAGTTTATTCAATTCACCTATAGCGCATGTCTTTGGACTATGGGGGAAACCGGAGCACCCAGATGAAAACCCACACAAACACGGGGAGAACATGCAAACTCGACACAGAAATGCCAATTCACCCAGTCGAGTCTCAAACCAGCGATCTTCTTGCTGTGAGGCGAGAGTGCCATGAAAGAGTGGGAACCCAGTGCATGGATAAATACACACTTTCAAGTGTGACATATATGATCTGTACGTCTTTGCTATAGCTGTCAACATATGTTAGTTTGGGTTTCTTTGTGCCCAGAAATATAGATGGCGGCTATAGGGGTGGATTTATTTACGGATAGTGGCAGGGCATGTGTGTGTGTCCGTGCCTAGGATGAGAAAGTCTGAATGGGAGGCCAGCGGTGTGGTCATTACTGTCCATCATATCTGTAACGCTAACAGAAGCAAGACCCTTGACGTCATTCAGAAGCACAATCTACCAAGGCTGTCTATCTGTCTGACTGATTTGATTCAGGTCTCTCCTTCAGCCTGGATTCTTTCTCGAAGGAAGCAGCGGTCATATTTTTCTCCACCTGCTGCCAAACACGATGAGTTATTTAGAGTTCAATTACAAAGAAACATTGCATTCAGATGGAAAGTGGCAATATGACAAATCTGAGCACATTAAAGCCCAAATGAACCAATTTTGTGCGAGACATCATGGGGAAATGCATAATACGCTCTGTTTCTCCCACTAATACACACCGCTTAAGAATCATTATGTGGTGTCTAACTTCACAATTGGGAAGAATGGGATTTTCTGATTGTGTGCATTTTTTACCATAGTCAATTCTTTCTGCAATTGCTTGCAGCTAGATTTATCTAATAAAGGGGAACACTCTCCAATTGTTTTTGGGATGCTGGAATTTGTCATTTTTAACATTTGACTGAACTCTTTTGGAAATTGACAACTAAAATTTTTCTGCCAACATACAGAGCGTAGAGCTGTGCTGTTATTTTAGCCTGTTGAAAGAAAAAAGTTATATGAGGGCAGGTTAGAATAATATTGAAGCATGTTTCTATTACAGATATCAACTAAAATAGATTTCATTTAATTGTGTTAAAGTTTTTAGCACCAATATCTTAATTTTAAGGTTATCAAGAAGCTACTCTTCTCAAAACAGTGACAAAATTAGAAGATATAAACATTCACATAAACATAAAGCTTTAGGTTTGTCACTTCCAGCAAAGTAAATCAACTTTTTTAATGACACCTCATGCTTAAGGTTCTCCTCAAATCTACTGACCAATCAAATGTTCTCTGCTAGAAATATTCCTCAGAGATTTCAGTCCATATTGACATGATAGCATCACACAGTTGCTGCAGATTTGTTGGCTGCACATCCATGATGTGAATCTTCTCTTCCACCACACCCTAAAGGTGCTCTATTGGATTGAGATCTGATAACTGTGGAGGCCATTTGAGAACAGTGAACTCATTGTCATGTTCAAGAAACCAGTCTGAGATGATTCGTGCTTTATGACATGGCACGTTATCCTGCTGGAAGTAGCCATCAGAAGTTGGGAACACTGTGGTCATAAAGTGATTGACATGGTCAGCAACAATAGTCAGGTAGGCTGTCGTGTTGTCACAATGCTCAGTTGGTACTAATGGGTCTAAATTGTGCCAAGAAAATATCCCCCACACCATTACACCACCATCAGCAGCCTGAGCCAATGATGCAGGATGGATTCATGCTTTCATGTTGTTGAGGCCAAATTCTGACCCTACCATCCAAATATCGCAGCAGAAATTGAGACTCATTAGACCAAGCAATGTTTTTCCAATCTTCTATTATCCAATTTTGGTGAGCCTGTGCAAATTGTAGCCTCAGTTTTCTGTTCTTAGCTGACAGGAGTGGCACCCGGTGTGGTCTTCTGCTGCAGTAGAACCATCAGCCTCAAGGTTGGACGTATTGCGTTCAGAAATGCTCTTCAGCACACCTCGGTGGAAATTTGTGTTAATGTTGCCTTTCTATCAGCTTGAATCAGTCTGGCCATTCTCCTCTGACCTCTGGCATCATCAAGGCATTTGCGCCCATGCTCGATTTGAACTGCAGCAGATCGTCAAAATCAGAAGATATAAATGTAACTTTTTTTGGAAATGACATTGTAAGGCTCAAAGTCAATGGAATGAAAGCTAAAATAATAAGAGCTATGACTTTGTTGTATAACAAAGTCACACAGACAAAACTTTTGTCATTGTGAGATATAAAATCAACATTAGGAAATATAAAGTCAAACTACAATATTTAATATCAAAATTGGGAGATTGTAAAGGTTGTGAAGTCACAAAATACACATTGCAAATAGCCATGTGTCTCACCTGTCCACTTTTGATTTAATCACTTTAGACAGATTTTGATACCACATACGAGGTGTTATTTCATCAAATACCAAGTGAGTGTGTGTGTGTGTGTGTGCGTGTGTGTGTGTGTGTGTGCGCGTGTGCGCGTGTGAATGTGTTTTGAAAGCAAGAATCTGTCCCCTGTCTGAGAAAAGGATGACTTTCAACCCCCCAAAGCTACATCTGAACTTTTCACAAACACCTTCTGACGGCCTGTTCTCACAACATTTACACAGCCTTTACAAAACCTTCACAGTGTATATGAGATTACAGCTTTCAACCTTTATCAGCTGAAAAATACCAGACGAATACAAATGCAAACAACAATAAATGCACAGCCAATCAAACTCAAAGAAAACAGCTAATTGTTACTGCACAAATCAAGCAAGCGTCCACTGCACTACCCTACTCAAAATGAGAGGAGAGCATGTTTGTGTTGTTCTGCTCCCACTAATTTCACAGACAGATTGGTGGTACAGATGCTCGGGCACCCTGTCCCTCCTAATGAATATTCAGGACATCAATATGAATATTAACATATTGAAGATGGAGTCATACAAATACAACATCCAACTTGCAATAGTGACAGGAACAAACTGTCTCCGTATGCAGAGAGAGTACACACACGCACACACACACACACACACACACACACACACACACACACACACACACACACACACACACACACACACACACACACACACACACACACACACACACACATGAATACACACACAAACACAGAAAATCTTCTTTTGATAAGCTTTTTCAATAATAACAGTTGTTAAACTTATCAACTGTCCAGACTGGTCAAAACTAAATGGCAGTATATGCTGTATATGCATTTCTGTGCAAGGGAAATACACCTTGAATATACTCTGACCAGGTACAGCCTAAATATTCTCTCTCCAGACCTACTAACAGACACTCAGTCAGCAGAGGCTTGACTTTAGAAATCTGCTCAATAAAAGCCTTCAATTCTGAAATATACATGAGCTTCAATAAATAAGTTAGAATGCAGAACATCTTGCAAAATTCACGACACTGAACACAGAATCTCCAGGACAGTAAGTGTAATCTTACTATAAAAGAGAAACTTGAAGTGGCTGTAATTATATTGCTGAATTATATACATGCATTGCATAATATTGCAAAGCCAGGTTTTGAATAGAAGCATTAAAAAGTTCACAACTGGAGGAGGTTATCTGCTCTGTGTGAAGTGACAGACCACAATTCATATTGCTTATTAGAATTTATGGTATAAAGGGCTGTTATTAATCTGGGGTCGCCACAGTGGAATGAACCGCCAACTTATCCAGCATAGGTTTTACGCAGGGAATGCCTTTCCAGCCGCAACCCAACACTGGGAAACACTACGACCAATTTAGCTTATTCAACTGACCTATACCACATGTCTTTGGACTGTGGGGGAAACCGGAGCACCCAGAGGAAACCCTCGCGAACATGGGGAGAACATGCAAACTCCACACGGAAATGCCACAGAAATGCCAGAAATCCTTCTAGCTATAAGACAATCGTGTTACCCACTGCACCACAGTGACACCCACTGAATTTAAACAAACAAATTAAATTTAGCAATGTTCAACTTAATTTGTTTGTTTAAATTCAGCCCAAATAAATTGTTTACACTTACATAAATTTAGTTAAAAATTCAAAGGAAATTCAAGGAGTCATCTTTGAATCTTTTATTTTCAGTGTGTGTGAAGTGACAGAGCACAATTCGTATTGCTTTTTAGAATTTAGGTATAAAGGACCATTACAAAATCTGAATTTTAAAATGTCTATCCATATGATGTAATTGCTTGACACAAAGTCTGTATGTAAAAATGTCTGTATTTATTTATTTGGTTTATTTATTTATTTGTTTGTTTTAAAATGACTTCGACTGTACGATTAATCGAAATCAAATTGCAATCACGATATGAAACGTTGCGATTAGCTTATATAATTTCCCCCACCCAGAGAAATTGCTTGACTGCCATCTGTGTGTGATAGTCTAGCCAATTGAGTGAGCACACTTTCGTTCTGCCCAATCAGAATTGGGCAACCAAACTATGCTGAATGCCCACTATAAAGCAAACAAACGGGAAAGTGCGGACAAGTGGGATGATGGCATCTGCCCCTTCGGAAGCATTAATATACGAATTTAAATCAAAGAAAAACATCATGTCTGTAATATGGGAATATTTTGGTTTCAGCCACAGACACAAAACAAATTGTTCCCACAACAGGGTGAAATACAACAACCAGCACATAAAAAAGCACCAGAGGCAGCTATATGAGGAGCGTCTTGCTAAAAAATCAACTGAAAGTATTGCTAGTGACCCTCAATCTAGTAGCTAGCAACAGCAAACTACAATTTCAGAGTTGTTTGCAGCTTTTACACCATATGAAAAAACATCATGAAGCACCAGAAGATAACTAACTCACTACTGTTTGCTCTAGAGAAAAATTTGTTCTCTTATTCTGAATATTTAAAAACAAATTTGAATAAAAGTCGGAGTAATTTAATATCTTTTCAGTTCCTTTTTTTAACTAACACTCACTGCATTTTAGCAGTAATAAGCTACGATATAGAATATTGAGCTGAAGCTCAACTGCAAAATTAAATAGCAAATCAAATTGAAATCGCAATATCTGTTAAAAAAAATAAGTAAAACAAAAGTTAGATATTTACCCTTAATTGCACAGCCCTAGTGGTTGGCACTGTCACCTCGCAGAAAGAATTTCTCTGTGAAGTTTGCATGTTCTCCCATGTTTGTGAGGGTTTTTCTCTGGGTGCTCCGGTTTCCCCAACAGTCCAAAGACAAGTGTGGTATACAGTAGGTATGCATGTGGTATAAACAAAATTGGCCGTAGTGTATGAGTGTGTATGTATGAATGAGAGAGCGTTTGGGTGTTTCCCAGTGTTAGGTTGAGGCTGGAAGGGCAACCACCGCATAAAATATATGACAGAATAATTGGTGGTTCCTACCCCTGTGGCAACCCCTGATAATTCAGGTACTAAGCTGAAGGATAGTGAGACAAAAATAGCAGTGGGTTTGATTAAAAAAATAAACACAAATGACCTTATTTTCTTACATTATAATATAGTTTAATTTTAAGTATATCTGATTTTCCATTAAATAAACAGTAGAGCAGTTTGTTAGCAACACCAAGAACATAGATTTGAATGGGCAGTAAACGCCAGAGCTTAAAAATGTTGACACTGAACGTAATATAAGTGGACTTTAAATAAAAGCCTCTTCTGAATGCAGAAATGTACTGTTTTACATATTAAATTATCCTGTAGCAAAATATCTGATGTGCATGTTTAATGGTCAACCAACTGCTTGTCCCTGTTTAAATAACTCTATGTGTCTTTCAGCTTGTGTTCAGAAAGATCAGTGATGTGAAGCGTGAGGAAGAGGAGAGGCTGAGGAGGAAGAACGAGGCCCCTCTGAATCTCCCCCCAGATCATCCCGTTCGCCGTCTCTTCCAGCGTTTCCGTCAGCAGAAGGAGGCCCGCCTTGCTGCTGTACGGCCCAATTCTGAAGACTCTGATCTTGAGAAGGGTCAAATCCACAATGAAGTCATCAGCCAAGATGTGATTGCCACCACAAGCATCGTTACTGTAACAGAGAGTCCAGCTACACCCATCCCATCCCACTTCATCAAAAACCGCACCCTAGGTCCATTCGACCAGGCGAAGCTTAGTGCCCCTGCCCCAAATGCCCCCCGCATGTCTGAACCACGCGCACGAGGATGGGCAAGGTTCAGGGAGAGCGTGGCAAAGCCTGAGAGCTGGGGAAATGTTCCGAAAGCAGAATCCATGGAGACTCTGCCTGAGCGGAGTAGCTCCGCAAAGATTTCAGAGCCCAGCGGACTCAAGAAGACAGACTCCTGTGATAGCGGCATCACCAAAAGTGACCTACGGCTGGATGAGGGTGGCATCCGCACCCCTGTAGACCGCAGTCCAGTTCAGCTTGATGGAAAATCTCCCCCAATCCCGCCCATTCCCACCATTCCCGAACACACACTGCATGCCTCGCTCCTGGAGCTCCGTACTGAACTCAAAGAGGAACTGTCTGTGCTTGGGAACCGAATGGTAGCGCTGGAGGCGCAGGTCGCTGAGGTGCTGAGGTTGTTAAGAAACAGAAAGTCTCCAACCTCACCCATGTCGCTCTTCCAGATCTCACGGCCAACATCGCCAGACACGGACAAGGAGGACATGTTCCCTTGAAGAAAATGAGGTAAGAATATTTATTCTTGAAAAGGGAAACTATTGAGACTTCCTCTGAGAAGAGAAGAAGAAATGGAACCACTTCTGACATCTGTGCCAGCAAAAAGCATGACAGACTCTGTCTGTGTGAGTGAGAGTGAGAAAGAGTGAGGGAAAGGATGGAATAAGACACTGGAAAGGAGGAGAGGATGTCTTATCCCAAGGCAGAGCATCTGCAATACCAAAGTGATGGTGTGTTGGTTGTCACACGGAGACTCTTTGTGTGGAACTGCTCCCTGTTTTAGTCCTGCGAGGCTGACAGACAGTGAGAGCTCTTGCCGCAGGGCCCACTCTGACTGATGGTTGTCATGGCAATGCACCGTCCCCAAATGCAAGTGCGGACCCTTCAAGATCCAACTCATGTAGCAAGTCTTCCCCTCTCTCTTTCGCTCTATCACACACACCGCTGTTTATGCTCTGCACTTTTTCTGGTGCAGAGATCTTTTCTGCACCATCCTGCTGGTTAACTCACCGCCGAATATGAGCCTTTTTCAGGAATCATAGCTACGCGTCTTGCGCAGATATACGGCGGTGTGCATTTGAGCTGCTAGACGAAAGATTGAAGAACACAAGAGTATTCCAGGAACCACGGAAACCCTAGACAGCTTCGGTGATCACTTTAGACAAATGTGTTTGTACAATGACAAATCAACTACTATCCCAAGAGTTGTACACATTACAGGAGAAACTAATGAGCTCTGTAGGGGTTTTATAGTGTAACAGCTGTTAAGACCCTTTTCCATGACTTGCGTCAATGCATCTCTCAACAAAATAAAAAATTATATCTGACAACAGTGGTTTAACAGATGCTTAGGAATATTAGTACCATATCGTTGTGGGATAATATTACGGTTTAGTTTTTTCGACACATATCAGCCAACATTTAATATTGTACAGTATATTTATCTTTATGTTTAGGTAACATTGGCTGTCGTTAAATGCTCACTTGATCGTTAAAAACACATATTCAACAAGACTGTTAATTGCAATCTGTAGCAAATTTCTGAATGATTTTTTTTCAGTGTCCGTTATGTTGTGAGGCCTAACTTCACATTTAGTATTTATAATATGCTGTTGTTTTATGATTTATTTTGTAATTTATACATAAAGCATTTAATTTTTATCATTATCAGTTATTAGTCATAGTTTTTATGGCTTTTATCATTATCCATCAGAAAATTTACATTGGTTCATCCCTATAAATATTTTTAGTCTGGTCCAGTATAAGAGTGAGTGAACAAAAAAGGGCAAAGACAGACCTTTCATTACTACAATTATTACAACACATCTAATATATATATTTTTTCTATTAATAGACATTTCAATGTGGTCATGTCATTGGCCCATGAACATTTCCTGCTTGTTTTCAAACTATTTTAAACTGTAACAAAAGGCAATTCAATCATAACTTAATGTTAAAACAGCTGTCATAACATTACTTATCAATATGTGGCTCTTGGTGGATTCTGAAAAGCTATAGAAATTAAACATGTACAACAGGAAATACGTTGGGACCATTGTTGTTGTTTACATCCTTCAAAATGGTCTATATACTCAAAAAATTGCCCATTGCCTCTGCCCTTAAACCTTATATTGATATTCCTTTGTTATTTTAAGCATTGTGTTACAGTGTGTGATCTTTGCATCAGAGGCAAATGCTGTAGCATGATGTTTAATCATTGGTAGATGTTGAAGCAAGTCATGTGAAAGGATCTTCATCTCCTCTGGTCTACATGAAGCATAGTCAGACAAGGTCATTAGTGACTTGTTGGGCTGCAGTTTTATAAAATAACAAATGAAAGAACTAGTGAATTGAAAAGACGAATGTTGATTCTTTATTAATGATTGGGTCTTCCAGAAAGCACACACATATTACTGTTGGCACACTATTATTGTTATTATTCAGACCTGTAGTGCATTGTAGCTGTGTTTTTCTAAATGAAATGATGGATGTAATCAATACACACGGTTTTTTGGTCACAAAATCACAGTTCATCATAACAGTTAAGGTGTGGTCACATTAGTGCAATTTTGGTAAAAATGTCCTTTGTTAAACATACAGATGTTTGAAGCTATTTTTGCTTGGCTTTTTGCACAAGTTGTAATATTAAATGTGATTCTGTTAAAAAATAAAGACAGGTGTGTTTAACAAAATCATCTACAACTGATTGACAATGCCTGTCTCTCACTAAAGGGCTAGTTCACCCAAAATTCTGTCATTTACTCAAACTTTACTTGTTTAAAACCTACGAGTTTCTTTCTTCTTTTTAAATGAAGATGTTTTCAAAAAAAATTGTAGCTGGATTTCTGGTAGCTGACACCCATTTACTTCCATAAAAGTTAATGGGTCCCAGCCAAGGTTAAAATTGTTTTGTATTTTTCATTTGTTTTAGTTTTTATTTCATTTTGACTTTTTGTTGTCAAATTCAGTTAGTTTTAATTAGTTTTTAGTGATAGATTCACTATTTTTTAAATTAATTTTAGTTTAGTTTTTTTTACTTTATGTTAAGATTTTTGTTAGTTGTTATATAATAAAAACTCAACCAAAGATAAGCTAAAATTTTATTTTGACAAAAGAACACTACCATCTACCCATACTCAAATTCAAATACAACAGCCCACAAGAAAGCCGTAAGTAAAATATGTGTGCAAGGCTGCTTATGAGGTTATACACAGTGGTTATGTGGAGTTCGGATCTTTAAGGCGAACCGGATCTTTTGTGACAATCTTCCCATGTTTGAACTCAACATATCAAAAATATGTTGTCAGCAATCATACTTTCAGTCAGTTAAAACATTAATATGACCTGAAAAGTTACTTACAATTACGTTTTGCAACCCAACTGTAGCATGATTCGCTTATTTTGCCATTACGACTTTCGGTTATGAAATAAACATACGTTTCCCCTTAAATCCTCTCATTTAAGCCCTCGGTTTAAAAGTACTGCAGTCGTTCAAGTTTAGTTCAGTCACAGCAGGCGGTCATGTACTGATTGTGTTTGATTCACCATCTGTAAGTTGTTTATGGATGTGCTTAACGTTACTGGAGACGCGAACCGTTTCAAATGATTCAGTTCGATTTGGCGAATTAGTTCAACCGGTTTATTTAGAAGATCTGGTTTAAAAGAACGATTCGCGATCACAAAAACAGAAATAAAACCCATCATTGGGCACAAATGTGTTAAATGAATACTTTTAAATGTCTTCTCGGGTCGTATTTAATGTCGCCGTGCTGCTGTAGTGTCCACTCGTTGTTTTTGTCGCGGGTACAATTGCGAGGATGACTGGAGGAACAGCTTGATCAGGCCAGGCATCAGGATTACTAACTCTGAGACGTCGTACGGGTCAAACACCTGTCATTTAACTGGCAGCGTGGAGCAAATTTACTCCTATAAGCCTTACAACATGTATCAAATACATTTACAAAGACGAAAACGAAAGACGTTTTTGCTATATTTTCAGTTAGAGTTAGTTTTTATATAAAATACAGTTTCAGTTCTAGTTTAAAAAACTCGTTTTTATTTTTATTTCAGTTAACGAAAATGTTTTTCAATTGTAGTTTCTTGCCCCCTTTGTTTTCGTCAACTATAACAACAAACCAGCCTTCCTCAAAATATCTAGTTTTGTGTTCAACAGAAGAAAGAAGCTCATAAAGGTTTAAAACCACATGAGGGACAGGGAATGGTTTACTGTTTATTTTTTGGGTGTACTATCCCTTTAAGAATTATTGTTAATATCAAAGTCTGTATGGAGAATATGAATGAACCTGACTGCTTCATTCTATTAGAGTAACTGATGATGTGACCACACATTACAAGATCATTTCACTATTACAGCAAACATCTAAAAACACAACAAATCTCAGGAACGCAGAGAGGTGACGGTCAGAGAGCTGAGAGCATTCTGACCCTTTTCCTGGATGTTTTTACATATTCACTGCTGCAGATGTGGCATTATTTTTCCACCAGCCCTGTTATAATGCGTTCATTAAAAACAAACAAACAAAAAAAAAACTCTTGGCTTTTTCAACAGGGGTGACTGGGGCTTGAAGTCAATAGCCTTAAAAAAAGGCTTTTTAAAAAACAGGTTTCCACTGGGATCCATATGAAATGTTTCTTTTTGTCTGGGTAAAACTGATGTCCAGTTGCCTGTTTTTGTTTTTGTAGATAAAAAAGTAAAAGCCAATACAACATTAAGAAACATTGAACAGCTAGTCCCAGTCTCCCCTGTTTATTATATTATATAAGGCTCCTAATGCAAGTTAAGAGTTAATCCGTTAATCACAGAGCCAAGATATAAATAGCTGTTTATTTGCCTCTCTTTTCCAGCATCCTCCCCCATATCAACTCCACCTTGATTTCCATAATGAGGTCCAGAGGGGAACAGAGCGAGTCTCATGCTTTTAGCCCCTCTATTCTCAACGCCACCAAACCAGACTATCTTCATCTATAACATACTACAAGCAAGCACTATACATATAACATATACCATACGTTATATATATCGAGCACTATATCTTGATTAATTGCATCCAAGACAAATGTTTGTATTTACATAATATATACATGTGTACTGTATATATTTGTGTTTGTGTGTGTGTGTGTGTGTGTGTAAATACACATATATACACAAGCATACAATACATAAAATAAAAAATATACAAAAAATATATTTACAAATATATTTATTTTACATATAATTTGTATTATATATACACACAGTACTAGGGCTGCACATTATATCGTTTCAGCATTAATATCGTAATGTGAACATCTGCAAGTCACAGAATAAGCAATGTTGAGTCTCAGTTAGTTTATCAGGAGCTACAGATTACATGTGATTTGTAGCATCACCACTAAGTTTAACCATAATAGAGTGAAACTATTATTTGCATGCGTTTTTTCAACATTTCAAGAGAGTTAAAAAAATTTGGCTGCAAAAAATTATAATGTTGAAAAGTGTGATAATGATTAATTGTATTTAATCATTTAGATGGAATGTAACTGAATTCAAACTGAAAAGAAGATTATTTTACTTATCCCATTGGCAGAGAATTGTGCTTGTTTTAAGTAAAAACTCTTAATTTTCACTTATTTCTTCTGAAGGTGAAAATAAAACAATATTTATACCTGATCTAAGAACATTTTTGATATTTGGACTACAAACAAGAACATTTCAGTACTGTGATTATTCAATTTCAATACCTCAACACATTTAGACTCCCCAGCAGACAATTGTCAAAAATGTACGGTATTCATAATGCAGTAAATATACTGTAGCAGAAAATTCAAATATTGTGATTTTTTACCAATATCATGCAGCCCTAGACAGTACAGACAAATATATCTAGTAAATATGAACTTTTACTTTGGATGCTATTAATCACCTGACAGGCCTATAATATAATTATATATATATATATATATATATATATATATATATATATATATATATATATATATATATATATATATATATATATATATATATATATATATATATATATATATATAAAATTATATATATATATATATATATATATATATATATATATATATATATATATATATATATATATATATATATATATATATATATATATATATATATATATATATATATATATATATATATATATATATATATATATATGTTTAAATCATCCAGGTTCCCATTATTGAAAGCAACCAGATAAGCATGTCTGTGTGTGTTGGGAATGAACATACTGTGTTTAAGCCACATGTTAGCATGCTGTGTGATGTTCTCAGTTTAGAGAGGTCATTATCAGGTCCACAGGAGATGTGCTGAGGTCAAAATCACCTCACTGTCACCTGCTTCTCTACTACCTGAGAGCAGAGACACACACAGAGATGAGAGGTCGGAAGAATGACTCAAAACCAAAACACAACCAAGGTCATATCATACAAAATATCACACACTGCATGGCCACAATGATAACAATAATAATAATAAAACAACTGTTTTCAAGCAAGCAGACACTTAAGAGACTTTGTTTGGACCTTAAGTGCAGGGATTAATATGTTTCTGGTTATGTTATGGCAATGATTATTTTAATGATGCTAAAACGTAATGACGATGACAATGTATGTTTAAATAAATTACACAAGATTTAACTTGTTTTAATGTAATGCAAGTTCAAAGCACTTGTAAATATAATTTTTTTAATGGATGGAACAATTATACACTATTTACAGTGCATAACAGGCCATAAACATATTAATTATTGCAATAAAGTTCCAATTGCAAAGTAAAGTATTTGCTTGCAAGCAAACAGTGATTATTTTTTCTCTTATTTGCCAAGCAGTGTACATTTAATATAACCTGTTATTTAAGAAAAATATATTTAGTTTGAGAAAGAAAGACTAGAAGCACCACATGTCATGTATTTCCTACACAAAGATTTATTTCTGTTACAATAAAGGTACATATTGTAAAGTCTACAGATTTTGTATGGCAAAAGTATTAAAATGAAATATCATATATTTTTTTGCCCTTGAGAGATGATTATCTCCTCCTGTCAGCAGGACACCAGAGGAGCAATATTAAACGGTAAAACTCCCATTAAGGTTATTTTATGCTTCATAGCATGTTTTACAATAATGACATCTTAATAAGCTTTAATATTATGGGTCATTTGCTTACATGCCAAATAACTAACAGAAATTGGAAAAAGGTTCAGCATTTACACCCAGCAGCATTGCTTTATCATTCAGAAAGAAACCCAGAACTGATTTTAAATAAGACATATGAATGTTACAATCATACGAATAACAATACTGACGTGCAAATCCATGTTAACCGGAATGTAAAGCATCAGCTTGAGCTTATTCTGAAGCAATAATCATTGCTGCTGTATTTCACACAGATTATTCCTACAGTCCAGATATATAATTTAACCCCAAACACAGGATGTAATCGACATACTATAAGAAAGGAACGTAGCCCTGATGTCACTGCATGCCTCTGCAGCACAGCAATAAGACTCCTAATATTCAGAGAATGCACTTTTTTTCATTGAGAGATGATGAAGCTGACATGCACAGCCCTTAAGATGCTAGCATGGTTTACTTGACCATCTGATCGTGACTGATTTGATCAAATACGACAAAAGCATGGCTTGATTTGCACTTAAAATAAGGTTAAGACATGCATGGAAAATACAAAAGGAAAACTGAATAAATTTCCATTAAAAGTAAGTAGTCCTTTACTGCACGAGTATTTAATCTCTTGCCTCTTACCCCATAGAGCTAATGGATTCACTCTTTGTAGTTGTCATTCAGACCTGTCTGACTCTTGGAGAGCGAGTCCACATTTGCATCTAGTAGGAAGAAATGAATCCGCACTCGCTGTAGGCTGTTTGGATAGTGTTTTACAGCCTGGAGAATCAAAATGCTGTGTCTTGACAGCAAAACAGGGCACTACAACATTAGACACCAGTTTAGGATTAAATGACAACTATGTCATTGGGGGGGAAAAACAAGCTTTGTATAGTAAGATTTGTTTCAGATTACAAATCCCAAAATCCAAAGAATAAATGAGCAGAAATAATGTTTTGTAAAATATAAATGAAACAAATTGTTAGAACAAATTTATTATGATATTAAAATAAAATAATTAGCATTTTAATTAAATTTCAACTTAAGTAAAATGACCAGATGACTGAAAGGGTCTTTGAGGAATATGAAAAAAGTCTATTGGCTCTTTGTTTTTAACAGCGATTACTTAAAATGAAGCATTTTCACAATTAAAGCATTAAGATTCAAACATTAAATTATAAATGTAAAAAAGTTAAATAAAGGCAGAATCTTAAATGTATTTTATTCATGCAAATGATAATTTCCTGTTTTTTCCTTTTGAATTTGGTGTGAAATATGAACTGAATATGAACCGAACACGTTCTATGGATTTTATGAGTTTACAAACATGCAGCATGTGAGTTTGTGTGTTTGAGTTGAAACTTGATATGTACGGCACAGTATTTTGAGGAACAATATAAAAACTAAAGTATTTTTAGAGTTCTTAACACTGATACTGAAGCTCAGATGGAGCTGTGCTGTTCTATCACACTGCAGGGTTTGTAAGAACAAACATGTCTGTCTGCACACAGAGGTCTTTTCAGGCTTGTTCATTAAGAACAGCTCTAGTTAGTACCTTATTTCTGATGTATTCAGCAGACAGCATGGACATTATCCACTGACTCAAACATCCTCACCCAAACCATTTCTTCACATGGAAATTGCTACTACTGTAAAGCACAAAGACTAAATTTGTAAAAATGCTGTAAAATATTATTTATGATAATAAAATATTTTATATACGTACTTTCACGTGTACTGTTTTTACTTTGTCTTTCTTTGAACTGATCAAAGATACTGTACTTATGAAAGCACATGCTTAGAAAATAAATGCATGAAATTAAGACTGACCCAATGCGAAGTGAAGGATTCACTTATTCAGGAAACATAAAAAATCATGTACATAACAACAATTTAGAATAAGACATCTGATAATGTGTACCAATATCCAAATTGTTAGTCACTGTTTTAGCAAAGCTGCTTTCAGATTTAGTTCCATTATGGTATGTAATAAGATTATTTACATATTAAAGTCTGTTACTAACTAAAAAGTTCATAATAAAAATTGCTGTCACTTTAGATCATGTTTGCTTTACATTTAGATTCCTTTTTTCATAACTTGTTAATTGAATAAAACTGAATTAAGCAAAAAATAAATAAATAAAAACTAAAACAAAACTCTTAAACCTGAAACATTTTTTGTTTGTTTGCTTAGTTACATGTCAATGTTGTCATTAATCAACATGAGAAAACATTTTACATTTAAATGTACTGTTAAATTATTAAAATATAAACTATTCGTCTCTGTGGAAATGTTTGAATTTAAAACTTGCAAAGAATTCCTACTATCGTGTGAGCAATTTATCACGAAGTAATATAATTACATGTATTTTAAGATTTAATATATTCTAACTGGAAGGACTACATTTTTGTAACCAGATTGCATACAACCATTGAATACATATAATCTAACTACAACTCATAAAATTAAATCCTACTCAACATTTTATTTGATTAAAGGAAAAGTTCAGCCAAAACTTAAAATATTTTCATTAATTACTCACCCTCTACTTCTGTTAAAGCTATTTGAGTTTCTTTTTTTCTGTTAAAAACAAAATATTATATTTTGAAGAATGTTGGAAACCAGCAATGATTGACTTTCATTGCATTTCCCCTGCTACAGATGTAAATTGCTACAGTGCTTCAGCATTCTTCTAAATGTCTTTTTTGAAACAGTGAAAAGAGTAAATAGTGAGTACATTTTGACTTTTCATTTAAGTATTCTATTTTACTACAAAAATACACCATACAGTAAATTATTTACAAATTGCAGTCTCTTACTAACTAAAAATTACACAATGAAAATTGCAGTCATTTTAGATCATGGTTATGGACTGCATGTTTGCTGATTTACATTTAGATTTCTTTTTTCTTAACTTTTAATTGAATAAAACTGAATAAAGAAAAAAAAAACTCTTAAACCCTTAAATCTGAAACCTTTTGTTGTTTGGTTTGTTTAGTTACATGTCAATGTTGTCATTAATTGAAATGAGAAGACATTTTACATTTAACTGTACCGTTAAATTATTAAAATATAAACTTTAAGTCTCTGTGGAAATGTTTGAATTTAAAACTTGCAAAGAATTTCTACTATTGTGTGAGCAATTTACCACATGAAGTAATATAATTATAAGCATTTTAAGATTTAATAAGATAATTGGAATTACTACATTTTTGTGTCCAGATTGCATATAATCAGTTAATACCATTGAACACATATAATACAATATATAACACATATAAATACAATTCATAAAATTAAACCATACTGAACCTTCTATTTTATTAAAGGAATAGTTAACCCAAAAATGTAAATATTTTCATTATTTAATCACCCTCTACTTCTATTAAAGCTATTTGACTTTCTTTTTTTCTGTGAAAATGAAAAGAAAATATTTTAAAGAATGTTGGAAACCAGCAGTCATTGACTTTCATAGTATTTTAACCTGCTACAGATGTAGTTCTAGGCTCCAGCATTCTACTAAATGTCTTATATTTAAATAGTTAAAAGAGTAACTAGTGAGTGCATTTCCATTTTTGATTGAACTTTTGATTTAAGTATTTCATTTTAATACAAAAATACAACACGGTCTAGAAACAATGGTTTGTTAATGACATTTAATGCTTACTTGAAGCAGACAAAAAGACTGATCTTTTTTTCTAACTGTGTAATCATGAATACTTTAAAGAGTGAAGGATGTTTCGTAACTTATTAATCAACATTCGTTAATTGCAGAGTGACCTGTGCTGAGACACACACCCATATTAAGGACCTGTGTAACCTGCAGTGTCAGTAAGTAATTTCAGTATGACTCACAGAAAGGCCAGGTCACACATGACCTCTGCCATACCATCTATACTAAAATAACATCACATCACAGTGCAGAGAAAGAGACACTGAGCAGCAAAACTGATATCAAAAACACAGAGCACATCTCTTATCACTTTTATAGACTCAATCGATTGATTTAAAGAGATAGTTCACCCACAAATTAAAATTCTGGCTTCATTTACTCACCATTCACTAGTATCTGTGATTCTTTCATAAACACAAATGACTGCCGGCTCCCATTGACTTCCTTAGCAGAAAAAATACTATGTAAGTCAATGGGTTCCAGCAACCAGCAGAAACTCATAAAGGTTTAAAAGCACATGCTGGAAAATAAATGATGTGGTAACTATTAATAGTTGGTTAAACTATCCCTTTAAGAGATTCATAATAATATTCAAGTTATTTTGTCTTTTTCCAAGTGTCTACTGCAATATAAATATTAGTTTCTTAACACGAATGGCGGTTTTTAAATCATATGGTAAATACAAACAAAACAATGTCCAACATATGCAAATAAATCCCCCTAAACTGAAAGTGAAAGAGACTTTTGTGAAGGGGGATTATGAGTGATTAATCCGATGCAGATAAAGCTATGCTACAGAGATAAAGCTCTTTAAAGTGTAATCCCCTTCTAACACTGAAACATACACACGTCTTACCTCTCTCTAATAAAAGAGAAACTCCAGGCTAGCAGATCACTCATCTAATTAACCACACAGAGCTGCTTGAGCTGTTAGTAAGAACACAGAAGCAGATACACAAGGAGAAAGAGAGTATAAAAACACAAGACGGGACAGAGAGATCAGGACAAGGAAGATCAGAGGGACAAAATTGAACGCCAGGGTGGAAATATACACAGATGGACGGACAGAGAGAGAGCAATGGTCCGGCTGTATCCTGGCCGCTGATCAGAGACCTGTGTCACCATCAGTGTTCAGACAAACTCATAAATAAAGCAGCGACAGGATTAACCATCAAACACACACCTGGGGCACTCGTTTCCAAACACACACTGTTCAAATGCAGCAGAGTATACTGTATTATACACGAACACATGATATGGCTGGAGTGGAATGCTGGTTGAAATAATACCATAATGTTTTCTGTGAGGAATGTTTTGCCTTCCCATGATTCCATTGAGTGGTGTTGTCATCTCATGTCCCATTCAATACCAACTTGAGCAAAGCAATAGAGAAAAGCAACCACTGGAACGGCCACAGAAGACCAGTCTGTTGAAGAAATGGAGGAGAAGAGTTGGTGAATGCTATATTACAAAGGCAAGCAGAAACTGTGTGGCTTGAAAAATAAGCAAGACTCAAAATGTTACCATCAATGCCTTGATCACATGTCTCTGAATTTGTTTAGGAAATATTTAGTCAATATTAAATGTACGACCATCATTCAAAACAAATCTAATTATGCATAAAAGGATGTAAACAAAATGTCACTTTTTTTTTTGGATGATCTTCAACAATCTTTCAATTGACTAAAATTCCATTAGGGTTTATTGACTGGTTGAGTCATTGACATGAAGGCTCGAGTCTGATTGAGCCACCAATCCAATTTCTAACAGATTATTTGGTTGCATATCAAGATAGCTAACATGAATTTGCATACGGGTCAGAACTTTTTAAGGTTATTTTGTCATTCGTCATCATTATCTGAAAGCCTTTCCCCCCCACTACATGACAGTTATGACAGTTGAAATGAATAAACTATGACAGTTGAGGGCATGAAGAGTCCAGCAATCTGCACATGTTTCCGTTCAATAAATGCATCATCCAATTATTTAAAGTGAATCTTTTCTTTTTGGAGTTTTCAACGTGTTAGTGACTCTCTAGGGTATTAGTTCATCCAAAAATGAAAATGTTGTTATAAATTACTCACCCCCATGTACTGCAGTTACAATCCCCTGAGACATTTGTTCATCTTCAGAGCAAAAACTTTAATGTTTTAGATTCTCATCTTCCATATACAGCGATAGTCTCGAGACATTTAAAGTCCACAGATGCAACTAAAAAACATTGTCAAAACATTTCATGCAACTGAAATTATACAAAGTACCAATAATACTTCTGTGTGCCAAACAACTAGAAAAAAAGGAGTCAGGTCAGGTGCATGTTTCTATAAACGTTTGCCATCTATGGGGGGTTAAGCCCTGCTCACAATGTGAGATTTCAGCCACGATTTCGTCAGGCTGGTTTGACATGTTCACAGACAGCTGCTTAGCTGCGATCAGATTTTTCCTCCGATGAATTTCTGGCCGTGTCAGAAGATTTCAGACACTTTCCTGCAGTGACAATAGCTGCGATGACGGTCAATCCAAGAACCAAATAGGAACTCTGAATTTAATGACGTAATCATCCGACAATTCAAATGACGATGGATGACGTCAAAGTCCAGGGGCGTTTTTTTTTAGTGTTTGGCGCGTCTTCATTGTCGTTCAGTCTGACTTTATAACAGCTGAGATCTTACAGTGTCACATGGGAGCCATGTTCGTGCAGTCTGACATGCTACAATCAGGATTATAGAAAATTATTATTATTTTTTTTTAATTAAAAAATTTAATCGCACAATGTGAGCCGGCCTTAAGAGAGCTCTCGGATTTCATCTAAACTATCTTAACCTCTGTCACAAACATGAAAAAAGATCTCAAGAATTTGGAACGACATGAGAGTGAGTATTTAATAAGAGAATTTTCATTTTATTTGAGTCAACCAACCCTTTAATTACAAACTGATGGCCAACAACTTTAACATTTTCACACACAAACCATATAACAGTCTGACATTTTCTTCAATCATTTATGTATTGGCACTTATTAGCGGTGATGAGAATAACGGCATTATAAATAAACAGCGTTACTAACAGCGATACTTTTTTCAGTAATGAGTAATCAAATGAATAACTGTTTCCCCAATTACAACGTCGTTGCTGTTACTGACAATAAAAAAAATGTGTGGTACTATAATTGAGATCACTGAAACGATTTTCATGTGAACAGCGTCTCTCTCAGCCATAAGATGAGTTTGTTCGAGCTGGGGCAGGACACATAACCAACCAGTGATGATGATTGGTATAGGGCTGCACAATATTGGAAAAATGTAACATTGCATTTTTTTTTATTTTGCGATATATATTGCGATATAAAAACAATTTCACAAGATGACTTAATATCTCTATTTGGAGATAACTTATAATGTTACAACTGAAGTCAGAATTATTAGCCCCCCTGTTTATTTTTCCCCCAATTCCTGTTTAACGGAGAGAAGATTTTTTTTTCAACATATTTCTAAACCTAATAGTTTTAATAACTAATGTTTTACGCATCGGATGCCTTTCCAGCCACAACCCATCACTGGGAAACACCCATACACACTCATTCACACACACACACACACACTACAGACAATTTTAGCTTACCCAATTCACCTATACTATATGTCTTTGGACTTGTGGGGGAAACCAGAGCCGCAATTGTTACTTTCCCTGGTAATTAGTTACATTTACTGCTACTGTCTTAGTTCTATCACTTTAAAATAACAAACACTGTACATCTCTCTATATTTAGCCTAAAACACTGCTTTATTTATTTATTTAGGCCTACTTATTTGTGTGTATGTTTGTACTTTCATTTTAGCTGTCATTTATTTCTTTAACTTTACTTTCCAAAATGAATCCTCATTGCACTTAACAAGATTACAATGATAATAAAGCGTAACAAGTTTTTAATGATTAATGAAGGAAATATAATGTTTTTTCATTTTCATTTACTAGTAGCAGAGTATTTACAGCTGCTGTATATTTCTGTCCATTCTCATTTTGTCCCTTTGTGCCCCCGGCAGCATAGTCGCAAACTGCGATTCTACCTAAAAACACGTTCAGTCCTTTAGTGCGGCGGCAGTGGCACTCGTGGCTGTAATGCTCCTTTTAAAGTGTCACCCAATTCAATTCAATTCAATTCACCTTTATATGTGTAGCGTTTTTACAATGCAGACTGTCAAAGCAGCTTCACATAGAAGATCATAGTAAATTGTATGTACCCACTATATGTAACTCAGTTACTATTTGTGAGAAGTAACTAGTAACTACAACTAATAACTCTTTTAAAGGAACGTGCTCAACACTGCTTATTAGTTACTGCAACATCAAGGGATGCATTTCTGTTAGTTCTGATTTCTAACCTCACACAGATGAACAAATATAAAATCTTATCAGACCACAGGGGCGTATTCACTCAGTATCTCATTTATAGTCTTTTCTGCCAACCTGCAGTGAACAACCATTCAATGGTGCCATTGCAATGTAGCACAGGATCACTTTGCAAAACCTTTAGCGACGGTCAGTACATGGTGTAATCACCTTCCCGAACTTCACCTTAACAGCAGAAGCCATTATATTCCTCAAAACAGCAGAAAGACACACCTTTTCCTAGACTATCCAATGCACTTACACATGTCTGTTACTCTGAAGTGCTTATGAATGCGTGTTATGGTAGTAGTCAGCCTTAGATTAATTGTATCTGCAATGTTCCATAAAACAGAGACATTCATTTGTGGCTAGATCATAAAAATTTATGTTTTAGTAAACTTATTTTTATTATATGTTTTGATCTGAGGAAATGGACTTAATCTCAGTTGGCCTGAAAATAGTACCAAACTGTTAACCCCCTAGACAGGGTTTTGTGTGGGTGTGTGTTTGTGTGTCTCTATGCATGTTTGCCTCTGGTGGGTTCATTAAAAGGACCTGCCTTGTTGCATCAGGGACAAAAAAGACAAGGGGCAAAAAGAAAATAAGAGTAAATGAAAGAAGGGCGGTCTTGATTGCATTTGGTTACTCCTTGTAATTGTCCTTCAGGTGCTGGAGTCACAGCTCTTGGACACTTAATGCATTTTGTCATGCCAACTACAGACGCAAAACACTGCAATATTTGAAGAGCTATAAAAAAAAAAAGTTGGATAGAAAAGGAGCTCAGAGACAGTGTGTTCTGTGTCTCTTTTCATCTTTGTAAGACTACAGATCATCGTGAGTGTGTTTTTTTTTCAACTTGGTCCTCATCCAGCTACACACAAATCCTCTAAAGATGACTCAAGCAAACCTTTCGAGAAACAGACATACGTCAACAACACACACACTCACACAGTAAGAGAGATTTAAAGGTTATTGATTTGTGGATACTCATCGAAACTGAATATACATAGGATATACATAAAATAATTTTATGTATGCAATGTCTTTTCACTGACACATTATATTTGTTACAATATAATAATAATCATCCTGCTACTCAATATGCAAATCTCAATATAAAGGTAGATATTTTAACAATGTTCATGTTAACATTTTATTGCCAAATTTTATTAATCAAATTTTTGAGAGTTAAATGGCAGTGTGCCGATTTTCTCTTGATTTTTATTAATAAGATTTGATGCCATTAATAACTTTATACATGGAAAGCAATAGACCCAATTTCCTCATTTGCGCACTATGTGATATTGATTTTATACAACAGTTCAACAAACAAGAAGGTAATATCACTTGTTACATTTTTCATTTATGGCAATAAAAATTTTTCCAAACAAATCCAGACCAGAGAATTTGTCCATCTCAGAGCACCACTGTAGTATTTTGTTCCGAAATTAATTTGTTTAGTAACTGATCAATTGAGTCAATGATCCAAGAATCCATTCATAAAGAGACTCTCTAAATGAATCAGATTCACAGAATTATTCATTCAAATGATTTGCTCAATAAGAAAGAGACTTCCTGCCACCAACTGATGGTTTTAGCATAGTATTTATTTAGCCATTACAAACCTACCCCCCTCCCAAGGTACCAGCACAAAAACACATTAAACATATATTGTTTAATGGGCTACATGCACAGCTAGTGTTTTTCAGCCAGCAATAAACTTCCCGGTGAAAGGTTTATGTGACTATTTAAAATTTTATAAGGTTCCTTTTACAGCATCGACATCGTAATGTAATTAAAATACAATAAGTTAAATAAACGCAAGCAGAAATTTAGCTGTTTCAATGAGATGATAGACCATGTAAACTCTAGCGCCGTCAGTGGCAGCAGGCTAGCGCAGAAATTAAATTTATATTTTAAAGAGATGGCAGGGAATAAAAGAATTTAATGCAGTGCTTCTTGTCCAGTCTGAGACCAACTTTATATCGTATGTCTATCAGACAGTGAAGATCACTTATTTTTGAAAGAAAACAGATCTTAAACATGGCAACTTTGTAATGAAAATTAAAAGTCTGTGAGCATTTACCCTATTGTAATTATCTAATAAAAAAATCCCCAAAATAATTAAAACTAGTTAAAAATCTTCAAGTGTTTCAAGAAGCTTAAACACAACTGACATAAGGGAGCATATAAATGTAACTAATATAGTAGGCTATGCTTCTCATAATAAAATGGAGAATAAAATGAATAAATGAAACCCGCAGCACCTCCTGCCTCTAACTGCGAGGAATAAAACCCTTCAGTCGGCGTCTGACTGACAGCTGCTTTAGCGGGTGGGCAGATCAGCATGGTTACCTTTCAGAGATGCTGAGAATGAATGATGACCATAGTGACCGTTGTTCAGACTCTGTGGTGTTCAGGGTACCTGGTGGCGAACGGATGAATAGCAGCTTCTAGAAACTTCCAGACAGACAACCACCTGTCTATATCTTTTCACACTGCATTTTCACACTGAACTTTCATAAATGTCCAGATGTCCACTGGTGCTTCAGCTGCTCCAAAGCTTCTTTTCAAATGGATTTACAATGGGATTCACGTGAGCGAAAGCAGCACTCAAGGTGAATTAACTCCATACTGTAGGTTTGTCAATCCTATTATCATGTGTATCAGGATGATTTTAGATTATCTGTGTTTCAGTGAAAGTTACATGATAAAAGTTACAAATTTTGTTTTGCTTAGCGACCATGAAATGGAGTAAAAAAATAATAATAATTAAAAAAAACATTCTGTCATATTGTTTAGATTTTTAAAGCTTAAAATGGGTTATTTTAAACACATTTTCACTGAGGGCTACTTATTATTATGGCTGAGCTCAGTTATAACTGTACAACTGTATAAATGTTAAGATACTGTAAATAATTGTCTCCTAATTGCACCATAACCTATTAAAGAAATAAATAAAAACATGTGCTTGCATAAATGTAAAATAGATGTTACTTCTCTAGGTTATTTTAACATGAATCATTCAGGTTAAGAAACCCACATTACTCCATTGAGTCATTATCTTTCTTTACAATTTTAATACATTTGAGACAAGCAGAACTACAGAACAACAAATCGTCATCTAAGATTTATAAAATGCTATCTGACATTTTTGTCAAAACTGAGTTATTAAATGACAACTTATTTACATCATGTGATTTCTTTTGTAAGTTGTTTACATTTTAAAAAGATTTTATCTACAGTCTCTAGCTTCTGTGAGCCAATCAGCATTTCTAATGCATGCATGGGGACCAATCAGGATCAGCTTTCTTTGTCATTCCACCGTACTGCTCTGTTGTTAAAAATATGTAATATATTAAATGTGAAATATTTTCATTTGTGTATATATAGTCAGTGAAACTATATATTTTCAGTGTTTATTAAACTTTGTTAAACAACTTATTTGCTCATTGTCTGTTTACTTTTAAAGTATTTAAATTTGATATTAAGCCTTGAAGGGCACATAATTGATTTAATTCATTGGGTTTTAAATTACAACAATAAATATTACCATATTAATTACATAAAATTAACAATTGCACTGGACAAAATATTTAGCACAGCCTTGTATTCTTAATTTAAACAACAACAAAAAAAAACATTCATCCTAAAACATTAATTAAATGTTATAGATAGCAAACATTTTACTTTCCCAAACTAACATCAACATAGTTACACCATTTTTTAAAATTAAATTAATAAGCAGACTGATAGTATTTCTTGAAAAGTTGTGTCTTAATTAATGATCTGCCAGACAGAATCTTATAATACCAAGCAGAAAATAACTTTAGAATTACCTTTTATCTGCATTTGCCCTGTTTGATTTGCCCCAATTTGCAAATTTAAAAGAATTTTACATTTAGAGTACATGTAGGGTCTCTGTCATGTTAATGTATGAAAGAGAACTGTTGCAGACATATTGTTTGCTATATAAAAATGCAAATCTTAGAAGCTCAATATCTCAAAATCATTCAGAATGCAGATAGAACCTTAAAATTCTCAGGTGATGAAATAATTTCGAACTGCTATTTAGTTAAATATGCGACATTTGCAAATCAAACAAATCCTGCTTAGTTGAAGGCTAACACTGACTAGTGATGGCAGATCCCAAACAAACATGCGTTATGGGAGATGAAGTTTATGGTCAGCATACGATATAAAGCAGTGTGGACTTTTACTATAATGCTGGGTTCACACCAAACACAAAGCACCAGGTCATTCACTCTAGATTCTAAAAGTTCAAGGTATTGAACTCACGCAAAGCATTCCTCGAATTTTCCACTTGAGTTGAATATCTTGAACGTGTGTTGTTCATTCTGCATCATTTGCACCATACATTTTACCTTGCATAATCCACTAGCACAAATACCTAAATTTAAATTTGGTATGAATCATGTATATCTCATACAGCCGGATTAGGCTCACGGGTCTAGAGATTGACATGTAAATTGAGGATCAACACTAAATAGGAAACATCTTTCTATATTACATTGTATAAATATTATTATTAACTATTATTATTAAAAAGAAACACTCCAATCCAAGAAACAGTTTCACGAACTCATTTGTATCATCTTATATGTATCACAAAACAGTGACTCAGTCCTTCTCAACTCCAATTGCTTTTGGAGCACTTCAGAATGAATTCATTTCCTCTCTTTTGTGTCTGATCTGGCATGAAATGACAGTGTGTCTCGTATCATTACATTACAGCACCAGATCATTACAGCTCAACCTTTGAATCACATCCTCAACATGACCCACAAAATGTTAAAAGGTTGAAAACTTTCACATTCCTGGAGAGTTTAGATACTTAGTAGGCGGCTGTGGTTGACGTCTTAGCTGTTACAGACTGAGGGGAAAGAAATCTGACTGATGAAGTGTGCTGTATAAACGTCTCCTAATCCTAGAAGTGTACTTAATTGTATTGAATATGCACTTGTGGTAATCTTAAAATCATAAACGTGTATTTAAGTAAAACGTTTTGAATAATATAATATTAATGAAATATTGTTAAAAAAAAAAAAACAAGTACACTTACATGAGGTTTTAGGTTTATTAATACACAACTAAATGTGAAGATAGTAAACATTTTTATATGGTGAAATAAACAATTTCACCAGAATTTTTTAATTATTACATTTTATTGATCCTTTAATGAAATAAGCTTGTTTTGATGCATTTACTAAAAGTATTAAGGTGCATGTAAGGTACCTAAATAGGACTTTGACTATAGAATGTTTTTAAAGGGGTCATAAGTAAGAATATTTGTTCATTAATCACTTTATTTGTAGATATGTGAACAGCTTTAAAAAAAGTTCTGTGATTTTTTCGAGGTTGTCTGTATTTATGGTTCTAACTTCTTTTTACTTCCAATAAAAGAATGAAAAAGAATTTTAACATGAGTATATTGAGGCATTGATTAGCATGCAGTCTTGTGTAGATTACAAACAATAAATTTGTTGGCGAGCGGTGAGTTAGAGGCTGAAATTCACTCAATGACCTCCAGTATCGCTAATAATAAGGTTCACTTGGTATTAGTGAGTTTAAAAAAAGTGTACTTCTTTTCTTTTCGATACAGTGGATCATACCTTGCTGTTACGACGCCTCAAAAGTATTGGATTATCTGATCATGTTATATATAATATTGATCAAAATATCAAAAATGCTAATTTTCAGTATTATGCTCATGATAGAGTCATATACACAGCTGCATCTACACCCAATCTGGCCCTTTCTCAACTACAGATTGCTTTTAATGTACTTGAACATAATTTATTTGAATTAAAACTAGTTTTAAATGTTTCAAATTTATGTTATTTTTAAATTCAAAACAAACTAAGCAAATGCTAGTTTCTACTACTAATCATAGTGCAGAGATTGAATTGGTGTACCAGTACAAATATTTTGGAATTTTAATTGATGATACACTTTCTTTAAGGTATTACATTCAGAAACTGGTTAAAAAATTCTAAGTGGTTTTAGGCTTCTATTTTAGAATTAAGAACTTCCTTTCTTTTGATGCTAAAAAGAAGCTGGTTGATGCAACATTTATGTCATTATTGGACTACGGTGATGTTGTTTATATGCACGCATAGTCACAGATTCTGCATGCATTGGATAATGTTTACCATGGTGCACTAAGATTTATAACAAATTTTAAATCCCTTACTCAACATTGTTGTATACTAGGGTACAGTAGGTTGGTCTGCTTTGTCCAGTCGTAGGCTCAAGCATTGGCATATCTTTGCTTACAAATCTACATTGGGATTACTCCCATCATATCTACAGATTTACATTTGTAAAAAAACGGTCCTTAGTTATGGCCACGGTTACAGGATATTTATTTACTGTCTGTTCCTAAAGTGCAGACTGAGATGGGGAAAAAGGCTTTTAAATACGCAGCACCTTTTGCATGGAATGATCTGCAAAAAAAGTTGCAGTTTAAAGAACTGATTTCACTAAATGCTTTTAAAAAAAAGAGTATAAATGATTTAGAAATTGAAACACAGGCTTGTAGATGTTTTCAATAGTTTGTCAATGTGTGTCAATAGATTGTCATGTTAACTGTCAATTTTTTTTGTTGTTGTTGTTGTCTGTTAGACCCGTGTGACATGTATGCTGCCTAATCTTGGCTAGGAAGCTCTTGTAAATGAGATTTTTAATCTCAATGTGTCTTTCCAGATAGAATAAAGCTTATAAGAATAATAATAGTAGGAGATTGAATTCATTGAAATGACCCACCTTGGACAAATAATTTCTTCCAGAAGATTCTACCTACATGGGTCCCACCCAGAAAAAAGAGATTGGACAGAATGAGAAATGCAGTGGAGAAGGCGGAGATTAGAGCCAAGCCACGTCTCTGCATCTGAGGTGTCAGACAGTAGACCTAGATCAAGACCAAAATATCAGATAATAAAAATCATGCTGTGTTATTTGATATTTATTAAGTAATCTTTGAACAACTTCTTTCATTAAAACAGTGACACTTAACAGGTGGAGCTTTGTGTGAACTCACAATAGCATGACGAAGAGGGCGAGAGGAGAAGAGGAGTGCAAATGCGCTTTCCACTAACACCCCTACCCAGTTCAGCAGTGCCCAGTACAGCAGGTAGTCATGGCAACCATGCCAGAAACACACAAACCCAAACGCCAGCGCAGTGGAGAGAAGCTTCCGGAAAGCACCATGACGTGAACCACCCAGAGGCACATATATGTACCTGAAACGAAAAAAACACATGCTTTGAGAACACATACATATAAAAAAAAGCTGAGATGTTTTTTTAAAGCTTACAAAGGTGCCAGGAAGAACCAAAATGGAGTTTCACATTGATATTATAGACGCAGCTTTTATTTTGGTAACCCAGAAAACCTTTTAGTGAAAGAACCTTTTTTTTTTTTTTTAAACTTAAGAACTTTACTTTTTCACTGCGAAGAATCTTTTGCGGAATAAAAAGTTTCCATGATTTTAAAGGTTCTTCATGCTGATAAAGTACCTATATGTTTAAGGGTGTATGTTGACAAAAAAGAATTACATAGTTTTAATATTGAGCTGATGATATTTTCTACACTACTGGTCAAAAGTTTAGAATAATTAGAATTCAACAAGGCTGAATTTATTTTACAAAACTACTGTATAATACTGTAAACTATTCCTTCAGTTTAAAATAAAGGTTTTCTTTTGTAATGTATTTTAAAATGTAATTTATTTCAGTGATGGCAAAGCAACAAGTGAAGTTTCATAAACTAATTTCGAGAGGAGCACGTGATATGATTGAGCACGTCTGGCCGCTCATCTGTAATCAGTAATAATCCAATCAGAGTGATCCTAGTTTACTATAAATGGATAATTTTCTCCTTACTGCTCTATCTTCGTTTGGAAGAATCCCCCCTTGCACCCCATCTCCTCCTTTTCCTCCCTTTTCTAAATGGGGAGCTCTCGGGACCTACCTGATCTCGGATCTCCTGATATGCTTATCAACTGAGTGGGAGCCCTAGGCTCAAATATCTCCGAGCTCAGGGTTCTCTCCCAGGACAGCATGCCAAACCTGCTTTAAACGTCAAGCATGTCTAAGTGGGAACTCTTGAATAAAGAAATCTATTTTGCTACAAACTTTTTTTTATTTTAAATCCTATTTGAAAAAAAAAAAAAAAAAAAAAAAAAAAAAACTCTTCTTTTTCTTTTATACTTTTCGATTGAGGGTTGGCTCCGCCTTAAACTAATTGCTATAGGAAACACCTGTCATTTACTGCCCTCGACCCTTTAAAATGCTATGGCTGGCGTTTGGAAGAGGGCTGCGGCTTTGGACCGGACTTTTTGTTCTGTTTTGTTATATTCAGTTATTTATACATCCAAAATTGCTACACTCCATTACTTATTCATCTATACACCTACATCTGAAACACTACTGATTCCTGACTACTACATTTACATATTTTTGCTTTAAGTTGTTTAAAACCATTTCTTTAAAAAATGATGTTATTTAATTTTGGCTTTCTTGGGTGTCCTTGTGAGCCACGGGGCTGACTCTGACACATTGACAGTGAAAGAACAAGAAAACTTAAAAAATTATGTTTAATGATTTAAATGAATATTTCTTAAACAACAAATCAGCATATTAGAATGATTTCTAAAGGATCACATGCCACAGCAGTAATGATGCTGAAAATTCAGCTTTACCATCACAAATATTAAATAAATTACATTAAATAAATCACAAATTTCAAACCTTTATCCCTTCTCTCTTAAACCTAATTCTCCAACAAACATTTTTGCTGTTTTAAATTTGCAGTAATCCATAAGTTAATATACTTATGGAGCTATTTTCACCCTGGCCATAATACACTCTTAAATGAACATATAAATGGGGAAAAGTGTAAAACTGCAACCAATAACAAACAGCAAAGAAAGCTGGGAAATTCTATACTAAACCTGATCTCTCTCTCTCTTTTTCTCACTACAGCCGTATAGTAGAGTTTCCATTTCAGGGCTGAGAGAGCAGCAATCTGTTCTAATGAGGCTGTTGGGATAGTGGAGGACTTGACTCATCTGTGTGTGTGTGTGAGAGAGAGATAGTGAAGAGGATAAGATTAGCCCCTGACCACGGCTCCAGCTGACAGAGTGTGTACCGATCAAGAAAAGAAGTTCAACTATGGTTTATTTTATCACACTTCAAAAAAACCTGTGCTATTCTATTTTTATTCTTCAGAATTCATGTGTCTGCCTCTGCTCTGTATGACCCCTAATAGCATTGATGGGTTTCTGTGGATTCGCTGATGTGTTAATGAAGATTTGCTGATAGAGTTCACTGGCAATGTGTCAGAGAGAAACAAAATTGTATTATGAATCAGTGAGGTAAAAAAACAAAACAATTATGACATCCTTAAAACAAAGCAAATATTATATTCAGCAAGGATGCACTGAATTATTCAAAAGCTCACTCACTCACTTTCCTTCAGCTTATTCCCTGCTTTATCAGGGGTCGCCACAGCAGAATGAAATGCCAATTACTCTGGCATATGTTTTACCTTCCTAGTGCAACTCAGTACAGGGAGTGCCAACCCTAAATGCCGGGAAACCCACACACTCTCCTATTCACACACTTTGTTAAATTTTAGGTTATTCTATAACCTGTATAACACTAATTAACCTACACCTACCGGCCACTTTATTAGGTACAACTGTCCAACTGCTTGTGACTGCAAATTTCTATTTTATTTCCAGTACCTTGTTGCGACTATACCATGAAGGATTACAGCAGTTCTGAAGGAAAAAGGGAGTCCAACCCAGTACTAGTAAGGTGTACCTAATTAAGTGGCCAGTGATATATCACATGACTTTTGGTCTGTGGGAGAAACTTGAACACCAGACGAAACCCATGCAGACACTGGGAAAACATGGTCCATATTCATAAGCTACAGTAAATTTACAATAAATATTTACAATGTTCATGTAATATTGAAGGGTAAAAAATATGAAGTTTCCTCAAAATTATGTTTTCAGTCAAATTAAAACTGGCATTATATCCAGAACAACTAATAAAAAATGAAACTGATTCAAATAGCTCCTTTTTCCACAGTTGATATATCCATCATTAAGTATTTAGACAAGTATTTCGCAATTTAATACATTAATTAACCATGAAGAGACAAACAGATATGTGACCGACAAAGCCGGGTCCGCACTCTATAATATTGGCTACAATTTGGCCATCTGAGACCCATTTTGCAAATCCTTAAAGATTTGTTTGATCCTAGGCCAACATCTCTAGCCTTTGATCGCTAGTTTGACATCAGTGACTGATGACTATTGCATCCAAATTTCACTTCCAATTAAATTCTGCCAGTGTCAGATGTTTTGAAGCACAGCCTTATGAAGCCCTTCAATGAAGCAAACAACCTGGGTTAGGTTTATGGATAGTACCTACAATTATCACCCAGTAAATGCAAAGATGTAAAAGTGAAGCAGGATGGTGAAATAAATTGGCAGCAACTGTGGTAAAGGCAGTCAGAGAGACTTAACCACTCTGCTCCATCTACAACTTATCTTTATCTGACTGTGAAATTCTCACAGTTCCACTCACCTTCTGCTCTGAGAGCAGGATTATACAGAGAATGCATCATTCTCTTTATCAGGAAGTTTAAAAAGCGCTGAAGAGACTCTTCTCTAAAAGGGCCCCCTATCTTGCAAAATCAACTTTTGGAAGAATAACGTGTAGAAATAGTGAGTACACAGTTATATTAGAATGGTATAAATCCATAATGTACATTGATGTGACCAAGTACCTAGGTTGAGTGACCTTGAGGCCAACCACACCATGATGTTTGGTAATCCTTGCCCATAGATACTGATTGACAGGCACGTATTGTCATGTCCTCAGTCAGCTTTTAGTTTTCAATTGTCAATACAAGGCAGGATTTGCAAAGACATTCAAAGGATGGATCTATTCCAACCATTTGTGATCAAGCTTTACCTCAAGAAAAAGAGGCAGACTTTGTATTTTTAAAGGATTTTGAACTAATCGTCACGTAAATCAATAATAGCAAACAGCAAATTTTCTAAAGGAGTTTGACTGAGGCTTATTCATTGTTGCAGGAAGGCTAAATATACTCCATCATAAACTACACAATATAACCATTTGGAATACAACTTTGGCAATTGTGACTCGGTTTCTATAAATCACTGTCAGTCATTGTACTGTGTTTATCTGATCCTGAGTATCCATGAAGTGGACATGCTCAAACACTGCGTTCTACTTTCAGTAGGGGGCGGGGAGAACCAGCTTAACTGCATTTAAAGACACATGCCCAAAACAGCTCTGACACAAAAATTTTATATGTTAATCGGGGTACAATAAAATTATCTGATGAGTATTTTAAGCTCAATATTCACATTCTGGGGACACTAAAGCAACACTCCCATGTTTCACCATTCTATTCTGCCATAATCCAGATTAAACCCTTTTTAATTTTTCTATGAAAGGTTGCAGTAACACCTACACAGAGCTGTTGAACCACCTCAGGCCCCTTTGGTCTCAAATGATAAATAAAATGTGATATACAAGAGCTGTCCAAGAGGATTATGCTTTTGTTTTTGTTTTGGCATGAAAATGCTTTAAAAAATGTAAAAAAATGATGGCATTCCCTTCTTTTTCATTAAAGTCATGCATTGTCTCCCTATCAATACAAACTGCAAATCAGTCAATTTACGTGACTGTCGAAAGTGCTCCATGGTGATAAAGAGATGGTATTCCCTGAGCAGCATCTGTACATGCAATTTGAAGAGGAGCAAAAGTGGACCCTTTGGGATTTGGGTGTGTTTAAACAGACAAAATCCCATAATAAAATGTAAACATCTACGTCATGGTGTTGGAGGGCAGGGATATGCCTTTTTTCACATCCCAATGTTAACAGCTATGCACAAAAGACTTATATTACATCTTGTAAAATGGGAAATAATTCGCTTGTTAAGTGTGACATCATGCAAAGTGGCTTCCGGGTCCAAGCTGTATGGGGCGACTCAACAAATGGTAAAAATAAAATGTTTACAAAACGATATATATTATATATATATATCTATATATATATCTATCTATATCCATCTATCTATCTATATATCTATATCTATATATATCTATATCTATATATATATATATATATATATATATATATATATATATATATATATATATATATTTTTTTTTTTTTTAAGTTAGAAATATTGGCCCCCCTGAATTATTAGCCCCCCTGCTTATTTTTTCCCCAATTTCTGTGTAACGGAGAGAAGATTTTTCCATCACGTTTCTAAACATAATACCTTTAATAACTCATTTCTAATAACCGATTTATTTTATCTTTGCCATGATGACAGTAAATAATATTCTACTAGATATTTTTCAAGACACTTCTATACAGCTTAAAGTGACATTTAAAGGCTTAACTAGGTTAACTAGGCAGGTTAGAGTAATTAGGCAAGTTATTGTATAATGATGGTTTGTTGTTTTGATGGTTGCAGTTTCCTGTTGTTTCCGACGTGTGTTCAATGTGCAAAGAAATAAGGATAAGACCAAGGAAGGACTTTTAGAAGAAAAGTTTCAGTATAAAACAATTTATGTCGCATTACCACACTATCCAGCGTTTCCTCCAGAGTTTCATGTAATTTCGTATGTTTCATTTTTAATCTTTCGACTTTTGTTTTAAATGGAATTTGATACCACATGCCGAATGGAAAGAAAAACCTCCGGATAAGACGTCGGCGGTGTTTAGGCGTTTGTTCTTTTTGCTATGATTGACAGCACTAATATACATACATATATATCACAGACACCAATATTTTAACAATTTATAAAATATTAATCAAATTCTGTCCACCTGATATTTGGCATTGATCCATACATGTGTGTGTGTGTGTGTGTGTGTGTGTGTGTGTGTGTGTGTGTGTGTGTGTGTGTGTAATATATATATATATATATATATATATATATACAAATGATTACAATTGGCTCAAGATTGGCAATCAAAATTCAAGACATTGCAATCTGCAGAACCTAGGAGGTTTAAAAATAAATAAATAAAATAAAAAAAAATTTGAATGAAGTTGATTCCTGTATTGCATAGCATGCATTTTGTATGATCTCTCTTGTTTTGTTAAAATTATTCACATTTTCACTGATGCTGCAAGGGACTTAAAACTTTCACTTTACACTTTTCACTTGTTTATTTAATTTCACAACCGAAACATTTGAGAAACGCGAACAATGGACTGCAAATCTGCAAAAAAAATAATTCAACTTTTCTTATACTCCAATTCCTCATCTCATCTTCCATTACAATTTCAACTAAAGTATGTGATTTAATTTCTATTGAGCTTGATGATAATTATTAGCACTAAAAAAAACCCCACTGCAAATAATTCTTCTTATTCTACTTGTACTTGATATGCAAATAAATTACAAAATGAATCGATTATAATGTCAGCCAAATGCACTTGAAAATCCATTTAACAAATCACATTAACGTCTAATTTATGTCATGCATTCTGAATTGAAAGCCTCATCCAGGTGAATTAAGGTAATCTTTTAGCACTTCAGTACTTATTTAGCACAGATATGCCACTAAACCCGATTGGATTTTGCATTCGTTTTCGCTTTCTTTTGTTAAGGTGCTTTTTAAAGCCCAAACGTAGACGCTGCCCTGCTGAGAAAAGTGTTTATGAGCACATTTTCATTATGAAGGGAAACAATAAGGTCTCGTTCTGCCTCTGTGGCCACCGCAGTATAATATGGTACTTATATAAGGCTCATACGAACTGTGATTCGATTGTTACCAGCACATTTCAATAGACAGGAGATGACACTCAACAGGGCTGAAAGCGAGGCGTTCAAGCAGACAATAGTGCGACAGGAGCGGTGCGTGGCGTGTGTCTGTGGACGCTTTAAGATCAGCGGTGAGTCACGCCAAGATCCTCTCCCACATCTCCACACTCCAAAACTCACCTCTTCACAATTACTGCACATTTAAAAGCACATTAAGATCTCTCTAAACGCACTTTACAACACACACATATACACACACACACTACCCACATTCAAACTCCAATTATGCAGATCAGCTCTCTCTTCCACGATGCAATCACTACATTTTAACAGAGAGTGTGTGTGTGTGTGTGAGAGAGAGAGAGAGAGAGAGAGAGAGAGAGAGAGAGAGAGAGAGAGAGAGAGAGAGAGAGAGAGAGAGAGAGAGAGAGAGAGAGAGAGAGAGAGAGAGAGAGAGAGATGGAAAAAACCAATAAGAAGAAATGGAGAACACGCTTTCAGGAGGGGACCGAGAAGTTTCTGCTGAAAGTATTGAAGTAATTATACTCACATTTCAGAAAGCCATGGGATGCTTCCCATTTGGGTGGCTGTGGAAACTGAACTATATATGAATTTTACAGCCACTAGAATTCATATAACATAGGTATGCATTTCTAGTAACTGAATGATTTAATGTTTTGTTATCAATACAAACATGTTATTGAAAGTATAATGGTATGTGGTAATCAAACAGGACTGGGAAAAGAAAGCCTGCTTTATTAACAAAAGTTACACTTGCTGCTTGTTTAAACTACTTATTTAAAATGAATTGAAACAACACAATTCATTAGGTTTTTTTTTTTGGGGGGGGGGGGGGGGGGGGGGGGGTTGCAACTTAATTGTTTTATGTTCAATCCACAGTTCAAGTCATGCTTATTTATATAGCGCTTTTACAATGTAGATTGTGTTATAGCAGCTTAACATAGAAGTTCTAATAAATTGTTACTGTGTCAGTCCAGTTTTCAGAGTTGAAGTTCAGTTTTGTTCAGTTCAGTTCAGTTCAGTTCAGTGTGGTTTAAATTTCACTACTGAAAGTCCAAACACTGAAGAGAAAATCCATTGATGTGCAGCTCCACAAGTCCCAAACCAAGCAAGCCAGTGGCGAGGAACAAAACTACACCAATTGACGAAAGTGAAGGAAAAAAAAAAACCTTGAGAGAAACCAGGCTCAGTTAGGCATGAACATTTCTCCTCTGGCCAAACTTCTTAACTTAGTAAACCTATGAAGTTAACTTATTCGATTTGTGTTGGGACAACATGAAGTAATTGCGTGGAACCCAGCATTTTTTTTTTACAGTGTAGGTTCCTCTCAACCTTGAAACTTAATAACACTGAAAATGCACTTACAGCAAACTTTGTGCAGGAGTCCACTTTATTAGAATTCTGACTGGCATCTATAAACCAATGGCTATTCTTTATGTTAAAACTGATTATCTATTACAAAGAAAATTTAATTTTTTGTTAAAATTTAAATTTAATGTTATTAAATTACTAGTATTCTTAAGAAATAATGAGCGTTAGCTGATGTTAATTTTCATTCATAAAATTTCTTTTCAGCTTGGAGCCTTTATTAATCAGGGGTCAACTTATCCAGCATATGTTTTACGCAGTGGATGTCCTTCCAGCTGCAACCCATTACTAGAAAACACCCATACACTCTCATTCACACATACACATACACTGCGGCCAATTTAGCTTACCAAATTCCCCTATACCGCGTGTCTTTGGACTTGTGGGGGAAACGGGAGCACCCGGAGGATATATATTTTTTAAAACAGCAATTTAATATGATTGCACTTTCAATAGGAATATGTACAAATTAATTTGATTGCAACTGTTATGATACATTTTGGGCGGTTCATTTCACTGTGGTGACCCCTGATAAACAAGGGACTAAGCTGAAGGAAAATGTATTATTACATTTGTATTATATCATTAAACAGAAATGGAAACACCAATTCTCACTATTAAGTAGTTGATTAATAACATGCATATTACTTGCATATTGGTTTTTATTCATTCGTTTTCTTTTCGGCTTAGTCCCTTTATTAATCAGGGGTCGCCACAGCAGAATGAACCGCCAACTTATCCAGCATATGTTTTACGCAGCGGATGCCCTTCCAGCTGCAACCCATCACTGGGAGTAATCCAAACACATTCATTCACACACATACACTACGGACAATTTAGCTGCTTCAATTCACCTATAGGGCATGTCTTTGGACTGTGGGGGAAACCAGAGCACCCGGGGGAAACCCACGCAAACACGGGGAGAACATGCAAACTCCACACAGAAAAACCCAGCCGGGGCTCGAACCAGCAACCTTCTTGTTGTGAGGCAATCATGCTATCCACTGCGCCACAGCACTGCCCATATTGGTTTTATTATATTACTTTAAATGCACATATTTATGCCTTATCCTCCGTGACAATATATTATCCCATAATCATTCCCCAGAGTACACCGTACAAGTACACCGTACACCGCAACCATCTAATTTTTATAAGCAGCAAATTAGCAGTGTATAAAATCATACTTAATAGTGAGAAGTCCAAACTAATCTGTGGAAAACTCAAAAAGACAAAAAATGTAACATATTATGATGCCAGTAGATAAACTACAATTTTGGTCAAATATGAGAGAGACTGTATCAGACATGTTTAAATTCTGATTTTGTACCTATTATTGCACTATTTTTGTTTTTACTATTATTTATCTTTTATGTTGGGTGAATCTTGGGTATAAAGTTCTAAATCTAAAATGATCAATAAATAATATATATATATATAATAAAATAAAACATTGTTTGTATCATAACAAAAATTGTTTTATAAACTCAATTAATTTATCATTTTTACTTATTATTTTTAATTAAACAGAGTCTACTAATTAAATAAATAAATGAATAAATAAATAAATGAATAAATAAATGAATAAATAAATGAATAAATAAACAAATAAACAAACAAATAAATAAATAAATAAATAAATAAATAAATAAATAAATAACCTCTTATTCACTGATTCATAAAAAAACCTTTGCTGGTACTTGTGAAGGGGCAAAATTGGTTTCTGATTGACTCTTTTGGATCTCAATGTTATCACATGCCCTGATGTACACCAAAAAAACAGAAAAAGAAAGAAATAATTGATGAACTTCTATTGAGTGCTACTGGTGCAAACAGATACTGTACCATTCATTTCCGATGCACATATTCACACAGACTGGCCACTTTCCAGCATGGGATAGAATAAGATGCCCATCATACTAAATACATGCTAATACAAGCCTGATCAAACATCTTTTGTCCTTGGAGATTGCAGCTCTGCCAAAGACTGACAATACCAAACCCAACACAAAAAACACAACCTGGCCACAATGATCTCTCTATACAGCTGGAGGACATTAGAATATGAATAACTGTCAGGAAATGCAACAGCTGAGCAGACGAGGTTTACGCTATAACCTGAAGAGGCTTTTTTCAATTTTGAAGGGCTTCCCTACTGAATCAGCCTTTTCCAGTCTCGAAAAGTATTTATACAAAGGATAAAATATCATTAAGGAAAAAGCAGCAGCTTAAAAACATCTGTCCAGCTGCTCCAGAGATTGATTTGCCTTGACTTCCTGCCACTCATACTGAAAACGAAATAAAAACTGGAGGCTTGTACAAACTGATAGCAGGCTCAGAGACACCCAGACCGAGAGAACCTGGTGGACAACTAAAATATACACCAATTCTACCAAACAACTGGCAATTAGGAATACGTAAAATATGACTGTAATGAAAACAAACAAAATGATAATAGTAAGCCCGTAGCAAACCTGGTGAAAAGCAAGGTGGGGGGGGGGGGTATTTTTTCTCAAAAAGGGGGTTCTTTTTGCTAATTGTGTATTTATCCATGAGCTTTAAATAATAATATTAGTGAGATTTTAAGCAGCTTTTGCTGGATTAGCTTGTTGGCTGGTATCATAGCGTTCATGCTTTTTATGCACTAAAATATTTCACCACTAATATTGTTTAACACAGTATTTACTATTAGAGTAATTATTTACGCTATTCACTGTTTTATATATATATATATATATATATTTATATAGAATGCAATAATGTAAAGTGATTAGTGTTTTCTATTTAATATTTTGAATAAAGAAAAGAATAAAGTTCCAAGAATACAGTAAAAGTTTCTGTAATAGTATTTGACAACAATACAACTGTCAATAGTGAAAGAAGACTTCCCTTACTGGTCGTGTCTCAGGTAGACTGTACATTTCTTGTGCAGCTGGATATTGAAATCATGAAAAATACATTGCTTGCATTCTGCAAAATTGATTTGCTGAAGTCAAAAACACAGGCCGTGATCGGGAACAGTGCGAGTTACGCTTGATGTGAGGTCGGAGCGACAGCCGGCAGAGCATTTCACTTGGTCTTTGTGATTGCCCTTGTAGTGGCCACACATTGAGAGTGAGATATGCACACAGATTTATATTTAGTTTTATTTCTGTATTTCTGTAGTTTATTTTCTGTAGTTTTATGTACTTTTTTCTTCAGATTTAAATTTAGTTTAGCTTTTTTTGGAATTTGCTTATTTATTATTTAGATCTGTAACTAGAGGTTTAGCTTAGTTTATTGTTGTTGTAAATTGTCTGTTTTTGTCTTTCCCTTCTTGTTTATTGTGGACTGGTCCCTCCTGTATAAATGTGCTCTGTCGTGTCATTTAAGAGAGTTCTGTTTTTGGTTTACACATGGCTGGAATGATTAATTGTTTCATTTATTTATTTGTTGAATTTTTGTGTAACCTTTTTTGACATTAATAAAACTATTTATTTTGAACAACATCTTTTTGGATGCCCCTTACTACGTGCCCTCTTCCAACAGTTATTTTCACAATTTATGATGGCACAGCAGTTAAAAACAATAGCATCTGGGTGCAGCCTTTATGATGCAAGCTGAGACTGCATCTCTCAGCGATGCAATGTCAGACACAATGCACTCAATGGAGCTAGTGATGGGGTAGTGTAGTGTAGGGTTAGGGGTGGTGTAAGGTGAGCCTATAAAAAAGCGTTGCATGCAGCTCAGACTGCATCTGCACCAGGTCTGCATCCAGACCCCTCCTTTTAAAAATGGGACACAGAAGCTTGTGTATGGGACTTTTTGTCTTTCGTACCATACATGTATATGTAAATTTGGAAACTGCAATAAAAACTAAATAAGAAAAAAAAAGGCATTAAAATTAGAATACTCGTTTTCCGTCTATTGTGTTAAATCACGGCAAAAGCAAACGGTCTTGCATAATTAAAGAACTACTTGTAAAAGAAAAACTGCAATCAAACAGTAGCACAATCTCTGAGGTGAGAGGGACAGAGCAGAGTTGTGTTCCTGGACTCTTGGGTGACCAATCATGACTAGTGCCAAATCTTGCTGAAAGAAAAACGGTTCATTATAGCTTGTCAGTACACAGTAACAGCGACGGCTTGATGACATCATGAGGCTCATCTGCATTAAATTGGATCATTTTGAGGCCAAAACATATATAATCCACTGATTTACATGAATATTTTAATATAAATGAGTTATTTGGTGATATTATTTTCTTATTTTCTTTCAGCCCAGTAAAATACGGGGTGCCTCAAGGATCAGTTTTAGGCCCTTTGCTGTTTACAATATACATGCTACCCCTGGGAGACATTATTAGAAGACATGGGATCAGCTTTCACTGCTATGCAGATGATACTCAATTATATATTTCAACTAAACCTGACGAGACGTCTAATCTGTCCAAGCTAACTGAGTGTATTAAAGATGTTAAAGACTGGATGACCAACAATTATCTTCTCTTAAACTCAGACAAAACAGAATTATTACTTATTGGGCCTAAATCCTGTACACAGCAGATCTCACAACTCGACCTACAATTAGAGGGATACAAAGTTAGCGTTAGCTCTACTATAAAAGATCTGGGTGTCATATTAGACAGTAATTTAACTTTTAAAAATCATATATCCCATGTCACAAAAACTGCTTTCTTTCATCTGAGAAATATCGCTAAGTTACGAAGTATGCTATCCATCTCAGATGCAGAAAAGCTAGTCCATGCTTTTATGACTTCTAGGCTGGACTACTGTAATGCACTGTTTGCTGGCTGCCCAGCATCCTCTATTAACAAACTTCAGCTAGTACAAAATGCAGCTGCCAGAGTTCTTACCAGGTCTAGAAAATTTGATCACATCACCCCAATTTTATCCTCCTTACACTGGCTGCCTGTTAAGTTTCGTATTGAATTTAAAATATTGCTTCTTACATATAAAGCTTTAAATAATCTAGCTCCTGTTTATCTAACCAATCTTCTGTCTCGCTACAATCCAACTCGCTCTTTAAGGTCTCAAAACTCAGGGCTTCTGGTAGTACCTAGAATAGCAAAGTCGAGTAAAGGAGGTCGAGCCTTCTCATTTATAGCTCCTAAACTCTGGAATAGCCTTCCTGATAACGTCCGAGGCTCAGACACACTCTCCCAATTCAAAACTAGATTAAAGACCTATCTGTTCAGTAAAGCATACACTTAGTGCACCACTTGGGGGCTTCCACACAGGTTATGCATCTGTTGATATACACTGTGAACATCAGCTACGCTAATTATTTTCTTTATTCTCCATTTCCACCTGGGGATACTCTTCCCGAGGCCCTCAGACTATGCAGAGTCACTGATTCGATCCAAGACCAACGACGAGATGATCCCAAGGTTTTTTTATATCCTGGACCTGGCCGAATCCTGAGCAGCTACTGTGATGGTCATGGAGGAGTGGAGAACATGAGACTGATTCCTGTGACGCTCCAGAGACAGACGAGTCTTCGCTGAGGCCAGCTTCCAGCCTCCGCCACTGAGACTACAGCTCTGCACAAAAGTTTGGCCAGCGGAGAAATTAAAATGGTCGTGCCCAACTGAGCCTGGTTTCTCTCAAGGTTTTTTTTCTTCACTTCCGCCTTTAGTGAAGTTTTTTTTCCCTCTCCGCTGTCGCCACTGGCTTGCATGTTTCGGGATCTATAGAGCTGCGCATCGTTGGATTTGCTCTTCAGTATTTGGACTCTCAGTAGTGATTATTAAACCACACTGATCTGAGCTAAACTGCACTGAACTCAACACTATAAACTGAACTACACTGTTCCTATTTACTGTGACCTTTTATGTGAAGCTGCTTTGACACAATCTACATTGTATAAGCGCTATACAAATAAAGGTGAATTGAATTGAATCTTTACAGAGCACATCACATTCCCACATATGATAAGTGCATTAAAAACTGCACTTTAATGACTAAAAGCACATTTTACAAAGCAACAACAGCAACATTCTTCTCACTGACAGATAATTGCATCATTTTTGCATTTATCTTAAGATATGTATGCTAATGCACCATTTTAAATAGTTTTGCTGTTAAAACCAAATTAAACAAGAGATGCTGTTGCTAAATACGTACCTCTGAGAAAGTCTCATCTGTGTATTATATTTCAGTAAATTTCCCAAATACTCAAATTAGAATGCAAGAGCAGAAAAACAATATCCCAATCTAGCAAGAACAAAACGAAATAGATGTAAGACTGCCAGTTTTTTTTATGCCTGAATGATGTATCAGCAACGTATAATTGTTCTTGTAATTATGGTTTTGATTATGATTATTATTCATGTGCTTTTCAGCCAGCGACAGGAGAGAACCATGTCCTTGCAGTGCAAAATCTCTCTCTCATACACCCACACAAAATAAGAGAGGAATCGTACCTGATGAGCCATTTGTAAAGCCCCACGTCAAAGTGTCTGAAAGGTAAAAGACAGAAACGAGTGAACTCAGGGGTTAAACACAAAGCACACATTCACACACACTTCTGCAGGACATGACACAACACAAACATGTGTTTGATCAGTCAACATCCAGAACAGACAAAACGAGAAAAGTGAATCTGCATAAATGAGATGCTTGAGGAAACCATTTTAATGAACCTCCGGGGACAAACGCTGGCATTTGGTGAGACAGATGTAGCACTGGGAGACATTTTCTCAAAGCGGCTGATCTTAGAACAGTTCTGGCATTTGTCTAGTTGAGCTGTAGCTTGACACTGAGTTTTGTGGCAGGTCTGAGACACACAAAATGAGACCCATATAGATCTGGCAAGTGGAAACCATGTTTATGAAACTATATGTATGTAACCATATTTTTGAACATTTTCAAGGCAGAGCAAGTTTATTTATATAGCACATTTCATACATAATGGTAATTCAAATTGCTTTACATAAACAAGAATAAAAGAAACAAGAAAATAAACAACAACAATGAATTAAAAATTATTAAAAACAGATAAAAACAGATTAAAATGTGTTAAAACCAAGGAATGAAAAAGAAAATAAAACATAATAGTGTGATCTGTCGGACGTAGCACATGCTCATTCAGTAAAGGCACAGCTAAACAGATGTGTTTTCAGTCTTGGTTTGAATGAGCCTAATGTTGGAGCACATCTGATCATAACTGGAAGCTGATTCGAGCAGCAGGGGGCGTAGTAGCTGAAGGGCGATTCACTCTGCTTTAACTGAACCCTTGGAATTTCTAACTTAGTTGATCTGAGTGATTGTTTTTTTTAGGTTTGTATTCAGTGAGCATATCTGTAATGTATTGAGGTCTTTAGTGATATATAGACAAGTAATAACACTTTAAAATCTATTCCGAATGTGACTGGGAGTCAGTGTAAAGACCTGAGGACAGGTGTGATGTGCTCTGATTTTCTGGTTCTGGTGAGAATCCTGGCCGCAGCATTCTGAATAAGCTGAATAAGCTGTATTTTTGGGAAGGCCAATGAGGAGGCCGTTACAGTAATCCGCCATGCTGGTGATAAAAGCATGAACAAGTCTTCGCTGGAAACAAAGCATCTACTTCTTGCAATGTTTTTGAGATGATAGCATGCTGATTTAGCTATTGCTTTGACATGACTACTGAAATTCAGATCTGACTCCAGAATAACCCCAAGATTCTAGATTTTCATAAGGAAATTTGAGTGACAGAACATGTAAAACTGTCATGACTTTTACAGTATTATATTTTATATATATGGCTGGAATAAAAGCAGTTATTTAAAGTTTAAAGTCAATATTACTGGCCCCTATGAATTTTTTTTTCCCTAATTGGTTGCACTGTTGAACAATGACTTGCATAATTAACCAAACCAGCCTAGTTAACCTAAGAACCTAGTCAAGTCTTTAAATTGCACTTTAAGCTGAATACTATTACCTTGCAAAACAACTGTAATCATGGCAAAGACACAAAAAATGTTTTTAAGAATTTGTTATTTTTAACTATTATGTTTAAAAATGTTAGTAAAAATAAAAATCTCCCAGTTAATAAGTACTCAGGAAATATTTAAATAATATGTATACAGTATATGAGGTGAATTTCTTGGAAATACTAGTTATTATTGATAAATAATTCAGTAATTTGAAAAAATAATACAATAAATCCATTAATAAATTAATCAAAATGTATATTACTGGGCCTCTAATATTCGAATGTTATACTGGACAAATGCATGAAATGATAGAGGCCCTAAGTGGTTATCCTTAGAAAGCACATCAAGTCGTTCAACCTCTCTTCATGCTCTGCTTTGCTCAAATTTTCCGACATCTGAACCTTTATCTAAATATTCTTTAAACCCAGTTGTCAAACACTCACTCAAAATATGGGCACAATTTAGAAGAAGTTTTGCATTTAAAGAACTATCAGTCAATGCCACCATAGCAAGAAATCATATGTTCACTCCCTCTATTATAGACAAAACCTTTGATATCTGGTCTATGAAAGGTCTAATGACATTAAAACATGTTTATTTATGGACAATTTGCTTCATTCCAACAAGTAAAAGTTAAGTCTCAAATTCCAAATTCTCATTTCTTTAGATACATCCAGCTTCGAAGTTGTGTGTCCTCCTCAATGAGCCACTTTCCATCACTGAATCCCTCCTCCCTGCTTGACTCTATAATGGAGCTAAGCCCATACTCAAAGGCACTTATTGGCAAAATATTCTATAATTAATTCCTATATTCTGGAACCCCACGTGCAATTAAAAAGAAAATGGAAAGTGGAACCGGAGATAAAATTATCAGAAGACGTGGCAATCCATTTTAGATGATATCCACTCATCTTTAATTTGTTTAAAACATAGAGTAATACAATTTAAAGTACACAGACTACATTGGTCCAAAGTGAAACTAGCCAAATTTGAAACGAATATAGAGCCTAATTGTGACAGATGTAATATTGAGCCAGCTATACTATCTCATATGTTTTGGGCTTGTTCAAAATTAGAGATTTCTGGAAACTAATGTTTAAATTTCTCTCTGACGCATTAAATATCTATTGTATATACAACCTGGGCCACAATTTGAATATTTGGTATCACACCACAGTCCTTATGTTTTAATAAAAGTAAGATAAATGTAATTGCCTTTGCTTCGCTTTTAGCTAGAAGGTTAATATTGCTCAAATGGAAGGACACATTTCCTCCAACCTTTAAGCAATTGCTTATGGAACTCCTACACCACCTGACCTTAGAAATAAATACAATATACTGTAAGAGGATGCATTGATATGTTTTTTCTCTGGCAACCTGTTATAGATAACATAAGGAAGATGGACCCCTCAGTTATTTTAGAAGAGTAGAACCTTTCTGTGTTGTTTTTTTATTATTTTATTTTTCCTTTTTTTCCCTTTTATATATGAGAGTAAAATATGTTTACTTAATATTATTATTTATTTGTATTTTATCTTAATATTATTAATTCATAAACACAAAAAAATATGAAGAATCAAGGAATGAATGAATAAATAAATGATCAAGTTGAAATTGGCTAAAATAAAAATGAAAATAATAAATGATTCACTTTATATTGTTTACAAAAAAAAAAAGCTGGAATCTTTTGAAAATACACGACTGTGGTCTTTTGGACCCTGGCTTTATCAAATACTGTATAGTTCTAACAAACAAGATAAGGTCACGCTGAGCTCATTCTTGTTTTCCTGATCACACAGGGTTTCTCGTTTTGCTCTTTGACATGTAGCTTGTATCAAACAACCATGACAGCCAAAATATCGATTTGGCCCTTTGTAACTCTCAATTTGTTTCTCTGCAGGACTTTCAGTTCCTCCTGTTTCTCTGAGCAGGTGTGAGCAGATGTCCTCAGGTCATCACTACAGCTACAGTTTCTATTATTATTATCTTCACTTATTACCTCCAATCATCCATCTCTCCACGTTTCATCCCTCATCCGGCCATAATGCTATTTGCTATCGATCAGCTGGTAGTGAAAGGATGGATGAATGGATGGACAGGTCAAAATTCTCATTTTACAATTCAGAGTGAAAAACGGACTAATGTTTAAATGGATGTGGACAGTGTTACAGAAATCTCTTGAGAAACTATCACTGTATCCAATTAGAGCAAACACACAATGCGAAAGTGACACTGACAGACGGTTTTCTGGCCATAAGGCTTTCATACAGTATGTAGTTCAGTCTGTCACTTACTGAGTCCAAATACACCCAGACCCAAGAGACAACAGTAAAGAGCTGGTGCTGTTTGCTTCTAAAAACAGGCCTGTTTGAGGAGAAACGGACACACGCAAGCAGATGGTTGCTCGGAAGCCCTGACATGAAGTTTTCATGAGCACACGCAAACCATCAAACTCATCAGTGCCACAAAAATCATCCATCTGGATAAAGAGAGAGAGTAAAGGAGACAAAACAAAAGCGAGAGAGTGTCTGGAGAGGGATGGATTGGGTCTGGGGTCTACGGGATATAATGACTCCTAAATCAAATTGTCCAGGAGCGTTTGATTCATTCCAGCACTTCCCAGCATTCATTAGCAGCTATTGATGAAATCCGCTTCAGCTCTGGGGAAATAAAGTCATCCGGGAAGGCCAGGAGAATAAAAGCAGAAGCACTTTCATTCTATATTAATGAAACATCATGTGCAGTTGTGCATCTCTTTACCCTTTAAGTTCAGAAACGCATTACAAAAATGTTTGGCCAGTACACTCGTTGTTTTGTTCTACTCCTAGACAGTTTAAAGGTGCCCTATAAAGAAAAACAGGGTATACCTAGGCATTGTCTAATAATAAGGGTTCTGTGACATACCATGAGCCTCAAACACTATTGTTTCCTTATTCCTCATTCCCAGTGAAAAGCAGGTCAATCAGAACACAATGCAGACTGTTGCGTTACTCACAGGGTACGCACTCAAGATTTGCATTTACTTTAGGCTACGCTCTACATCATCTGGACATGACAAGCAGCCATGTCATTAAGACATCAGCACTCAAAACACCAGTGGTGGAAAGAGTACTGAAAAATCATACTCAAGTAAAAGTACCATTACTTGCCTAAAAATGTAGTGTAAGTAGAGTAAAAGTATCTGTTGTAAATATTACTCAAAGTATGAGTAAGAAGTAGCCCTTTCAAAAGTAATCAAGAGTAGTGAGCATCACGCTGTTAAAAGCTGATGCATTTACATGTAACTTATGCATGTGTGTGTAAACATAACGTTCTGTAGTGCATCTTGTTATTGCCCGGCATGTACACAACATCATAAGAAGGTAATATTAGGTTAGATTTAGGTTGTGATGTCAGGTGACAAAAATTCAATGTCTAGCCAGCGTCTAAGGACAACGTTACTTTGATGTCCAATAACGACACGTCAAATGAGGTTGATATTTGGCTGATTTTAGGTTGTGTTGGAAAGTGACCAAAATTCAACGTTGAGCCAACATCTTAAACCAACGTCATATTGACATCAAATGCTGGCATTTATTCATCAGGTATGGCAACCAAAATCCAACGTCTGATAGACATCATAGTGGTAACAACCAAAAAACGCCAAGCTGTAACATCATTAGACGTTAATATTTAGTTGGTTTTAGGTTGAACGTTTGACATTGACGTCGGCCTGAAGTTGAGTTCTGACGTCAACACGATTTTCATTTACAAACAAAATGCAACGTCCCCATGACATTAGGGTACAACGTCAATCTGACGTCATGTTGACGTGCTATGCCTGCTAGGTGTTTAAGGCCATTTCGGTCATCATACAGTAAACATCCGTCATCTTCTCATCAGGGACATGCATCTAAACAGTCTCTAAATAACTATTTTGGACATCGGTAAATGTTTTGGACATCTTCTTGGACACTTTTAACGCCACCAAATAGTTTGCTGGAATTAAAAAGTGCCCATGTCTTGAGGTAGTTCAGTATGATGTGATTTACCTTCTATGTGCGGTTTGATTTGACCAGAATCACAGGACTGATTTTTCTAATCCCAAGAGACAGGAAAAAATAAAGTAGTGACTGCAGGTTGACGGAAAGTAGTGGAGTAAAAGTACCAATACAGCCTTAAAAATGTACTCAAGAGAAAGTAAAAGTACACATTTTTAAACTACTTAGTAAATTACAATTTAAGAGAAAAACTACTCAATTAGAGTAATTTGAGTATTTGTAATTAGTTACTTTACACCACTGCAAAACACATACTGATTTGTTTCACATAGGATCATTAATATGCACCCTCCAGGCTGCATTTTGCGATGACAACAAACATTTTCTTTCCTTGTTTTTATAAGTATCAACGTTTATATTAAATTTACTCTATATAAACCTTTTCCTTCGATGCTGCATGGAGGGCACAATATCGATCATCACCTTCCAGTAGGTTGCTTAGAACTTCTGCTTAAAAATGTCTTGTCGGCACCAATAGCCTAGTGGTATTGTACGCCGACATATAGCACTGACATGCTCACGGCGACCCGAGTAAGATTCCCGGCTCGAGGTCCTTTGCCGATCCTTCCCCTCTCTCTCTGCTGCCAATGCTTTCCTGTCTGAAATCTCTACTGTCCTATCATAATAAAGGTGAAAAACCCCTTAAAAATAATTAGAAAAAAAAAAAAATGTCTTCAGTGAGAGCAGCGTTTCTTAACTGGGTGTGGCTTGAGTGGCTTACAGAGTGTTTTTGTGATGCAAAACGTTGATTTTGATGGTGTGTGTGAAAGCCGTTATCTTCTGTCAGATGCGGTTCAAGTGCGAGAAAAAACTCTTCTAATTCAGTGTCTGCCTTTCAGATGTTGAAATATAGTGTCAGTGTGACCTGTCAGCTATTATACTGTACTTAGCAGGCTCTTCAATACACACACACACATCACAAGCAATACATCACTGCATTATAAAGAGCTAACTATATTACTGGCATGAAACTTGACAGGTATGTAAGCCGCAATTTCCAAAAACGACCAATAAAAGTATGCTACTGAAAGTATTCTGGCTGATTTGCATGTTGATTCTAATCGGGAGCCGTTTACGTTTCATTTAGTTAGTTTGCATTGTGTAGTGTTTCCCACTGTATGTGTTTTTCGGTCATTTCAAAATGTCACTTTATTTTCACTTTGTGCCACTCTTTCAATTATGTGTTAGCGGGACAGTACATATGTGTGTCAAACATTTTGGTGAATTACATTTGATTGGGTTGATTATATATTTGAAAAAAGAGAAAACGTTGAATTTAGCAATGACGAGGCTCCATTAAAATGGCACAAGATGCCGTCTGACAGTAAGGGTAAATGCCTCGCAGCAATTGCTATCATCCCATTAGATGGCGTTTTTAAAAATAATCAGTTCAGGAGGTGGCACTCAGTATTAGTTCAAAGCATTAAAAGCAAGTAAATTAGATTAAAACTTTCATTTCAAAGCTGTCCAAATGTGACTCTTTATACACATCAGATGGTCACTGGAAGTTTGAAGCATTCTCCTTACGCACATACACGCAAAGCATAATGGGTAATTTTGCATTCTAAGAAAAAGATCTTTAAGGAACTCTTATTTAGAAAACAAGAGATGCAGCAAAGTCAAAGCCAGCAGCACCAGTTTGTTTTCTATGCTTTTCTAAGCAACGACTTAACCAGCCATCACTTTAGAGCTTGTCAGAATGCAAAATGCTGGATATACAGATTATAAATTTATTCAGCGCCACACTAAAGAGGCATAAGCTATGTATACAAGCAATATATGTAGACTGCAGAGTATTCTGTTTGAGGCACGTTTAAGCATTGTGCCTTATCAATCAGCTCTTACTGTAATTTTTCTTAAGTGAAATAATAGCAATACACTTTATTAAATGTTGTATGTTTATGCAGAGGTTGATTTAATTCCTGGCTGTGTTTACATTTACATTACAGCTTCAAAATACAACACAATACATCTCTGTTGGTCTCCGTTGTCTGGTTTATTTATTATTTATATTAGATAAAAAAAAATAGGGGTGGCACAGTGGCTCAGGGGTTATCACTGGTTCGAGTGCCAGCTGGGCAAATTGGCATTTCTATGTGAAGTTTGTATGTTCTCCCCGTGTTCGCGTGGGTTTCCTCTGGGTGCTTCGGTTTCCCCCAGTCCAAAGATAAATGAATTAGGTAAGCAAAACTGGCCATTGTGTATGAGTGCGTGTGTAAATGTGAAAGTGTATGAGTGTTTCCCAGTACTTGGTTGCGGCTGGAAGGGTATCCGCTGTTTAAAACATATGCTAGAATAGTTGGCGGTTCATTCAGTTGTGGTGACCTCTGATAAATAAGGGACTAAACCGAAGGTATATGAAAATTATTCAAAGTGTTTCTTGATTGAAACACTTATGCGATTTATTCTTATGACAACAATTTACGTATGTCCGCTAAACCTTTACAAGCACAATCAAAATGAACATTCAGATCTGTGTTCAGAAACACTATTTCATACAGTATTTAAGCAATTTAAGTGTTTATGATTAAGTTAGTGAAACATTTGTTTAAGAGATCCATTCAAAAAAGTTGATTGTTCCAGCTATAAAGCTATTTAAGTTAATTAGTGAGCCACTGAATCAAGCATTAAAGAAATCTGTTCAATCAGATTGATTCCCCTAGAGACAAAGTCTATGCTGGAGTCAGTGAATCCTTCAATCAAGAGATTTGTTCTAAAACACTTGTTTAGATAAGGACACATCTAATATACGTGGATCACAGATAGATTCATTTACGACATTTGTTATAAAAAGCTGACTTGCAGTAAAAGAACAAATGACGTTTTGTTAGTGGGTCACTGAAGCATTCATTCAAGAGATTTGTTCAAAAACACACTCTTCTAATGATAAAGCAAGAGAAGTTTTGTGACTTTTGGATTACACCAGGGGTCACCAAGCATGGTCTTGGAGGGCCGGTATCCTGCAGAGTTTAGCTCCAACCTCAAGTCTTAGGTATACTTCCATGCAGGTGTGTTAAGCAAAGTATATCTGAAATTTGCAGGAAACCAGCCCTCCAGAACTAAGTTTGGTGACCCCTAAATTAGACATTCAAGTGATTCATTCAATAAAAAACAAGTTAAGCTAAGTTTTAACGAGTATATAATCATGTATTCATACATATAATCAAGTATAATCATGTATTTAAAATATTTCTTGAAAAATGTTGACTGTTCTAATAATGAAGCCTTCATAAATGAGTCACTGAATCAATTAAAAATGCTGATTTTGTCTAGTTATTTAAACATGTTGCGACTTCATGAGGGAGTCATTAAGCAATTTATTAAACAGATTTGTTCAAATGCGCTACATAATCAGGTAATGTAATAACTCCATATGAGTCGGCAACTGAATCATTGATGTGTGTTTAAAAATGCCGTCGATGCCAATGGTACAGTGGTTAGTGCGTTGACACATGCACTCCGGTGCTCACGACGACCCGATTTTGGTTCTATGCCTCGCGGTCTTATGCCGATCCTTCCCCTCTCTCTGCTCCCCATGCTTTCCTGTCAATAATCTCTACTGTCCTATACATAAAAGGTGAAAACTCTGAAAAACTTATAATAAATAAAAACAATTCTTCCAGTAATGAAACCAACAAAGTGTTTAAAAGTCAATAACTTAATCATTTATTCAAAAGATTCGAAGTGCTGAAGTTTTCATGAGTATTTGTTTACTTCATTCAAATGGTTTGATATCATTTTAAATAAATTTAAGCAAATAACACATTGTTAGAACCTCTTGTAAATGAGCCATACACACTCGCATTCACATACATGCGGTACGGCCAATTTAGTTCATTCAATTCACCTATAGTGCATGTCTTTGGACTGTGAGTGAAACTAGAGTACCTGGAGGAAACCCCTTATAAACAGGGGAAGAACATGCAAACTCCACACAGAAACACCAACTGTCCCAGCCGGGGCTCAAACCAGCAACCTTCTTGCTGTGAGGCAACAGTGTTAACCACTGTGCCATCGTGCCACCTTGTAATTTTTTTTTTTTTTGTCTTTTCAAAATTGTAGTAGCATCGTGATCATTGTTTAAAAACAGAAAATCTGATTCTCAGCTTATCCAGAATTATATAACTGTAGATTAAACTATTATTAAAGGCACATAAAAACTAATATTGCTACAAGTTATTTGAGCTCTTTTCCAGTAAGAATAAACATATTTAAAATGCAATTTAAAATGAAATGTCAATTATGCTAAATAACATTTCTTAAAATACATTTAAAAAAGCTACAAATCTAAATTCCTTCCTTAGAAATTGCAACATTCAGGCTATTTGTATATTTCAGGCCTGCAGCACCACAATAACAAAACTGCCATTCTATTCAACTCCACACAATCCCTCTGAATTGCCAATTTGACTCCACTGGATGCGTGTGGCACAGAAACAAGAAGCTATTAAAACAGACACCGAGAACAATCTGAGCTGGAATCTGTTGTCTGGTGTCATTCACGAGCTCTGTGAGTCAGATGGGTGATTCATGAAGCTAAAAGTGAGATCAACATTGGAACAGATTCACTCAATATCCTGCTGTTTCCTTCAGATATAGGACTTCTCTGCATGGGAAATCATCTGACAAAGCAGACCATACGGGAACAGTTTGTAAACACTACAACAGCTCAGACAAAGTTTTCATCATGATCCCACTAATCTACAGGTGAGCTGATAAAGGGAACCAAGATTAAGAGAATGTTTGTGTGTGTTAGAGATTCAGTTTTGCCTGCATTGCGAAGAACTTGTGTCTCCATCAGGGTAGTAAAATGGGTCGTAAAAGATCAGCTAATGGTCGCCATGAGGAAAATTAGTCAATAAATATAGAAAATATGGTCTTCACAAAAATCTACAGACGGATGATTTAGGAACAAAACAACAACAACAAAATAATTAGCTGAGCATTATGCTGTGGCCACACTGGGATTTCTATTAACACTGAGATGATTATAATATTGCCACACTCTGATCAGATCATTGCAGATCATTTGCATTGTACATAATAACCACTTGCTGTGTCCCAAATGGCACACTATACACTATGTACTTATTCACTTACACTACCTGACAAAAGTCTCATTGACTATGCAATGACTTAAATAACTTATTAATCAAGTCATCTGGAATGGCAAAGAAAGCGTTCTTGCAGGACTCCCAGAGTTCATCAAGATCCTTTTGATTCATCTTCAATACCTCCTCCATCTTAGCCTAGACATGCTCAATAATGTTCATGTCTGGTGACTGGGTTGGCCAATCCTGGAGCACCTTGACCTTTTTTGCTTTCAGGAACTTTGATGTGGAGGCTGAAGTATGAGAAGGTTTATCCTACTGAAGAATTTGCCCTTTCATGCCCCCAAACCATGATTTTTTCTTCACCAAACTTGACTGATTTCTGTGAGAATCTTGGGTCCATGCGGGTTCCAATAGGTCTTCTGCAGTATTTGTGATGATTGGGATGCAGTTCAACAGATGATTCATGGGAAAAATTCTACCTACCTAATCTATCTGCCACTTTTCTAAATGATCAACTAGAAATCAAGTTATTATTTGTTGCTCTTACAACTGTGTAGTGTACTTCTCTGAGGTACATATACAAGAATTCAGAAAAGTCACATTGCACATATGAACTACTTTGTTTCCCTAAAGCACTTGATGCTAGATTCAATGCTTAAAAAATTCAGCAGGTAATGCAGCAGGCAAGAAGCAAGCACACCACTGATCTGCAGCAAACACCTTGGTGACGAGATAAATCTATACTACATAGATGCCTAAGGCCTTAGTGAGCACCAAACAAGCAGACTGAGTCCTCTGAAAAGAAGGGTTTGGGTCTACTCCTAAACAAAATCTGCTGTGCTTCAAATGAAATATGAAAGAAACATGAATAAATCACATCTAAACAAAACAACAACATGATCTGATGTCATAGGGTGAGACTATAAAAAGGATAAAATCATCCAAGCCTACCTATTTTATGTCATAAGTCACAATTTTGTCCATTACAGTTCCATACAGGCATCATCTCCTAGCATCTGATATTCATTTGTATTTGGCAGAGGAATTCCTGCTACTGTTTTGAACTTTTTCACACAATTTTTGAGTTTTTCATGAGTTATCAATTGCTAAAAATAACACACACACATTTGTCACAGCCTACGGCACAGAATTATTTTGGATGTTCAATGATTTCAATGTTTAATGATTTGGTGAATCAGTATGAAATCTAAGCAACTTACATTACTTAAACCAAACGTATTACTTCCTGTCTAAGTACGCCAAACGAATCAAATGAACCAAACTGCAAGTGTGAATACATCATTAATGCCAAATAGTTATTATTTATATTTAAATAACTTAATAGCAATTAAGTTAATAGATTCAGATTAGACAGATTTAAAAAACAACAAACAGACCCACTAAGAATAAACAGATAGCTATAGACAAGAATCAGCAAATCGGTACAGAGCATGCGTGTTGATGCTAGACTAAATGAACAGTGTTTTACAGCAACCCATAAACCTTTCGACCGCCATAAACCCAGTCCATGATAGTGGCAGTACTAAATCACACACGTGCGCACACAGCAATACGCACACACACAAAGCAATCTTCAGATTTAACTGCAGCCTAGAGCAACATCTCAACCTCTCTCTCTCTCTCTCTCTCTCTCTCTCTCTCTCTCTCTGTTGTTCTCAGTCTCATTCACTCCCTGTAGGACTTTGCACTGTAATCAGAGACTTTGCTGTCCTGCAGTATGAGGTACTTCCTCAACATGGCATGTTGTATCCGGCAGTTCTGAGCCATTAAACACACAGATGAGCATGTGAGTTGGGATTCGAAGTATATCTGTGTGTGTGTGTGTGTGTGTGTGTGTGTGTGTGTGTGTGTGTGTGTGTGTGTGTGCTGAGGCTGTGCTGAGCTGTTATAAAAAGCTTTATCGGGTTCAGAGGAGCTGAGCTCTGTCGCTCCGTGTGGGATTGAAGCCAGACGGGGTCTTACAGCAGGTCCTGCTGAAGTCTCCAGCATACGTCTGTTTCCTTACAGCTTTCATTTATCACACTCTAAACTCCATCACCTTCAACACCACTCAGACGCACATACTAGTGCTTAACCTTCGCGGCTCTCAGAGCTCCAGCAGCCGGCCACAGTGCAGATTTGCTGATACACACAGAACATGCACGACTACACAAGAAACAGTCACTCGCTGTGCAACAATGAGTGTCAATGATCCATTAGATGACAGAAATTGACTGACAAACACTTGTGTTAAGAAGCAGTATTATGCCTTATATATTATAAATTAATAAATATTATATATCACAAAAAAATTATGCTGTTGAATATAGCCTGAGAGGTCATTGCAGTTATTTTTATTAATGAAAAAATTAAGAGAAATTTGTATATTACCATCCTTCTGTCATTTTTATTTTATTTTTTGCTGTAGAAAGCAACTGTGGAAAATGCGTCATTCAAGAGACACTATATGCTCTATTTTAACAATCTAAGCTCAAAGTCTAAAGCGCATGGTGCAAAAGCATTAAGAGCGTGTCTGAATCAACTTTTGCTATTTTAAGGACGGAAAAACACAGTTTGCGCCGCAGTGCATGGTCTAACAGGGTTGTGCTTATTCTCTTAATGAGTTATGGGTGTGTTTTTAGAATAACATGCATTAAAAGCAATCAGAGACTCATCTCCCCTTTAAGAGTCAGTTGTGTCACGCCCATTTGCTATTTACATGGCGACTTTTTAGGTAGAAAAACTGAGCATTTCACTAGTGAGAAAACAGTTAAACAAACCATCTGCAGCACAATGATAAAAGAACGAGTGTCCTCCATTCAGCCTCTTTACATTCTCATTACTTCTTTACTGTCGTGGATGAAAAAATAGTGTTGTACGCACTCCACTGAAGACATCCATCCGCCTATATATTTAATGGGCTATATGCACAGCTAGTATTTTTCAGCCAATGATGAACTTCGGTGAAGCATTATGTGACTGTTTTTAATTTCATAAGGTTCCTTTTACTGCATCGATGTTGTAATGCAAGTCAAATATAATTAATTAAATAGACTTATGCATTCATTTGGCTATTAAAACATAAAAAGAGACGAAAGACTACAGGCTTGCGTGGAAATTCAATTGGAAATACTGGGGTAAAATTAATTACCATATTTTAAAGACATGGCGTGGAAAAATAAAATTTAATACAGTGTTTCTGGTTTGGTCTGATACCCACTTTATATTGTATCTTAGCCAGGCAGTGAAGATTGCTTTTTAAGAAATCAGATCTTAAACGCGGCAATTTGTATGGGATGACAACTAACCGGAAGCCCTGGGGTTGGCTGACTGAAATTAAAAGTCTGTGTGCATATACCCCATTTCATTTGTTAAGCGCAAAGATTTGTTTCAAAACTATTTCTAAATTCAGTTCTAATTTCCAGCCAATGAATAAATGAACAATAATAACGAAGTGTGGTCAAAAAACTGAGTTATATCCAAACACACATGTTATTCTTATACCCCATATGGCGATGCATACCTCTCCAAAATCCGACAGGTGGACAGACCTAAACATTTTTTATTAAAACAAATATAAATATGCATATAATAAATAATACTGCTAATAATAATAACATTATACAAATGCAAATTGTCATGAATAAAGTGAAGATGAAGGCGGCATGGAGGCAGTGGTTTTTATATTGATGTAGAAAATAATAATTTTTTAAATATTTTAATACTTTTTTATTTGTAAAGATATTTGTAAAGACACTTGATAATAAAAACAACACACTATAAATCATTTATGAAGCATTAGCAAATAGTGAATTCATTATCTGTTAAGCATTAACTCTACATTAATAAGCGTTAGTAAGCAGTTTATAACTGCAGCTACAAATGCTGTATTCTTGACTTATAACCACATTTATAATGTGCTTAATAATTGTACTTTCATACTTTATTAATGATTTATTTTTCATTACTAAATTAAGTTTTGCATTATTTACAAACAGGCGATGCAGTGGCGAAATAGGTATTGCTGTCATCTCACAGCAAGAAGGTCACTGGTTCGAGCCTCGGCTGGGTCAGTTGGAGTTTGCATGTTCTCCCTGCTTTCGCGTGGGTTTCCTTCATGTGCTCCGGTTTCCCCCGCAGTCCAAAGACATGTGGTACAGGTGAGTTGGGTAGGCTAAATTGTCCGTAGTGTATGAGTGTGAATGAGTGTGTATGGATGTTTCCCAGAGATGGGTTGCAGCTAGAAGAGCATCCGCTGCGTAAAACATGTGCTGGATAAGTTGGTGGTTCATTCCGCTGTGGCGACCCTGGATTAAATTTATAATCCTTATTACTCAGGCATATACTAATAGTTAATTAGTATGTTAATAAATGCTTTGTTAACTCAACTTCATGCAGTTTTGTGACCTAATCGATAAAGTGAG